>NC_134570.1:157692766-157992766 GCF_050947875.1 Dermacentor variabilis | reverse complement strand
TGCCATTTCTGAATGATATTTACGTGCATTAATGCAAGACAAACTTCACTACTAAATGTCTTCGGTGCGGCTTTTAGCAACGGATTAAGGCGAACGTGAAGTGTTAGGACCTGTACGGTTGAAACTAGCTGTATTGTAATTAGGCAATTGCCTTAGCAAGCAGTCATTCAGAAGCGTCAGTAAGCCCAGCACTTATTCACACTGCTCCTGATTTCGACGCGGAAACGACGAGACTAGGTATTTTGGTCCTTAGTGCACAACTATTTACAATATGTTAAAAACTTTATAATTCGATTAAGAAAATAAATATAACGTGTTGGTGCAAAAACAACATACAAGCACGATCATTTATTTATCATGTAAAATAAGCGGAGCGAAATACAGACAGCGCAGAGGCGCCAGGTCACGAATGGCCCACCATTCACAATGCAAGAAGTTTGTTGAAAGCATGACACTGATATAATAAGCATAAAAATACCATAACACGTAAAGATAAGCATTGGGGGGCCGGAAACAAACACCAGCAAACGAATGGCAATAAATACAGATTGCATAATCGATTGTTTCTATAAGCAAGAAAGTGTAAAGCATAAGCATTTCATGACACATGGCAAAACAACTCTCAAACGAACACAAGTAGCCACATCACAAATACAGCAATATTTTTTAAATGGCTTGTTAGAGATACCACCATTATACTTCTTCAGCTATCACTTGCAGCACGTGTTCCGCATCGTTAACCCACCCCGTCACTCCAACTAAACAGCCCAGCACTCGAAAAATAGCGCAGCACATGCACAGAACGCACCCGATCACTCACCTCGTCTCGCGCTGCGCACGCGTTTCGGTATGCGAACCACGCCCTCTGTGGCACAGTGGCGCCGCGTCGCGGCACCTTTGGGCAGCATATGAACCTCTCCCATAGCGTGACGGCGGAGTTTCGTGACCAGAAAAACATGGAAGGACTCTGGTACTATTATACATTTTGCATGAAGGTGATGAGCTGGTGGCGTTGCCTCCAACATCGCGAATTCATGTGGCGCGCACCGATGAAGCAGGAGCCGGCCAAACTCGCTCCTGCTCTAGACTGGTCATTCTCAATTGGGAGGAGTGGAAGAAGAAGAAGACCACAGTGTCAACACCGGCTCGCGTCGGGCTCCGTAGTTTCGTGAGTTTTTTATGGTGTTTTCAACAGAAAACGACACGAAACGCTTTCACCAGCTTCCTAACGTTATAAGGACCGCATCGACGCCACCCCCGTGGAAATCCGACCACCGAGGGCCCCAGGAGGATTCTTGAAAGTTTCGTCACCACGGGTGAGCCGCTAACCCTAACCGGCGGCGGCAGCCGCTCGCTTCGCCGACGGGGATTCCCGCGACGGCACTTGGCCTAACCATGGTGAACGAAGCGACTACGATCGTTGACCCCCTCCATACAACTTCCGGAGGACACGAAGAAGAACGCATGGACCAGACTACCGAACCGGTGAGCCAAGAAACTCTGTACCATAGCACTGTGAGAGAAGATCTCAATTGGCAATCCGTACGAACACAAAAGCAACGCAAGCAAGAAGCCTTGGAGAGGCGACGCGGTAGTGTGAAGCCCCAAGACCCCGAAACTACCACTAAGACATCAACAACGCGGAGAGTCGCTAGACCTCCGCCGCTTCCAAAAAATGACTACAAAATAATACTACAGGACCAACGGCTCGGAAGAACGCAATACGCTCCCCCACACAAAGCACTCAATAAACTCCAGGCAAGGGACTGGCGCCGCCTGCAAACTAACACATACCCACACTTGTCTCGTCTACACGCAATCTACCCAGACAGTTATACGTCCCGAACATGTCCCTGGTGTAGCAACCACACAGCGACACTCGCGCACATAACACACGAATGCACCGACCGTCCGGGCGACGCAATTTCGCCACGAGTCACAACACACACACTCACTACGTGGTCTTGGGAGGCGAGACTCTCCGAACTGGACCTGGGAAGCCAACTGGCGACCCTCGACCAGGCCCCGCGAGCCGCGATCGCTAGTGGAGCCCTGTCAGAGGGAACCACCCAGGAATAAACCGCGCAACGGTTTCTGCAATAATAAAGTTTCTCCTCCTCCTCCTCCTCCTCCTCTCAATTGGGACTCCATAATACTTATCCGTATTTGAGGCTGAATTTCTAGCTGTAGTATTAGCCTTACGTAAGCTAAAGCCATCGACATCGACGGTAGTGATAATAACGGATTCTTTATCTTCGTGTACATCGCTCACAACAAATAGCGGTGCTAGACTTTTACGTACACTTAATTTTCCAGTGCCTGACCCAATAAATTTAATTTGACTACTTTGAATGCCTGGTCATACGGGATTATACATGAACGAGATGGCTGACAGACTAAGGAGAGCGGCCCTCAATGGCCCTGTAGTATCATTACTTCCGGCATCAGCTTAACTAGCTTCTACTAGATACAGGAGACTTGCAATTGCTCCAGACTTTTTGAATCCAGCGATAGCAAATTTTTTCAGAATATCGACACCTCCTTTTCTCTCGGCACAAAAAATCCTTTCACACCAGAAAAACTGCAGTAATTTTCACCCGGTTAAGCTGTCGAACGCCGTTTTTAAACTTTTATCGTCACAGGGATGGTCTGGCACCCTCCCCTCTGTGCTCATTCTCTGCAGTAGATGAAACCATCGATCATGTTTTCTTATTCTGACGCCGTTTTTCTTCTTTAAGGAAAAACATCTTATAACCAACGTCCACGCATCTAGGTTTAAATTTCTTCATTTTAAATGTCCTTTCTCTAAGAGCCTCCTCTCTTGGCAACTACCACAGGGATGTCTGCTCAGCCACGGATGATTTCATAGTTGTTTCCAAGACGTTTTCCTTAAGTTCTTCAAACATTATTTTTATCCGATTCCACATGACACTTTAACCCGTTTTTGTACCTCCGAAATCTTCCTAATACCACCCAAATCTTAGCCAATTCCCCGCAGTGGGTACGCGCCATCGAAGAAGGAAATCCAATCCAATCCAATCTAATCCAACTGCACTGCAGGAGTCGCCACGCGTTTTCTATCGCAATTATTAACTGACCTAGAGTACTTCGTCGACCTTACTTCTAACTTCTTTAAAAAGTGCACTGCAGCTCACCAGGCCCCTACCTCTTTCAGAGCAGGTTCTGCCTTTCTTTATGAATGAGCGAATGCCTATCTTTTTTTTTTCACGCTTGTATAGCGGTCACACTTGCGCTGAATACAGCGGTCGATAGAGAGGGACTAAACGATCCTAAGCAAGCGACACCAAGCGCGGCGGTGGAAGCGAGTGACGCGGCCATCCGCCTACCGGATGTGACGTCACTTGCATAGCGCGCAGGCCTGAAGTTTTTAGGAGGATGTTGGCTTAGCCCCGATCACTCGGTGAACGAGTTGAGGAGAAAATGCATCACTATGGAGGAGGGTAACTTGTATCCGTCCATAGCTCTCTTAATATGAGAGATATCACGAAAATTGTGGTGCGAATGATTAAGTTTAGCTGTACCCTACGCGTCTACAAGATTTGTCCGAGCCGTTTCAGGGGCCTGTTAGAAGTAAACTATAGAATATACGAGCATGCAACCAATGGTCTGCAATGACGTACCCCATCAGGTGGATCTTTTGTTCATAATTCAACTATAAGTAATTATATAAGAATGATTAGTGAACTTTTTACCTTCTGAATTGGGGGCGCGAATATTGATAGAAAAGTGATAACGGTGTTTTGAAACACCTGATTCAGTGTTTTTCAGTATGCTATGCGTCGGGTAGATATTTTTCCGCGTTATAAAGAAAACTCGCAAAATATGAAAATAGCCGCATGATTACCCCTCCGCGCTCCACGACATCAGCGGTCGCAGGCGTTGCTCGGCAAAATTAACACTGCTCAATGCCTGTACCGTCCTCCTCAATGGAACTGCGCACTGCATTGGCTTCGTGCTTCTCATGGATAAGGCAGCTGGCTGTTTGCGGTGACCAACGCCAATACCAATGCCTTGCCACTTTCACTTGGTAACCGAGCCAGGCATCGACAGACAGACAGACAGACAGACAGACAGACAGACAGACAGACAGACAGACAGACAGACAGACAGACAGACAGACAGACAGACAGACAGACCGCGAACTTGACGAAGTTCCCAAAGAAAGTTAATTGCAATAGAAACTATAGCTAGTCGAAACTGAAAGAACTGGAACGTTCCACTAATTGTTCCACTAACTCGCGTGCAACTTTCTTCCGTGTAAGAAACTGTACACCTATTTTAGCGCAGGACATAATGGCTATACATAATGTTATATATATATATATACATATATATATATATATATATATATATATATATATATATATATATATATGCTATACATTATGCTATACCTGGCATCTGGCGCTGCAATTCCTTTTGACACAAGTCACTCGATCAAAACACGCGTGCCTGATCAGCATCTTTCAGTCAGGCGTATCAAAGGTCGGGAAAGGATGAAGTTAACGTCCTTATCAAGGCGTGATACCGCTCCCTTCATGCGTGACAGTTTCGCTCATTGGCTGTTCAGTTTCTGTTGTTTGCAGGAATTTGGTCGTTGTTAATTATGGTGCAGAAATGAGCAGCATCACATTTTTGTATGGCTGGAACTCGTTATGAGCTCTAGTTATAAGGTCCTTTGTCAGCTGCGCTAAACGGGCTTCAAGCCTCGCATTACAATCAATTACGTCACATTTTAAAAAACATTTATTAGCATACCTTCTATAAGCACCAATCTATGTACTACCTAGAATGATTTTTTACAGGTATGTGCCTCTGCTGAAAGCAATCGCTTGGTTATGGCATCTTCGCATTTTTGAAGACTTTTCGAACGCCTTTTCTGAAGCTCCCTATATAATGCAAACAGCGGTACCAACATGTGATGCGTAATAATGTGCACATTCGTCTATAAGGTTTCTGCGATTATAGCGTTGTTGGAAGGCCGCGAAGTCTCCTCTGAGGCGAGGCTACAGCCGCAAGATTGCGCATGCGCAGCACGCCGGTGGCTTGCACAAGCTCACTTCGGTACGAAGGCAAAGCGGAAACAATTACAGCCATGTCGTGCCGTGGAAAGGGGGGCAAATGTTGCCGTGGACAGCGTCCCATGGCGTGACGCCAAATGAGCTGCGGGCACGTACGCGCCTTTGTTGGATCGCCCGCGGTGTGACTGCTGCGTAGGGGGCGGCGGTGCCGGTGCGGATCGTAACACGGCTATTTACAGCGCGGAGAAAGTCACCGTGTAGACAGGCACACTGGAAACGCGGTAAGTGAAATGAAGGACATGGCTATCGTAAAGAAAGGCGAAGAACGGAGAGAAGAAAAGAAAAACACGTATGTGTGTGTCGGTGTGTGTGTGTCTGTGGTAATGGCAGGCGCATTGTCAGCGTGACATAGCAATATTCACAGAAAAGCAGCGAGTGCACGTTTTTTACAGAAAGCAAACGTAAGCAAGACAGATGAGGGGCATTGTTCCCTCGGCATGCGCCAAGACAGATGGCGATTATTTTTATGGAACGAAAATACGCTTTCAAACTAGTTTAAACCCTTTAGGGTGTATATGGGCCCTGCAGCAACATTCATTAACCTGGCTTGCGTTATCGTTCTTGAGAGCTCTGGCTCGCTACTTTTCTGCCAAGGATGCTCATAACGCACATGCCGTTTGAGGCCTTGAAGTACCGTGCTCGCGCCTGCAAAGTAAGGAGAGGCACGCAGGAAAGATTTCGATTATTGCCGCCAGACAAGAAACACTCAGAAAGTGTGTAAACTGTTTTTAGGGTGTATACAGCATGCAGACTTTGCGCAGCCAGAAGGAAGGCCACTGAAGGGCAAGGCGGTTCGCAGAACCCTCCGTAACTTCTCCAGCCCGTCTAAATGCACTTCTATAAAATCAGGCTGTCGTGACCTTTCGAGAAGCCGCAGTCTATACCCGAAACACGCGACCAACAGGGTTTCATTGCTTTTACTTCAGTCCCCGACAAGAAGGCCTTGCATTCTTTTGTTGTTCTCCCTGCGCGCGGTCACGGAACGCGCCGCTGCAGCAATGCGTGCGCCAAATGTCCTGGCGGACGTCGCGCTCCTAATTATTTCCGTGCGGACAGCCGTATTGCGTGTATACTGCAGTGGACCGTTATTTCTGTGGCGTCCACAACGTACACAGGGCGCACTTGCAGGTGCCGGAAGGCGCGGGGCATGGCAGGTCGCAGAGACGACGCACAACTAAGATTCGCCGCTGCCACGCATTTTGTGACCTGGTCGTCGTCTGTTTCTTTTGCTGCGCGCGTCGTCGACAGTGTGCACGCAAGGTGGTCGAGGCCGTATGTCTAGGACTGCGCACAAAGTTGGAGCCAAAATTGTCGCCGATTGTCCTCAACGTCGTTAGATCATTTCGGCAGTACTGCCACGAATGAATTTCTTAGAGCGCAGCTTTGAGGCGCCCGTTGCTGCGGCGAGCGTCGGCGTAACCGGGCGAACGAGCGCAGCGAAGGATGAAGGAACGAACGCGGAGCGCGGTGAGGGATGAAAGACGCGAGGAGGACAGCGGAGGAGGATGATGCAGCGGAACCACGAGGCGGAAAGCGGAGGAGGAGAGTATGACAGAAGCGTGAAAAAAAAAAACCTAGCGCGGCGACAATGGCCTCGGAATGACGCCAAGTATAGCGCGCGTCGTCTGGGAGGTCTGTCGGCAGCGGCTACTGTGAATCGCGCCCACGCGAGGTCCACGTGCTGCCTCTCACGATTTCCAGATTAGCGAGGCTGTCGCGCCACGCCTCGCTCCGTTTGCAACGTGCCGTACGAGACAGATTGTCCGTACTAGCCAATCAATCGCGAAATGAAAACACGTGTAGAGCTGCCCTCAAATTTCGCATGAGGAAGTTATATCGTAATCCTCGGTGAGCTTCTCTTCGTCGCTGTAATTCTTTTTTGTTCAACAAAATCGTGCAATCGAACAGTGTGGAAACCTGTGTTAGTGAAGCTCTCGCACTCATTTCGCTGTGGCGTGTGGTTTAGCGCCGTTTGATCGTCTTCACCGGCGCGGGCGCATTCTCAACACCGCCGCGGCGGTCTGGCAACGCCTCATCGCTTGCGTCAACCAACTGGCGCGCGTCATTACCTCTCCTTCCGCTTTCCTCCTCTCTCTGCAGCGCTTCTTCTCCGTCAAACCACGACAACCACCACTGACTGCGGCATCCAAAAGCATCGGACGGAACAATTTGTTGTGCCATTGCTCGTTCACGGCCCAATGTAGCAGCACAGCAGACGACCGAGCGAGCCAGAGCGAGTAACAAAGCGATACGGTGTTCTCCTTCCACGTGACCACTGATCGGCAAACTGACTTATGAGTAGACTCACTTAAAGTCTGACCCCACCCCCAACCTCCCGCGAGTCTCAGTCTGAGTGAGCCAGGTTAAGTAGAATTTTGCCGAGCTCGTGCACGAGTGATCCTGGCAGAGCATAATTTGGGTGAGTCTGAGCCCCGAGGAAGCCCAGAGCAAGAAAACACATTTAGCGATTGATTCTGAGTGAGTTCCGCTTACACTGTCCATATGTTAGCAGCGACAATTTGTAGTGGCGCCCTCTCGCGAGCGACGTCACGGCCAGGACGCCTCTCGCTCCGGCTCGCTCGGCTGCCGCGCGCACTCGTTCCCTTCGTTGATGCTTGGGGTATGGGTGGCTCGAGCCCTACTTATTTAAGGATATGTCGGCTTCTTTCTTCTGCCATGGCTGAACCACAGTTTATTCTTCAAAAGTGCGTGAATCGAGAAAATTGGCGGCTTGGATATCGCAAGCTATGAAGCGTTGAATGGGCCTACTGGTTTTGCAATGGATATATATGCGCCGTGTCTGCTCATAAATTTTGCGTGAAAAGAATGTCTGAAAATTCAACACGCGAACTTGTGTATGATACATTGCTAAACACTTAACATTCCCTTAGTAGTTAGCTACGAGAGACATTGCATTTTACACGGAAGAAAAATCTTGGTAATTGGTGTGAACATGTTATCTGTGTTAGAAAGACACTGCCCAGCGAAGCTCTCATCATGATTCTTATTACTCCAGTGAGTTGTTCTAGTCATATGTAGCGACTCTATTAATGCGTAAAAGAAAGAGTTACGCGCGCATTTAGTATGAAAAAGGTTGCTACTACTTTCACCGCTCTCTGAAACAGGCCTCCATAAAACGAGTTGCTCATGACTGCCAACAAGACGGCGCGTCAAGTAGAGTATTTACATAGTTAATTCTCAAATACCATAGTATCAATGTTTCGTGGTTAAAGTCGAGAGCCAAACTACTGCAAGCGATGATATGTTTCATTGTGGCCCTATTTAGCTTTTATGGACTATGTGGCCCACCCCTCATGCAATGGTAGCAACCGACTGTCGTTATGGCGAGTCACGCATTGTTCGTGAAACCCATCAGTTCACAACTTCGAATTGAAACCATGAAGCAGTTTTTTTACGGCGCCAATTGCAATACCTAAAGTATACTCGAGGTACTACAGCGCAGCTCAGTGTGCCTAGAAAAGGAAAATTCAAGCACGTGCCTCCTGGCTATGTCTCAATCCAGCGTTGTTTAAAGGGGCCCTGCACCACCCCTCGGGATTGATGAAATAGCATAGTCCGCGGGTAGCATACGCTCTTGTGAACATCTCAGCCAAGTTCTGCTGTCGCGCGCGGTCCGTGGAGCTCGCAAGCGGAGCGCGAAGTCACCTTTTGCTCAAACGCTCTCATTTCAAGAACCCCATGATCCTCGCTCTTTTCTGTGTGCTTTATTTCGTCATAAAGCACACTCCAATACGCGGCTCCTATTTTTCGCTGCGCTCGGCTACACCGCGGCTACCGCAAGGTGCCGCCACGAGTCCACTGGCTAAGCGCACTGCGGCTCTCTGAAGACAGCCGCGTTTGGCTTATGTTTAGCGCGGCATAGACACCATATCGGAAATTTGAACTGCGCGCTACGTTGACGTCTCCGCCGTAGCCTTCGCAGTGCAAGGCATTGGAGGCGAAAGGGGAGCACAGCTGAAGCCGTGTTTGAGTGCCGATAACTCCGCTTCTGCTGAACGCACTGAAGTACTTTTTGCGGCAAAGTGCTTCTGAAATAGCCTATCTTCACTCCAAATGTCTTTCTCCACTTCGATAAAAAGTGGTTCAGGGCCCCTTTAATTATACAAACGGAGAGATATTCGCTTCGCCGCTAGACAAAAGAGAACCTCACAAACTTACATAAGGCAGACACCACAAGCGTTAGTATCTCACGTGATTTTTGACCCTCTACCAAGCAATTATGATATTGCTATGGAACAGCCGCCACAGTGTGGCTGCACTGAGGAGGAAGAAGACGACGTGGGCCCGCTTGATATAGCGTCGCCATTTTGGCCTTCCGCTAGCGTCTCTGTAAATAAATTGTATATAGCATTGGGCTTCAGCTGCACGTATAACATTATTTTCAATATATCCCACAGTACTAATTATTGACGCTTTGGTTTCTTTTTCGCTGTAGCCATACGGTCCACAAGGCTTACTTCACTAAAAATTTGGGCCGAACAGCCTGTGTCAGTTCAACAAACAGATTCGTCAAGTATATGCCTCAAGCAACAAGCACCAGTTAATTTCTCAAATGAATTGAATCTGTAGCACGGAAAAGGGTACTTTCGTACTTTACTTTTCGTATTGTGCGAACAGTTGTAAGCCACAATTAGATTTGCTTCAGATTACCGCCTCTTAAAATAAACACGTGAAGAACCGCCTAATTCTGAGAAGCAGTTAAAGAAGCAAGTAGCACTGGTAGAATCTGAGTTGCAGTGTTAGTCGAGTCCTCGTGTTACTGTCGAGCACTTCTGGGAAGAAATGCAAAAATTAGATTTTATACCATGAACTCCGTGAGGAAACCTGTTTTAGCATATTAAAATCAAGGTAACTGTTGTACAAGTCATATATTGCCAGCGTTTGTGACATACCGGGGCAGGTACGGTAGTATAACTGGATTCTTATATGCTGTAATTTTGCGGTTGTCGATCTGCGCATGAAAAACCGCAATGGGCTGGTCTGCGCTCCTTCGGCTGGCACTGTAGCGTTGCCTTTGAGAACTGTTTTGTCGCCTAAGAAATAAGCTCTTTGAATAAATTTTCGCGCACGAAAACGTCGTAAATATATATTTGAAACGACCGCCATAGGTATACAAGCAGAGGGAACGAGGACAAAGAAACGAAAACGCCCCAGAAGGCGCCCGGACACCGCCCGAACGGCAGCAGACGACAGGCGCGAGTCCGTGTCCTGACGTCACACGAGCGGCGCTCACAGCACCCCTGTAGTTCGTTCTCGGGGCTAATGCCAGAAACACGGAAGACCACGCAAGGACAAAGTGCACTCGCCGCGTACCTGTTTTCGGAACTGATATTTGCGCTGTTGTCGCCTCTTGAAGCGGTATATCATTGCGCCGCGTTTTTTTGATTGCGACTGCAACGAGTAAAGATACGAAAAGCCACTCTGCAAGAGTGAAAAGTGTATTGCGTCACCGAGGTTACCCATTGAGCATATGGCGATAGCGGCGTACTGGCTTGCTATGGTGATTGCGGGTAGCGAGGTTGTCTATGTACAAAAATATGAAATACTTTGTGCATGTGTGCCGGTCTGCTATCTCCTTCACGACGACCGCTTGAATAAAATTGTATTTGCTTTAGGAAGAGTTCTGGCATAAAATAATGTTGCACTCATATTCGTGAGGGCTTGCGGTGTGTCCTTACTAAATTTTACGGTACTGCTGTCACTAGTCACTGAAACAAGTGGTGTAGTGTGTGGTAAACATACCCGAAAACTTTAATTGTAGCCGGAGATGCTAGCCTGGTGGCAGGACTCGTATTATGTATGGCATGCCAGCTGTAACATGTCACGACTCACGTCGAGGCATGCCGTAAATGGAAGTTCTTGAACGCAGACAAGGTACGAAAATACGCTCAAGGAAGCAAAGCTATACACAAGATTTTCTCGCTGTGATGTACTGAATGAACCTAGACGTCAGGCAGTTTACAGCTTCTCATTCTAGTTTTTAATCAACAAATATGACTTTAGTAAACTAATATAGGAGCGTACAAAATTAGATTGGTTAACTACCACTGCAATGACACTGGCACTTAAGGTAGTAAATGTTTGCAAATTTAAAAGCAACGTAATATCCTGCGAATTTCGGCTGGGGACAAGCGGTACTCGCTAGCGCTGCTGTGAAGGCATTCCGTAAAGACATATGGCTGCCACGCGCGCAAACAAACACTGCGCCACGCGGGTAACGGGGGAAATGCGCGAACACCTCTACGGCAAACGAATTAGCCCACAAAACGCCGCGCTTAGGTCGCTGCACGCGATACCGCTCTGGGCGCTATAGTCACAAGCTTTGCGCCACAAATCAGCTGGCTCGCCGGGACACTGTATAGCTGGAACGCCTTATCAGGCGAGTAGGTGCTCCTGTTTGTCTTACTCCATGCTATAGCCCCGCCCAAAATTACGATAACATTTGTCCCGCCCTCTTTCCCCCCCGCTTCTGCGGCCTTTGCACCATTCTGCTTTATTCAATTCAATTCTGCTTTATTACGCATCTCTCAGATGTTTGGAGCACGGACAGAAAGCCTGAAAAGGCTTGACTGTTTGTTGATTGATTGAACTTGATTGTTTGCAGTGCACGAACAAGCTTACTAGCGAACCACATATATCAGTCCAGACATAGCACCGAGCGTATATGGTGCGCAGAGTGTACAGCTGAAAACAGAACGACGCTTCCGTGGTCCCAATTGAGTATGCCGGACGCAGTAACGAATTTCGGCTAAAATACTCATTGTGCCGATTAAACATCCGTAGCGGAGCTGAACCCACTGAGCGGTTTGCCACGATAAATCCCCGTGTCGTAACGATTTCGCTTTGTTTCTTTCAAGGGGCCCGTTCGATTGGTTGCAGTTTCGTTTGTTTGTTGTTTGTTTGCTGTTTGTATGTTTGTGCGTTTGTTAGTCTATCTGTTGATTTATATTAAGGCGGTCGTATTCTAAGACAGGTCCTTTCGTTTGTAGGAAGAGCGATATGAAAAGGCTACACTCCGTTTTTCCAAAGGAACCTCGATTCGAAGCTATTATGAAGTGAAGAAAAAGGGACGAGAGATCCCTTTAGGGCCGGCTACCTCAAGTCCCGAATATTATAAGGAGGAAAAAAAGGAGGAAACGCGATGCAAAATAACAAAGTATAAAATAACAAATATTTAAGAAGGTTTCCCTTGCTAAACCTCTATGCAACGAGTTTACTTATACCTATCTCGCAAACGCATTCGGGGAACTTAATGCTTGGAGAGATGTTAGCACTATTAACTTTATGAATTAATAAGGGTATAAGAATTTGTCCGCAGCAACTTTTGAAGCGCTCTGCCGAAACATGCTTGCTTAGGTGATGAAAAAAATTGTCGCGCAAAAGCAAGAGGGAAAAGTGATGAGAAGGTTTGCAGTACCACGCAAAGAATAAAAAAAAAGTAACGTAGCGACAAGAGTTGTAAACTGCACATACAGATTTTCATCACGTCAAAAACGGTCATAGTTTGCGTCCATTTCTTTCTTCTACATTTGCACTTTAATTCGATTTTGCGCGTTTCCATTTGCTTTCCCGTAGTTCACTGGCGTGTATTCGCAACTGCTGTATTGCAAGTATTGCAAGGGCTGCGGCAAAAGGGACGTCAAATGCTTTCCCGCGCAAAGTGTACAGACAATGTCTAACTGATCGCAGACGCATTCGCTGTAACCTAACGGGGGCATCGTATCGGCGCTGCCCAAGCACATAGAAAGGCCGCTTCCAAGGTCCGCCTGGTTTACGTGCGGCTGAGAACGATGTTGTTCTGGCGACCAATTTCGCTACTCTTAGGACTTGCCATTGAGCGAAAGTTTCAGTATATTTTTCGAGATATGCATATGCCAATGCACCCTTCTTACATACGATGACTCGGCCTTCGGGGGCGCAAGAGACGAGGGCGTAGCAATTCCGACTCGTTCTGAAAGGACTTCTCTGATGCTAGAGGCAGGCAGACGCGACAGTAAGCTGATAGACGCATCTCCGTGCATACGCGGCTCATGGATTCCCGGTAAGTGCTGAATCCCTTTTTTCACACACGTCTTAAGGGCTGTTAAAATTCGCCGAAAATATATCGTGCACTTAGCCGCGTTCACGGCCGCATGCCTACGGGAGATTCCGCAACCACGATGTTAGACGAATTAGAAGAATTACTAGCGTGTTTCCAGGCATGTAGGATTCTCAGGGCTGGAATTCTCTAACATAAGGTGGCCTCACAGCCTGCAGGGTTATCTGACTGAGCTAGCTTGGATGCTCGGTTGCCATAGTCAGAAGTTCGAATCCTCGCGCTTTTTCTTTCTTTCTTTTTATTAATCGAAAGGTGGGAAGTTCGAATTCACCTCCTCCAGCATACTATATCTCAATGGCTTGGAGTGGCGCCTGACATCGGCAAAAATGCCGAGAGCCAGTCGGACTATACTAATCCAGGTACAAGCAAATTAGGAAGACCCACTAAGCTTCAATAAAAAAAAAACACTCCCTCACCAGAGCAGGAATTGGCCTCCCCTGTGCAGTATTCGGCCACTCCCTCCCAAATGACTCATTTGATCATCGACCAATATCGACGGAGGATATCCCTGTAGTACTGTTTGGTAATTGTTTGACCCTGTGGTGCTCTCAGTCCCCAGCAGCTGCAGAGCACCTGACCAAAGTGACGGTCAGACCTGTAACGCAGCAGAAGGTGCTAAGAATCTCTGGGTCCGGACAGGCCACTAATGGAAAATTACCCTGGCAACGTTCACCGCCCGAACTCTCTCGAGTGAAGCTAGCCTAGCAGGACTCTTTCAGGAACTATCAGGCATTGTTTAGGATATAATTGGCCTTAGTGAGGTAAAAAGTGCTGGCGAGACTTATACGCAGTCGGTTGGAAAAGTATCCGACTTTTGGCGGAAGAAAAAGAAAACTGGCATAACTCGAGCGTTGGAATCCTAATAACCATAAAAGTAATCTCCTTGGGACTCCACACACTTCTCCCAGCGGTGCTGCCATTGTTGGAAGCATTTCGAGAAGGCCTCTTTGGGAAAAGAGTTTAGCTCAGCTGTCGTTGCAGCCATAATGTCCTCTTTTGTCTGAAATCGCGCTCCTTTCAGTGGCCTCTTCATTTTGGGAAACAGCCAGAAGTCGCAAGGGGCCATATCAGGAGAGTAAGGAGCCTGTTGAAATACAGGAGTCTGGTTTTTCACCAAAAAAGTCTGAATCAAGTGCGAGGAATGTGCAGGAGCATTGTCGGGATGGATGCGCCAATTTCCTGTTGACCACAACTCCGGTCTCTTGCGCCGCACAACATCACGTAGGCAGTGGCGTAGCCAGAAATTTCGTCCGGGGGGAGGGGGGGGGAGGTGTTGGCTCCCATTGTAGTTCTGCCTCCTCCTCAAGAGGAAGCTTTAGTTCGGGTGCTCCTATCAAAATACATGTAGAAGGAGAATTCGTTTTTCTCGGCAACCACTGCACCAAATTTGACGAGGTTTGTTGCATTTAAAAGAACAGCTTAAATTCTAGTGAGAGTTCTTCCGAATTTTTCATGTAGATTGTGAAATATTTATTAAAAATTGGCAAAACTCGCAAATATTCAGAAAATGAAACTATCAAGTTTAAAACTCTGTAACTCAACAATGCAAAATGATATATAACAATTCTGTGAAATGCACATAATAGTGCATCTACAGCAAAAATTTATATGTTACACATGAATCTCGAAAAATGTAGTATTATGGAAATGCGGCTTTTGCAGAACCATTGTACTCAACGTAACCAATTCACGTAACATACAAAGTGACATATCAAATTTGTCCGCTTTGACTGTTATAGCAGATACCGTTTACAGAACCTAGATATCTTTTCTTGATGCAGAACTATTAGTTTGTAAACATCGTGCTTCTACGTTTTCGAAATTTTGAATTTTTCAAAATACTTTAAACAAAATTCAGGCCCTAAATCGAAATTCCGCTTCCAACAGACACTAGAATTCAACTTTCTATCTCAAATGGAAAAAAATTTCATTAAAAGCGAACCAGGAGTTCTCAGAAAAGCGTTTTTGCATTTTACACGTACCTGAATAGATCGTGCAGGAGTTGGGCCCGAGCTAAAGCTTCCTCTTAAACAATTTGTCGAGGAATCAAATACATTAATAATAACTGCATTGCCATTGCCATGGATGCTGCAAACTAATTCTTGAACGCTACGCACTGTCAAATCAAGTAAAATAATAATTTTTTTATAAAAGAATGTACTCTTATGTGCCAAAATTGTACCCAAGTAAACGATATCAATGCTTCCATGTTTTTGTCTATTTAATATGTAAATTCGAAACCAGCATTTCGTAACCAGCAAAGCATTCCATGCCGCTGATATGAAAGATGTCAAGCCCATGAAATGAACAAGTTGAGGTCAAATATGTTTATGAAACTTTGTCATTCAAGATCCTTGTTTACATTCTTGCCCACATGCAACGGCCAGTGAAAAATATCAATGACGCTGTCATTTGCTCCAATGTATTACGCAAGAGCAGCTGTCACCGGTGCTGTATCGTGAGCAATTGCACCGAAATTACAGTCGCAACAAAGAGCGCGTATAAAAAGCAGAAGTTCTGCAAAATATACGAGGGCGATTCAAATGAAAGTGATCCAATGCTAATATATGACAAACGGAATACTTTATTTAAATGTAGTCTCCATGAGCAATTAAACATTTGTCCCATTGACTAACCAGTCGCGTGATTCCCGTCTGATAAAACTCCTTGGGTTGCTGTTACAAAAGTCTGAAACTGATTCTTTCACGTCATCGAATGACACGAATCCTTGAGCTGTTTTTTTTTCAGTTGCCCCGAAATGTGGACGTCGCAAGGCGACAGGTCTGAGCTGTATGGCGGATATTGCAGCGTTTCCCACTTGAACTTCGCCAGTTTTATATTAACCACATCAGTGACGAGGGGACGGGCATTGTCGTGGAACAAGATGACTCCATTCCTTAATTTTCCACGTCGCTTGTTCTTGATTGCGACAGGTAGCCGTTCCCACGTTTCACAATATCGGAAATAATTTGTAGTCTCTCAAGATTTAGCAAATTCTATCAGTAATGGCCCCTGAAGATCGAAAAAGCCAACACATTTCCGGCGGTAATGAAGGCCTTTGCTTTCTTGAGGGTGGTGAATTCGAGTGTTTCCACTGTAAGCTTTACCGTCATGTTTCAGGCTCATAGTAGTGGCACAATGGTTCGTCCCCGATCACAATTGCAAGCAAGAAGTCGTCACCGTCATTGTGATACCAGATCAGACGAGTCAAGGCAGCGCCGAACTCCTCCGTCTTCTGGCGGCGGTTCAAAATCTTGGGCATCCATTGCGCACACAAGAGCCGATAACCGAGATGTTCATGAATTATGGCGTGAACGGAACCGTGACTGATGTTCACACGCTCAGCCGGTTCATCGATGCTTATCCTCCGTTCTTGTCTCGTCAGCTCATCAACCTTTGCAATTTTGTTGGGGGTGATTGCATGGTGGCTTTGGCCCGGTCTTTGATCGTCTTTGCAACTTTCACATCCTTGTTTGAACCGTTTACTCCAACTCTTCACCGTGGCCAATGAAGTGCAATGTTCTAGGTACATGGCAGCCATACGATGACTAATTTCTTTTTAGGAAACGCCTTCAGCTGTTAAAATCCTCACGGCCCCACGCTGCTAAACTTCTGGAGCGTCCATTACGTAACGCAACCTTGTTCAACCCAGTGAATGAGAGCATTAAAGAACATTTATCCTCACACCTGCGTGTCAATTTTGTAAATGAGACATGCCTGTGTGCTACGCGCATGCTTCGCAGATAGTGAACTGAACCATTATTGCGCTGGGTGGGTAGACTCACTTTCATTTGACTCGCCCTCGTACATTAGAAATTCTATGATACAATGGAATATACAAATGCGATGATACAGGTTGATAAAGGGCAAAAACGTGTCACTGGAAACCAAGTTCGCTGCACGTATACACAAAACCTCGCAACAAGTTATTTATACGTATCTAAGAAAAAGTCACTGTATATAATCCATGAAATAAGGCAAATAAATATGTTGCACAATTACAGATTCACGGAATCCTAGATCCCACCCCCATCCCATCCACTCCCCCCGATGTATCGCCCGCAACGGAAGGCGGCGCGCTTCCTCTCCGCTTTTCTCCTTTGCGCACACAAGACTGAGCCACTATTGTCGGCCCACCCATCATCCCCCCCCCCCCCCTACGCTTTCACTCGCACATACAGCATGCGGTGCGCGGTACCGATGTTATCGCCCTTGGACTTGATGCGGAACGTGAGGGCGACGGCGACGGCAGGAATGCGCCGTTAGTGTCTATATAATTGATAATATAATAAGAGTACCCGGCAAGTGAAGCTTCCCGTGGCCCATTGCTTTCCTTTCCGCAAAAGAAGTAACAAAGTCGAACTTTCACCATGCGACAATTCGCTGCGCCAGAACAATATCTTTTTTTTTTTCCTTTTGTGGGGCGTGGGCACCGAAATGAAAAAAAAAATTGCAAAGGAAAGTATCTTGGGAACAATCGAATGCCTACTTTGGGCCCCTAATGTGGCTACCGAATGAATATCAAAGAAAACGTGAGAGGTTTGGTCCACCGAGAACCGTGTGCATACTGCTCGGTGTCCTACACCGGCTAGACAACTTTCCAGAGATGTTGCTCTCAAGGGAACGCGGTGAAATCCGTCGAGTCCCCACAGTGATAGCGGCGAGCGACCATTGTTTCTTTTTCTCGTCTATTAGCCAGAAAGCGTCCAAAACCCTGCTAGGCGAAAATGCACTCTGCCAGAGAAAACCGAATGCGCACCGAAGTGCGCCGCGCGGTGGTAGGGGCAACACGAGAAAAACGCATGCGCTCTCGCTGGCTCTGGCAGCCCGCGGGTAGGGTAGCGAGAACAAACGAAATGAAGAGACTCAATGTGTCCTCGTGAATAAAAGTCAAAGTAGAAAAAAATAAATAAGGACGTAGCTACCTTTGCTAGCGTTAGTGTCTAAACATGGATGCTTTGGAGTAGCTGAAAACAAACATTGATATTTTTCTGTGTGAGATGGCGGCACAAATGAACCGCCACAAGGCTTCATCTCATCGAACCTCGCTGCGTGCTTTGTCAACTTGTCTGATAGTGCGTTGATTTGGCTTGCCTTGTATGTTCCGGTGTACCACTTTAGAAAAGTCAATACACCTTTGGCGTCAAATGTTTATAACAGCATTAAACCAACAAAGTTTAGCAATTGAAAACCGAAAGTACAACTTTGGAAATGACAATGAACCTTTCACATCCAAAGTTCATGAGAACTTTATACCCATAAAGTTTCGGAACTGACATCCATGCGCTCCGTATATTCCGCAGCCTCTGCGAAATGCCGCGGCGAGCCCGTTCGCCATCAAAACGCCCTCGAAACTTTGTGCTCGGATGGGGCTGCTTGCGTTATGTGACTTCCGGTGCATGGATGTTGTCGCAAAATCACGTCCGAGTTCGCAATGTTCGCGGTGAAATGTTTTTTCGAGCGTGAAGAAGACAGTCTAGACAAAATCCAGAATGATTTCCGGCGCCCGGGGTTGCTTTGGACAGCGGTGCATGGACAGCACGAAAAAATTTCGGGGGGGGGGGGCTGAAGCCCCATAAGCCCCCCCCCCCCTGGCTAAGCCCCTGCACGTAGGCGACGGAGGATATCCTTGTAGTACTCTTTGGTAATTGTTTGACCCTTTGGTGCGTACTCGTGGTGTAACACACCGTGGGAGTCAAAGAAAACGTTCAGCATCACTTTGAAGTTGCTGCGCGCTTGGCGTGCCTTCTTTGGTCTTGGTGACGTGGAATGCTGCCACTGTGACGACTGCGATTTGGTTTCCGGGTCGTACCCGTACATCCAAGACTCGTCCCCAGTGATTATGGTGTTCATGAAGTTGGGGTCACTTTTTGTGGAATCCAGCATGTCCGGTGAGACTTCAACACGAACTTGCTTTTGCTCCACCGTGAGCAACTTCGGGACGAATTTCGCCGCAACTCTCTTCATGGCCAAATCTTCGGTCATAATGGAATGCGCAGAAAAAGTGCTGATGCCCACCTCTCCCGCCATTTCTCGGATAGTCACACGGCGGTCCCGCATCACCACAGCGTTCACTTCGGAAATGACCTGGTAATTTCGGCATGTTGATGGCCGACCGGAGCGTGGCTTGCTCTCCACCGATGTGCGGCCGCCTTTAAATCGGTTGTACCACTCCTTAATCTGTGTGCTACTCATAGCATCGTCACCGAAAGCCGTCTGAATATTCCGAATGGTTTCCACTTGGCTGTCGCCCAGTTTCTGGGAAAATTTGATGCAGTAGCACTGCTCCAGTCACTCCGCCATTTTCCTTGCAATAAAAACCGACGAGAGCCACTGCGCACTACCTCACTAAAACGCTGCGTCCCAGCGACTGACGCTATCGGGAGGAGGGAAAGAATTCGCGCATGCGCACGAAGGTTCAAGGTCAGCTGATGCATGCGTGCTTGTTTCATATCCATCAGATGTTCGCAAAAAAGTACGGTCGGATACTTTTCTAACAGACCTCGTATAGTGCTCACAAATAGCCACGTCCTCTGCTATAGAGGTCTTCCAGATTAGAAGCAGTACGAAGTAGGATTCCTAATCTATATGGGCATAGCGGGCAACATTGACGAATTCTACAGCATTATTGATATGATAGTAGTAGTCATAATAAAACGTAATAAGGGGTATACATTGAAATTAGTTCAAGCCTACATTCCAACCTCCAGTTATGATGATGATGAAATATGTCAGTGTTATGAAGTTGTTGAATTAGCGATGAGAAAAGAGAAAAGTTCAAACTCAGTATATTGTAGTAATGCGCAACTTGTATGCAAAAGTGGGGGAAAAGCAGCCTGGTGAACAAACAATTGACAAATACGGCGTGGATTCTAGGAACGCTCAATGAGAGATGTTGGCAGAACTCGCGGAAAGGAATAAGCAACGAATAATGAACACCTTCTTTAGGGAACGTAGGAACGAAAAGTGGACATGGAAAAGCCCTAATGATGAAACAGGAAATGAAATTGATTTCAAGATTGAAATGAAATAATTTCTAGTGATTACAGCATAGCGCAAGATTTAGAAGTGTTAGGCTGGGTAATGAGCAGCGATCATAGGATAGTGAGGGCTAGGGTTAACCTCAAGTTGAAGAGAGAAAGAGTAAAATTGGTCAAGAAGAAACAGGCCAACCTAGACGCAGTAAGCGTAAAGGCAGACAAATTCAGGCTGGTGCTTGCAAACAAATATGCAGCCTTAGAACGGAGCGATGAAGCTGACATAGAGGTAATGAACGAACCCGCAACTAGGCTGGCTTCAGAAGCCCCAATCGAGGTAGGAGGTAAGGCACCAAGGCAACTAGCAGGTAAGCTCTCCCAAGTAACAAGGAACCTAATAAAGAGACGATAAAGAATGAAAGCACCCAACTCAAGAGATCTGACAAGATGCGCGCAACTGTCAAAACTGATTAACAAGGAGAAAATACGGCTTGTTCAAAATTATAACGTGAGAACGACTGAGAAAGCTGTAAAAAATCGATGCAGTATGACATGAGTGAGAAGAAAACTTGGCCTAACACAAGCCAAGATCGATGCACTGAAACATAAGCAGGGTAATATCATCAGCAATTTCGAAGATATGGTAAAAGCAGTGGAAGAATTCTATACTGACCTGTACAGTACTCAAAGAAACCAAGACACCTCTGTTTGAAGTAGTAATGAGCAGGTTACAGAGGCTCCTTCTATAACTAGCGATGAAGTTAGGAGGGCATTACAAGACATCAAACGGCGCAAAGCGGCAGTAGAAGATGGAATAACAGCCGATTTAATCAAGGATGGAGGAAACATCATGCTTGAAAGCCTGGCGGCCCTTTATACGAACTGTCTCACGGCTTCAAGGGTCCCAGAGAACTGGAAGAATGCCAACATTATACTATAATCCACAAAAAGGGAGACGTTAAAGAATTGAAAAATTATAGGCCCATTACCTTACTTCCAGTATTATATAAAATATTCCGCACGATAATCTGCAATAAAATGAGGGCACCACTGGACTTCAGTCAGTCGAGGGTTGGGTTCAGGAAGGGATACTCTGCAATGGATCCCATCCATATCATCAATCAGGTAATCGAGAAATCCGCAGAATACAATCGGCCTCTCTATATGGCTTTCATAGATTACGGCAAGGCATTTGATTCAGCAGAGATACCAGCAGTCATAGAGGCATTACGTAATCAAGGAGTACATGCAGGACGCTTACGTAAATATTTTGGAACATATCTACAGGGATTTCACGGCTACCTTAATTCTACAGAAGAAAAGTAGGAAGATACCTATGAAGAAAGGAGTCTCACAAGGAGACGCCATCTCTCCAATGCCATTCACTGCGTGCTTGGAAGTATTCAAGCTATTAAACTGGGAAGGATTAGGAGTAAGGGTCAATGGCAAATATCTCAGAAACCTTTGGTTTGCAGATGACATTGTCCAGTTCATCAAGATTGGGGACGAGTTATAACAAATGGTTGAGGACGATAACAGGAAGTATAAAAGTGGGGCTGAAGAATAGTATGCAGAAGACAAATATAATGATCAATAGCTAGGCAAGGGAACAAGAGATCAGGATCGCCAGTCAGCCTATAGAGTCTGTGAAGGAGTACGTTTACCTAGGTGAATTACTCACAGGGACCACGATCATGAGAAGGAAATTTACAGAAGAATTAAAGTGGGTTGGTGCGCGCACTGCAGATATTGCCAGATCCTGACTGGAAGCTTACCATTATAAATGAAAAGAAAGGTGCAAAATTAGTGTATTTTACCGGTGCTGACATATGGGGCAGAGACTTGGAGACTGACAAAGAAGCTTGAGAACAAGTTAAGGACCACGCAAGGAGCGGTAGAATGAAGAATGCTAGGCATAACGTTAAGAGACAGAAAGATAGCGGTTTGGGATCAAACAGCAAACGGGTATAGCCGATATTCAAATTAACATTAAGAGGAAAAGAGCTGGGCAGGTCATGTAAGGACATGTAATGCGTAGGTTAGATAACCGGTGTACCATTATGGTTACAGAATTGATGACAAAAGAAGGGAAGCGCTGTTCAAAACGGCAGAAGACTAGGCGGGTTGATGAAATTAAGAAATGTTCAGGCGCTAGTTGAAATTGCTCGGCGCAGGACGAGGGTTATTGCAAATCACAAGGAGGTGCCTTCGTCCTACAGTGGACATAAAATAGACTAATGATGATGATGATGAATAAAACAAGAACTGAACGCAATATAGCACAAATTATTAGCACGTAAGCAGTTTGATCATGTGCACCAGTACCGAAAAGAAATTCCCAAATATTTGGCGCAATCGCCCCATCCCATTGGGAGAAGCCCACCTCGAAAGAAGCACGCAATCGTACCAAGTGTAGCGCATAACACTGAACTGACACTGAAACGACGCGGAGCTTGCGCTCAGAGACAGTTTGTGAGATTGCT
Source organism: Dermacentor variabilis (assembly GCF_050947875.1). Lineage (NCBI taxonomy): Eukaryota > Metazoa > Arthropoda > Arachnida > Ixodida > Ixodidae > Dermacentor > Dermacentor variabilis. Next base: position 157,970,085 of record NC_134570.1, on the reverse strand, counting down.
CTTCCCTTAGCAAAACTTTGACTACACAGATTGAGGAGCCTACATGCTAGCTTCATGATCTGACAGAACATGACACTACAACTCGAATGAATACGACACCGCGCTTCAATAACGTTGTTGCCCGTGTTTGATAGGGACCTTTTTCCTGTCATCACTCAAGTTCCCCGCCCGCATCCAATCGCCGTCGCATTCCGATTATGGTGTGCCTGGACGCGTCTACCACTTTATCGGACCCGTCAAACAGGTTGGTGACCCCCACCTCATGCGTCGCACGTCAGGCTATTGGCTCCCCCCCCCCCCTGCTTGACTCTTCCCAAAAGTGCAACGGGAGGCTGGCACGGTTCCACGTAGTTGATCTTGGTCCGGAGCAAAGCTGTTTTGTGGCTCTGGACGGTCGTTCGAGAACAACCCGTCTCACCCAGCTGAGCGCTTCCAGGCGAGGAGGCAACGCCGGAGGTAAGTCAAACCTCGGACAATGGAGCCCTTCAAGCGTCCCCATTGGCCGAATGTGACAGGACTTGCACGGGCGCCTACCATTGGACGAAAGTGATGACTCCTGAGCTGGCTCGACGATTGGCCGAAAATGACGTGACCCCGAGAGACCGAAGGGGTTAAAAGAGAGAGACAGGGAGAAGAGCTTTTTTTCGTTCTTCTTGCCACGGGCCGCAGCGTCCGATTTGCTGCCGGCCGTCGATGACTTTATGACTATTTATTACTTTGTGTTATTATGTAAATAATGCGAATAAACCTTCATTTCGCAATATCCTCCTCAACGTCGGCCAACTCCCGCACTCAACGGCAAGATCTAATACCCGTTATTTCAACGACATGGAGTTGCTTAGGAAGCACGCGTTCATACCAGTGCATTTGAGTAGACAATGAGAGCACGTGACTGCCATCGTTTCGCTCAGGAATAATCACGAAGCGTGTTTGAAAGACTGTGACCAATTCTACGCCACCGTACCGCTCCAGCCATGGGCGACGATGCGATTCGCTTTCTTGAGTCGTCTCATGGGGTCCGCGAGTAAGCCCTCCACCAACGAGCGAAACTCCTAGGCGGCGAACGTTTCGGTGCGAGTTTGCATTACCAGGAGTCACCAAAAAGAAAGTGCCAGACACAGATACAGTGATGTGCATGCAAAGAATGAAAACAGAAAAGACCACGGAGATTTACAAGAATGAGAAGACAAAGATTAGAAGGAAAAATCTGTGTGATAACGCGAGGGGAAGTGCTTTGCTATTTGAGGTTCGAGCTGGTAGCCTAAGGAGAAAAAAAACATATCGGAGCAAATATTCGGAACAAGATGAGGCATGTGTATGGTGCAGAAAAAATCCGGAGACCACTCAGCACATCCTAAGGGAATGTGAAGGGATTCATCGGGTCAGGCCCGTAGGTAACGTCCACCTTGCTGAAGCGTCGGATTTAAAGTGGACGGAGACAGCCAGTCAGCAGTCAAGATAACCAAGATATGTTTACCGTCATATTCAGAAATGCATCTTAACTTGAAGCCCACGCTTGACTTGATTTCAATGACGTCTGTCGGGAACGCACGAAAGGAAACGCAATGAGCGTCTTGGGCGCGTTCTTACCAGGCGTCATTTATATCAAGCCAAGCATGGGCTTGAAGTGAAGATGTATTTCTGAATACGGGGGTTAGAGTATTGGTGGATTCGTAACAGGCATAGGTAACGGTACAAGGTAGATATGTATATTTTGAGGAAGAGAAAAAAGATTAAGGATATGTATACAGAAACCCTTGAATCAAAAGCATGTATAGCATACCTGAGGAGTTCAAGCAAGCTAGGTAACTATTCGTCACCGCCCCGATGCAAAATCGATGCCAATAAATTGTCATAATCATCATAATTGTATGCCAATAAGTTTCTCTCCCTTTCTCTTGAGTCAAAGGAGAAAGTCGAGTTCGAAAGCATTCAAGAATACTAGAGTAAATCATCACTCTTCAATCGCACTCTAATTTGTTTTCATCTTCATTACATTTATTGAAGTTTTTATGATTCTATTCAATTATTGCATTTCTGCATGTGCCACTAGATCTTTGACCATTCACTTTAAGTATGTGCCATAGCCTGAGGTGAATGTACCATCAGATTACTCAGCACATAAGCAGTGTCTTCTTGCGCAGTGTGTGCATCGAGAAAATTCACATTTTAAGACAGCTTGCCGTCATACTACCATGACTTCAGGATACATTTGCTGAGCATTTTCTAGGAGGTGTTACGCTTACTACTGCTGAACTACTTGACGTTACTTTAAAACCCTTTGCAGAAGCCGGGTCAATGCGTCGGAAAACGAATATTTAAGTTTTGGAAAGAGGCTGGCATAGCTAATGTTTTATATCCCTCTTTGCCTCTCTCTTGTTGACTTAGATAGGAATGCAAGCTTTGGACGAGCAAAATTACCTCAAACACAGTGAAATTTAGAGACGGATACAACCTGTGCGCATCAAGTTCTCGCTATTTTTCTGCAGTAAGGCGGTGCATAGACAGAAATATTGAAACTACTGGTCTTGCCTAAAACAAGAAAATTGTGCGAATTCACATAGGCAGCGATGTGCGAATATCTGAAACCTTCGAATAAAGAATCGGATAGCGTCGTCTTCGATCCAAACTTTGAATCGAAAGTAACTATTCTTAAACGCGAGTATCATTTGGATAATTTTCTAATATTCGAAATCGTCAACTGCCCCTAATTAAACATAATATTGGAGCAAGCGTATGGTAAAGTTTGGCACTCGCGGCCATAGTATAAATATAAAACATTAGATTTTGCGCAGTGAAGCAGGCTGCGTCTCTTAGGTAGCCATACTTTACAGTATCTACAGTGATCCGAAGAGTTCTGTGGCTGAGAAGATGCTTGTTTTGCTCCTAATGCCCCACTTGTGCTTTTAATAAACTACTCTTCATAACGTACTCTGTAATCACTGAAACTTGTAAGTTTTCCGAACACTGGGATCTGAACATCATTTTATATTAATTGTGATAACGGCTGCTGATTATTCAAAAACTATTCGAAAAGTATTCGTTATTAGATTCGATTCGTTTTCGAATCGATCCCCAAATGACTATAGACACATCTCTTCACACGTGTTCCAAATTTTCAAATTAGTGCCACCTGTTTCTGTGCCAATAAAAATTAACGTCCTGAGACGGCCTAACCAAAGCCCTGGTTTGCCTTAGCTCAAAACCGTTTTATTCCATGCAGTATTTTTATACACTTAGTGTGGCAGGTGCTCGAAAATTGGTGAACAACCTTGAACGGCATGCGTGGACAAAGTGCAATCAAGACAGCTCTGCTATAGAGTCTGTAGAAGTAAACAGCACAGAACTGAAGTGATGTTTCGGCCGATGTGGCTTAATTTCCAACCTCTTCGCATAGGCGCCCTAAAATAGATGCAAAAGCACTAAGGGGCATTGTGTAAAAGGATGACGTGCATAAAGTACCATTCAGGCGGAACCACCGATTATCTTTCACAGCAGTTTTAGTCATTTGACACTCGTGATATTTGGTGGTGTACCTTGATTAAAATCGTGCTTTGGTGCTGAACACGAACCCGGTTTCGTCCAAAACATAGAATTTCTCACTGCAACACCTAGTGGGAAATCTGGCGCCACCGTTTATGGGAGTTTCCTAAGGAGAGCTGTGCCGTCATGGGAATGACGGTATATGTGTCTGCGAGGCTTGTGTTGACTGGTGTTGTAAGAGGCTTCGTCTAAAACGGGGATATGGCTATACAAATAACGCGTTATTAAAGGACAATCTTCATAAAATGTTTCCATTCATACATACTACATCTTTACTCAGCTACAATGCATGACGAAGGGAAGAAAGGCGAGAACAGATGACAAACTGTTTCAAAGCGAGCGCAAATTTTGTCGTCTGTCCTCCAACTTTAGCTGCCCGCTGATACTTTCTTACGTATTATATGATTGTACATGCTATAACAAGTTGTCATATTTTAAAGAAACATGTCTTTGTGTAATAATAAAGCTAAAACAGCTTTTTACGTGCAGTTTTAGTAGAAAATAGATTATTGTGACAGATGGAACGGTGCTTGCCTGGCTCTCCTAGAACGATGCCAATCCGAAGTCACAATATACCGGCATTCCATGCCTGCGTCTAAATGTCGTACGAAAATCCTCCACGTGACCTGATCCTAGGTGCTTAGGGACAGGATCGTTTAGGAATTTTTGAGAAGGAACGATGGTGGCGCCGAGCGACCCCGTGGCGTGTTCGTTCTCGGCTTGATCGTACTCTGGACTGCGCGTTGTTCAACATTGCTCATGTGATTGTGCTTGCGTTGCTTGTGTGTTGGTTTAGGTTCTGTGTTACTTGACGGAAAACCGTGCGTAGTGGTAGGGCGGCTTTGACCTCCGTGAGCTCTGGCAGTACCGAATCTGCGTTCTGTGACCCGTGCTTCCTTGAGAAACCGGCGGTGGAGACAACTGAAATGTCGAAGTGGCCTATCGCAACGGCCGCGCAGTTCAGCGAACCGCGATGTGGCGTCGCCGTGTCCGCCTTTGCTTAACGGACATCGAGGGATGTGCTGCTAGCTACAAGTCATGTAAATGCGACTGCGTAGACCGCCCACTGTTCAGTGCTGAATGTGTGGTTCGTGTGCGCTGCTTGGAACGAGTGGTGCAGCCGTGCAGTGAAGGTGGCGGGGGAGCAGAGCGGCTTACGGGCTCCATTTGCGCGTTCACAGACATGTGCTGCCGTTTTGGTCTCATTAGCGGCTACCGTGGGATTGTGGTGTGCTCCTTGCCTTGTATAAAGTTCACGATGATAAGACACAACATACTCACCTTTTTCCGTGCTATATGTCATTTGCATGACGGCCGAGTTGAAAACGAGGCATATGTGTGTGTTCTTTGCGTTTGTGTGCTGTAAATTACTTTCTGTTGTGAAAGTCATGGCAGTCTTATTACGCAAGGAGTACGAACGTAAACATATAAACATATTGCTTTGTGTATGAAATTTTGAATTACACATTACGACTGATAAGTGGGCTACACGGCTTGTGTGAATTAGCTACCTTTTATTGCGACGCTCTTCCATGTGGTAGACTGATGCATGGTGCACGTTTATTTCTGTACTGTTGTAAAACCATTTGTTTATTCACTCAAGACAAATTTACTGCTTCTTTGACGCAGTACATTTTAGTTACGCGGTGAAGCATACTAAAGGTGGGAGGGGGCGCTATCACCCAGCATAGTATGTACACTTAGGCGGCCTGAGAAGCGGCGGGTGCGCGAGTGTATAATTAAAGAACTCTTATGGCCAGTGACAGTGACCCCTTTCCGCTTCACCGCAGTACTTGCTTATGCTTCACCGCGAAACCTTGGTGCATTGCGAGAAAGGTAATCTTAAAAAGCCCAATTATGCAACGTTTCTTTTGTAGCTTGCTACACTACAATGCATGGGTGAAAATAAGCATCGTGCAGTAAGGCATACTGAGAGTGAAAAGGGCACATAGGTTTACACTCTGCTCATTGTAGTCAATTGTGATATAATTTGCAAGTGCATCTGTGCTCGTGGTAAGCTTCATTGACAATTTTTGTACATTACAAATTCATATTGCAGGGAAGCCTACTAAAGCGCCTTCGCGATTATAGAACGCGATATTCACCCTGAATGCAGGAGCACAGTGCGGATTCATGGCCATGCTTTTGGCTGGACTGCACATGCTCTTTGAGAATTGATTCGTTGTTCATAAGTGAGCTGGTCCTTTAAACTGGAGGGCTGTAGTTGATATGGAAGCACAATTGTTATTGAGGGGACAACATGTTGCCAAGATGATTGCAACATAGTTTTTTTTCCAGGCACCTTTTCTACTAGAAACTTACATTGCAGTGGCTCAAACCTCTTTGAGCCAGCACATAGCGTATATAAAAATTCGACACTTGGGAACATCACCTGTACTCTCTGCAGTAAGCTGTGCACAGAAGTTCATGTGTATCTATAGTAAAAAAAATTTAGCACGGCCAGACAAAATAAAAGGGGGTGGGCTGCAGCAATACTAAGTGTTAAATGGTGCTTTATCCTTTTCCTTGAGTTTTCTGTTTTTGTGCTTTTTATTATGGACCCTCCACAGTAACCGCACGAGTAACGAACTTGAGCTTGTTGGTTTCAGGTCTCTTGGTTGTCACTAAAGGAACAGTGTGATAAACGGACAAGGGCTTGGAGGCATCCAGTCACCTTGCTTGTCTCATGGTTCACTTCGTGAGCATCCAGACCAACTAGGAAGGGAGGTTTGTTGCGATCGCTTCTGAACTGTATTGCCACCAAACCAACAGTGCTCTCAATGACAACTTTTGGACAGTAGAATGTTTGCACACAGCAAAGTCTAAGAAGGAAGCAGCCAGGATGTGGAAAGTGGGCCTTTTGAAACTGGTAGCATTGCTGAAGGGGCTTTGCCTGTGCGCCCTCTCTGGATACACAAAGATGATTTCCTCTTTGAGAGGGATTATTTCGGAGGTCGTTACATGGCAACAGTGCTGGGTGTTTAATAGCAGAGAAGCTTGTCTTTGCCCACTGTCAATAATCTGTTCCTTCTCCAGTGCCTCTGTGATGTGCCTACTTTTTGGAAGCAATGTGCTCTCCATGCACGCATGCATTTTCAGCTTGTAAAGACGTCTATTACTTCTTGCCTCAAGCTGGCCCTTGCTGATGTGACCCAAGAAGGCATTGGGAAGTATGACGATGCACACTTACAAAACACTGTAGATACCAGTGAGACCAGATTAATGGAGCTGTTTTTTTGTCCACTCCATCCTCATTAGTTACAATGAGCAGTTCTTTATCCGAACAGCAGGCATATGTAGTTGGTCGTGCATAGCTTGCGCACTAAGACTTGGCGTGGTATGACAGAGACCAGCCTGAGAACCTTAGCACAGTGTCTATATGTAAAAACACTCTGATGTGTTCATGACTTCCTTCTCTTTATCACACTTTGCCTGATGGAGCCAGCAACTGCGTCCACCAGCTGTTCAACAGGATTCCCACTAGTTTTTCCAGCGTCTCCCTTACCAGAGTGTTGCTCACAAACATCTGTTTTCTCGAACTTGCGCTGCACTTCAACAATGGTCCCACCTGCTGAACCTATAGCATGCGATCAAAAAAGTGCTATGCATCACGTTGCTCCAAACTCATGACACGTGCTACACGGCCTTGAGGAACACCTTCATTTATTTATGCCCTCATCATGCTGCATGAAGCTTCGTATGATAAGTTCGACAATTAACATCTGCTGGTTATTCAGAGTTATTCCTTTCCAGCTTGCTTAAAGCTATCTTGAGCGTTTCAAAAGCAAAAGACTGCTGCCGGACAAGAAGTGCATAAAGCAAGGCTCGCTATAACCACATGTGTCACACAAGATGAAGAAGGCCACTGAGTGTACAGGCGGTTTATCTTAATTTCAACAAGCTTGGTTCTCCCATTGCAAGTGAGTAAACTCAACTTGCCCCGAAGACATGGCCTGTGACAAACTATGTGCCAGATGCTTTGCCCCCTCCAAAGCTGAAGATGTGTACGAGATCCTGACACCCCACAGCGGCTTCTACACTGGGCAAACAGGCTACTATAAAAACGACTGCCTTTACTAATATGCTAACAACATGAAAACGGGCAGAAATTTGGCTATTGATTGGCCCCAACTGCAGGTGCAAGCCACTCTTCCACCAGATGTGTATTGTTCACAGGAACTGGAGCTATACAAATGCAGATAAAAATAATGATGTTTGAAAGTAGTAGAGTTGAACTATATTCTCTACAAGAAGTGCTACGTGCACCGCTGGTACCTTATAGCCACAATTCATGGCTGCACCACCATGCAAAGGCACTATTCTTGAATTATTAACTTCTATTTATTACATTTATGGTGGCCATATATTGCAAGTACATATCATCCACATTGTGTGCAATATGGTTAAATGATGTCAACTATGATAGCCATTCCTAATCTTAAATGCAACAGAGCAAATATAGGCAACAAATTGTAGTTCAAAAAGACAAAGACACCCAGTGCACAGGGTAAGTGACAGACTTCCTTTTATTGAAAAAAAATGTCTCATGTTTCATGTCACCAGCAGTGGGTAGCAATATTTCAAGCTTGGGTGATAGAGGCAAATCTTAGCAAAATGCTACAATCACACTCAAATGTAAAGCAGCCTTGGGCACAAGAAACCGACATCATATTGTAGAGAATGAAAGGGCAAGACTCCATCCAAGAACTCTATGGCACCACACACTTCACACGGTGTAAAAATTGTTAAAATGTCCTAGACACAAAAAACGCAAAACACATGGAAAGCGCGTCTAAAAATGCAATGTGGAGTGTGAAACCAAGAAAAAACAACCAGAAAAAGGTTTCGCTAAGCCTTTCATTGATTTGAATTGTCAAACTGACTCGTCACTACTTAACGAACCTGAACAGCTGAAAAGGAAGGAAAGAAAGCCCAATAGCAGAGTCGCAGGAAATGTCACCAAATATGTATACTTTGCTTAACAAGGATAATTCCGGTTGAGTTCTGGTCTGACTTTGCACTATAATTTTGTATAAGCTTTTCTTGTTTAGAATAGTTTAGCAGGTAGGGAAGAAATGACCATGAGAGCACCAGGTGTATGCATAGTCTACACACAAAAAGCCACTGCTTTCTTACTTCTATTTTTTTTTCTCTACTACTATTCACGAGTATTTAGGTGCCTTAATAGCATTGCTAACACCCTACTGAAAAACACAAAATTGGGCAATTGTGGCATAAAGAAAATTGCAGTTTCACTCATAAGACAAAACAATGATGTAGTAGGTGGCGAAATATGCGCAGGAAGGTCGCTTCATGCGGTGTTTATTGAAGTGAACTCTTGTCAATGCTAGTCAGTAATCTCCTCTAGAGAAGTAAAATAAGTACAAGTCGTATTTGTTTGTGGAAGTTGTGCCTCCCAGTGTTGAAGTGGAAAGACTCGACGTTTCTTCCTCCACTTTCATATCCGGACTTCGCCACTGGTCTCCACCTAAACAACCCTATAGCTTCTTACTGCTGAATTTGTTTTGGTTTTCTCAAATATATATTTGGGCTAGCCATTGCTAGGTCTCGCGCTGTGCTCGACGAAAACAAGACACCAACATCCCCATCCAGTAAATATGAGAAGCCAAGATTAATGAAGCAGATGCACTCAATCACTGTCATTACATTTAAAAAGAAAAATTAACATAGGACTGCCTTCACAAGTGGGAAGGTGATGCGTCAGAACTCGAAGGGGTGGACGCCACCTCTATATACAGTACGCAGGCATTGATCAGGCGTTAGCCAATCATGGCACCTCTTGGCTTGATTGCGCTCTTCAGGATCAATATTCACCGCGACTGCACCTTCAGCAGAGTGGCTGAAGTATAGAGTTGTAGACTGCCAATCTTTTGATCGTACGTTTGAATCCTCGCAGCACAATGAAAACTTTATTTGCAATATTCTAGCCAGAAATTTGGGAATTCCAGTGACAACACCAGTAGACACCAGAACCAGGGGAGTTAGCCAATAGCAGCTACTGGTGTAAAAAAGACTGGCATAAACACAAGAATTGAGTTGGGCACACTACATGCCCTTTTGCTGGTAGGGGTTGTCTACGTTGGTGCTACAGTCAATGATCTCCAATGCGTTCAAGGAACAAGAACTTAGCCAAGAAAATATTTCACTTAACAGCTGTATCTAGTTGCATCATTTTGCCTATGCAGCTTTATATAACCCTGTCCACACTTGCCTAAAGCACATGAGTGGCATCCTGAAAAAAAAATGAGCTTTTGATATTGATTCGGAGAAAATTCATCTGTTTCGGCCTAACAGTAGATATACATACTGGACCAATCACCAACTTCAAGTCACCTTCAATCACCAACTCCATATCACCAACTCTTAAGTCACCTTCTTACCTCATCAGCAAATCACTCCTGCAACCAAGTGTGCTGGTCCGGGTTTTACCTGTATTTCCACCCGTGCAGTTGGCAAAAGTTCTTTGGCGTTTACTGTAACTTTATATTTCAAACATTTGGTTGCATAAGAGGCTTTGGCAACACTGGAAAGCCTAATACCTGGGAAGGCTTCACGAAAGGCCACCAGCACCTCCTCGTTGTAGACTGTGCTCAACATCATTCTTTGATGTTGATGCTTTGATGCAGAAAGAGGTTATATTCGCACGTGCCAACCTTAGGCCAGAAACTAATCTGGCACATGTGCAAATGGCCTTGTCTTTCCCATACTGCCGTTCAGCCTCACTAGGCACATTCCTTCAGTCAATATGTACACTATCAATGTGAGTGAGGCTGATCAAAGGTTGGCTATGGTTTCAGATTTCTTGCCTTACTTACTTACTTACTTCTTACTTCTTGATTTCTTATAGTGGCGTCATGAACAAATGTTTCCACTCTGTGGGGAATTCAAGTATTACAGAATTCGTTGATTACAAGCAATTGTGCTTGCTTCCTCGTTTCGGCAAGATTCTTCAACATCTGCAATGCGCGCTTTAAGTGTTGACATGTTCGAGAGCAACAACAGGTTCTGCCATCTTAAAGGGGCTTTCCATTCCTTCCTTGGCAAGTGGTCATTAAGGTGAGCACAACTCTGGTGACTGTAAGGTGGTCGGGGAAAGCATCTGCAGCTTATTTATTTATTTTATTTATTTTTTATTTACAGTACCCTCAGGGCCCAGAAGGGCGTTACAGAGGGGGTGGGTACAATAATAACAATAAAAAATACATGCTCAAACAATTATTAGTATTAAGGTGATAAATTCAAAACATAATCAGTTATTGCAGTCTTGAAAGATGATGCCTCTTCGATGCAGGCGATGGAGGGGGGAAGGCGGTTCCACTCGGCACTGGTTTTCGGCAGAAATGAGTCAGAGAAAACATTTGTGCGACAGATAGGAATGAACACTTTAAACCGATGATCAAGACGCGACGACATGTACGAAGGCTCTGAAATTAAGTCTTGTTTAAGCGAGCTGATTTGGTAAAATATTTTTTGAAAAAGACAGAGACGGGAAATTTTTCTTCGAATGTGCAAGTTAATAAGGCCAAGGTTTGACTTCATTAAAGAAAAGCTAGATGTGCGGGAAAAATGAGAAAGGATAAAACGTGCTGACCTGTTCTGAACTGACTCAATGGTATCCGCTAGTGTTTTTTGACCAGGGTCCCAGACAGATGACGCGTACTCTAGCTTCGGTCTAATTAGTGTTTTGTAGAGCAGTAACTTCAAATGGGGTGGGGCTTTTGAGAAATTCCTGCGAATGTAGCCAAGAGATCTGTTTGCATTGTTCGTGATATATTCGATGTGCGCATGCCACGAAAGATTACTGTTTAGCTGGATTCCGAGATATCTATAGGAAGTCACGTGCTCAAGGTTGGTTTCATTGATAATATAGCCGAAAGGAGTTGGTGAGTTCGAGCGACGTGAGACAGACATAATTTTGCATTTAGTCGGATTTAAGAACATTAGCCATTGTGAGCACCACCTTGAAATGTTATCTAGATCTTTCTGAAGCATAAAGTTATCATGCTGATTAGTTATTTCACGGTATAGAACGCAATCGTCGGCAAGAAGTTTAACAGAACTATTAACTACGGCAGGTAAGTCGTTTATATAAATTAGGAATAATAACGGTCCCAAGACGGAGCCTTGAGGAACACCTGACTTCACGGCGCAATGCGGGGATGCGGAATCGTTAGCTGTTACAAACTGGGTACGGTTGTTGAGAAAACATTCTATCCATTTCAGAATATTAGTGTCAATATTAAGAGTACTAAGTTTAAGAAGCAGTAAGTGATGAGACACCTTGTCAAACGCTTTCGCAGAATCTAGAAAGATACAGTCAATGACTTGGCCTTTGTCTAAAGAGGAAGAAATGTTATGTATAAACGATATTAGTTGTGTTTCGCAGGAGTAGTTTTTGCGAAAACCCATGCTGAGATGAAGTGAAGAAAGAGCTGGATTCAAGAAATGACACAAGATTGGAAAATATTACGTGTTCAAGGATTTTGCAAGGCACGCTGATAAGTGAAATGGGTCTGTAATTGAGAGGAGGATGCGGGTTACCTGATTTCAACAGAGGGACCACCTTCCCCACCTTCCAGTCTGCGCGCAAAGTTGAGCACTCAATAGATTGGGTGAAAAGGTACATAAAAGATATAGAGGAGTAGACAGCAGTATTCCTCAAAAATTTAGAATTAATTTCGTCGGCACCACAGGAAGACGATAGTTTTAAATCTTCAATTAACTTCAAAATCCCCGCAAAATTGACAACTAGTGGATCCATGGGAAAAAAAAATCTTCTTTGCGCATGTGCGGCACTGTATCAACGCAGGAAATAGAAAAAGATTTCGGGAAAGTGTCATTTAGGACATTGCAACATTCTGCATTGCTCATGGTGTTACCATCGGTATCTGTAAGAGATATATTTTTCGTTTTTATTTGAACAGTGCTCCAAAATTTTGACAGATTTGTAGAACGGAGTGAAGGTAGATAGGTACTGAAAGAACATCCTTCACTTCTTTTAATGCGGTACGATAGGCATGCAGCGCACTAGAATAATCATTCCAGCGAGTAGATGTTCGACTGCGTTTTGCAACACGGAAAAGGCGTTTTTTCTTGTTTGACAGTCTTGTTAGTTTCGTGGCAAACCAAGGAGAGCGTTTCTTTCCGGAAAGTTTGCGCAGTGGTACATATTTAGCGACAAGGGACGTGGCTTTGTTTTTAGACAAGTTCCAATTTTCTTCCACGGTACGGCTGAAAAATTCTGGTATACAGCCATCAATGAATACTGCAAGCTCATTAATAATTGCAGTGTAATCCCCGCTCGCATAATCTCTAATAAATTTTGCATTGTTCTTCTCACATCTAACGGGGCCTGTTAGAAAAAAATGCAAAAAACAGTGATCGCTTAGTCCTGGGAAACAAGTTAAAGAATGTACTAAGTTTGGTTCAGTGACAAGGATCAAGTCTAGAGTGTTAGATGAAGTAGTACCAGCTCTAGTTGGCGTAGAAACAAGTTGCGTAAGATTAAAGTTTAAGCACAAGTTAAGGAAAGATTGACTTTCTGTGGACGTACCGACAACACAGGGCGATACCGAAGTCCACCTTATTTTGGGGAAATTAAAATCGCCTAAAAGGAATAACGGTCAGTGTGGAAATTTTGAGACAAGAAAATTGAGAGTGTCATGCAGTTCATCGCAAAAAGTATATGGTGCACTTGGCGCCCGATAACACGCACAAAGCAATGTGTTTTGGTGGTTTATGACAATACGCACATAAACCAACTCTAAGGACGACGCAAGTAGAATCCTATAAGACACTATATTGTCGGCGACGGCAATTAAAACACCACCGCCCGATTTTAGGTTGCGGTCATGACGGTGAACAACGTATTTCTTGTCACAGTGGAACAGCTATTCGCTAAGAATTTTATCGGTCAACCAAGTCTCGGTCAATACAACCACGTCAGCGGCACATGAATGGAAATTAGATGCTAGAGCGTCACGTTTATTAACTGCACTTCGCACATTCGATATTAAAAAAGAGAAATCACGACAAGGTTGGCTGCGTGGCCGGTGCCTAATTTCTGTTAAGAAAAAGACGCGTCAGAATGGTAGTTAGTAGCAGTCGACGATAATTCAGCAGTGCAGGGAACATTGCCCAATTGAAGTTCACAGACACTGTTGTTATCAGGAGAGTAACTATAACATTTTTTGTTGATATATAGCTTGTTGTATTTCACAGTGAAAAATTGACCGCTTTCTTTGCCAAAGTCGTACAGTTTAGTTCTGACAGCTCTATTTGCCTTACAAAAATCTTCACTTACGGAAACACCAGTTGTCTTTAGCTTACCTTTAGAAGAAAGAATCGTTTGCCTCAGCTTAGACGATAAACATCTGACAATAATTGGCCTGGACTTGGTGGGGATAAAACGGCCAAGTCTGTTTGCTCTGGATATGCGGTCATCGCTTTTATTTAGGTTCGTGCCTAATGCTGAATTTAAAACCGAGAAAATTTTCTCTTCTGACTGCGCCCAAGTTTCCGCAGCGCTATCTGCAACCTCATGAAATATTAAGTTTTCGCGACGTGAACGGTCTTCAAATTTGTTGAGCCGTTGGTTCAATACGACCACTTGCGGCACGAGGCTTTCACCCTGTTGGCCTTCAGATGGGGCCTTGTTCCTCAAATTACTTAGATGTGCGCTGAAGATCGAGCAGCATGTTTTCAATACTATTACAGTATTTGGTTCATCCTGTTATAGCCGAGAATGTGTCGCATCTTCCCGAGACCTATGCGTTGAAATGACGCGCAGTGGTCCATCCACTAGTCTTTGGCAAGTTTCTTAGCATGACATCTCTCCTGCTCAGTCTTGCGCAGGAAATTGATCAGGGTTTGTTGCGTGCAGCCACAATTTAAGTACGCAGCATGCAGCTTGGCTTGCTCACCCCAAAGTTGCAGCAGGTGATTGTCAGGGCTGGATATCGCCCCAGTAAGCTCTAGTTCGCACGTCGCTCTTTGTAGTGTGTTGCTAGCGATGTTTCAACACTTTCACATTCTGCAGACTCAAGTGCATCACGGAAATTGTTCCACCCTGCAACCCTAATTTTGTGAATGTGGCACATTTTCACCCCTACATCAAGTGTTATATTGGATAATGGTTGCTGCTTCTTGGGGCAGAGTCGCAATGACACTCTGGATGAAGGCCCCAGTTGCCTATGCTAGATAAGTCCTTCTGGTTTTAATGGAGAGTGTAGCAGTTGGGATAGTTGGCGTCATTTATTAATTTGAGGGTCTGTGGCGTCTGATTCGTCAAGGTGGCTACCTCTTGGCCATACGTCTTTGCATCCCTAATGTGGCTGATGTGCACTGAGCTCAACTCGACTGAGTATTCTGTGCTCAGGAAAGCGAAATTGAAGATGTCCAAGCCAAGTGAAGTCGCCTCGGCTGTGGTGCCTGGTTTTGGGACAGAGGCAGACCAATGCCAAAACGGCTTCCCTTCACTGCCTTAGGCTACAGAATACTACCACAACTTTCTGATGAGACATATGTTTATTGAAGCCGTTCTTTCCTTCCCCTAATTCAATAATAGCGAATTTTAGGAGCTGCAAATCGAGGTGACTTCAGAAGACTGCTGATATTTTGGCTACTTCTAGTAGCTTATTGCGCGGTTAATTTTCTAGTTGGGCATGACATGCTTCGTGCTTAAAAATGAACTCTTTAAATAATTCTTGGAGTAATATTAGGACAGGCAACTCTATATGAATGATCACTGCTTTTGTCGCGAAATGTGGCAATGAGCTAGGCAGATGCTGTCATGACAACGTAGTGTTTAGGTTGTATGAGTATAGAAGAAACAAAATTGGAGTTGTCAAGTACAAAGCCCTATTTCTACAGCCTCTCTTTATACTGCTGACATTAGAGAGCTTGAGATTAGTGGACGCAAGCAGCATGCGTAAACGAGAACCCTGTTTGGGTATTTCTGGGACCCATGTGGTTTGCACAACCAAGCAGCACACGAGTCGCTTACATCCTCATAGCCAATACTATTATTTTCAATGTAAAGCAACCAATATCGCAGTAAGTCAATATGGTAGAAATTTTTAAGCACTTAAAGTCTTTCGGTTGAGTGTTTAAAGCACTTCACCACACCCTTCCACTAGACTTGTGCTTTCCAGCATTACTTGCTAATCAACTGAGGTGTTTACATTGTTTTTCTGCGCTGTAAGGTTAGTTTGATGGTCGTAATAAAAATGTTAAAGTGAAGGTCTGGACTGTTGTATGGGCCATGTCATGAAACTGTCAAAGCGTTTGGCAACATTAATAAGCTTCACCTCACTACATATATGTATTGCGGTGGGACCATTCAGCACGTGAAAATAAAAATGCCGGCAAATAAAGAGTTCAAGAGCACCTGAGATTATAGTAAAGCGGGCGGGGCAGTATCTTCAGAGTAACTGGGATATCAAAGCTGCAACTGGGGCTGCCATACATCCCGTCACCGCAATACACTGTTTGCTTCATCGCATTACACAAATATGTTGCGGTGAAGTTATTGCAGACGCGCATATACACATTCACACAGACCCCTGCGTCCCATTGCTAAAACTATGAGCGCGAAAAACGGGCAGAAATGCAGCTGAACATAACGGGGCACACTATTAAGCTCCACCTCACCGTGTTTATCGCGCCCTTAGTACGAATAATATTAAACATCTACTCTGCATTTTAGTTCGTGGAATTCTAGCAGTCCATTTCATGTCACTAAAGCTCCCTTAAGTTCACAGCACCACGCCATAATTGTCGTAATGCCCACGATAAAGGTAAATCACATGAAGTCACGGATGGCGCACTAGCGCTGCACATGATTGAAGACATGCACTGCCCCATGCACAGTTGTGAGCAAACACCACTTTAAGCATTATATTACTTACGTAACGTAAGTCGTGGCGAAGAGCACATACAATACCTCCGCCTACGACGCCCGTCAAGGTTCATGTGCTATGTGATGACGCTGCCTAAAAGGGCGAACACGGCGACGCTGCTGCACAGCGCCGGTTCGCAAATTGCATCGCCGAGGCTGTACACCACTTGAATATTTAGATCGTCAGCACCACTGAATTCATTAAAAATACGGGTCTCACACCACCAGAGTTCACCGAGACCAAAAGCCGACATGCCACACCATTACTGCACGACTTTTCGCCAACAAATAATGAACCCACTGCGGAGACATCATACGGCCAGTAGTCGGCGTGGACCGGAGATTGAACGATTCAACGCGCCACGTGGCGCCAAGGCATCACTTGGCGCCAACATCGCGCCTTCTCAAAAGTTCCTAAACGATCCTGCCCCTAGGCATCTAGGATCAGGTCACGTGAGGGATTTTTGTACGACATTTATACGCACGCGCATTCCATGCATATCACAGCGCATCAGCGCCAGATTTCCCTCTAGGTAATACAGTGATCAACTCTATGGTCCAAAACAACTCGCTGCCAAAACACGTGGTCTGCGGCGGTACTTGGATGGTAAAACATATTTCTGTGAGATCGGGCGAAGAGCACGGCTCGGCGCCGAAGTTTCCTGGAGAGAGAGAGGCCTCCCACTATAGGACCAATACAAGTCTGCTCAATAACAGTTTATTCATGGAGAAGGAAAAAAAACTTTATTTAGAAAAAAACATTTTATCTCAATCAAAAGAATGGTGGCGCCATCTGTACCTCTTACAGAAAGACAGTGCGTCGTGCTGAGGCGTGACCGTTATAGATGGCGCGATCGTTTCATCTTTTCTCCGTTTGAATAAAGCGCGCTTAAAAAAAAATAAAGGAAAGAAAGAAGAAAAAAAAAAGAAAAGATTAAAAAGGAAGCAGCGATTGTACAGCCGGACAAGCAAATTCCTATTGAGCGTACTGACCATAATACAGAGCCAGACGTTAGCAAAAAACTGTTGCTGCGCCAATGATAGAAATCAAACCACGGAATGAATGAATGAATGGATGAATGAATGAATGAAGGAATGAATGCAGTATTATTACGCGCTTTAAACCTCAAGGCACCCGTAACTCGTATAATTCGGTTACTACTCGTTGTTAGCTTGGCAGCACATTGCGGTATTCGGTGTCACCAAAACACAAACACACAGACAGAGAAAGCTAAAAATAAAAAAAAATGCAGCATGCAGAGATCACTCTAGCTAGAACACGCCCAGCTCGGTCTACGCACGATGCAATCTTTCTTCCACGAGAGCACTGAGAAGAAAGATGCGAATCAAAAGAAGGCGTGCCAATGGCCTTCGATTCACATGCGGTCCGCAGGCGTCGTTGTCGAGCTGCGCCTCGGCGATGACTGACCCGACGGCGAAGGCGACGACCTCAGCGACAAAAACGGCGACTGAGTCAGCGACGAAAGCGGCGAAGGACTCGGAGACCCCGCCAGTCGCGACGCCTTCTTGGCACCGCGCCCCCGTCCACGTCGATGCTTGTTCGCGGAGCGTCTTGGCGTCTGCGGCGCCAGCGATGCCTTGATCAATTCCTTGCGCCCCTCGGTGGTCAAGGTCATGCTGAGCGACTCGGACAGATTCTTGGGTTTGCGCACGACGAGAACATCGGGCAGCCACTGGATGGCGATGGCGGTGAGCGCGACGAGCAGGGCCATGACCAGGTTGACGGCCAGACGCGCCTCGGCGCCGACCACCATGGGCAGCGCGGTGGCCGCGAGCGCTCCGACGCGGCCGATCACGAACGACCAGCTGAGCCCGATGCTGCGCACGTGGGTCGGGAATATCTCGGCCGCGTAGCCGTAGTTGAGGCTGACCGCGCAGAAGCAGGCACACTGGACGGCGATGCCGGACGCGCGCGCAGATCGCCCGCCGGGCGAGTACAGCAGCGCCGCCTCGAGCACCATGGAGACTCCCAGGGAGACGAGGGCGAGCGACAGCGCGCTGCGGTGTCCCTTGAGCTCCACGTACCTGTAGACGCAGGCGTAGCAGAACACCTGCAGGCAGGTATAAGAAACGCCTCAAACATGGAGGCGATGTTCATGATGGTGGCGGTGTTGATGAAGATCATCTGGAGTGGCGGATGCCGACTCGGGAGCCGTTGGCCAAGAATCGTGGTCCTGGTACACGTGTCGTCGTGACTAACTTCCGTAAAAGTGCTGTTGAGTAGTGTTTCAAGTGCTGTTGCTATGGTGTTATGGTTCTAGTGCTAATTTTTCTTCATTAGTGCAATACTGCTTAGTGAAAAATTGTAAGACGCTTAAGCTTCGTCTTTAAGAGCGGAACACAGTAGCATTCAACGATGCCTGACTCACGCTTCCCTGCAACTGCAGCTTTATGTAACCGTAACGTTTACCGAGAAACGCTGGCGGCGAACGCAATACACGAAGGCGAGCTTTCTGGTAGAAACGCGGCCTCTTGCGTGGGCCGATCCCGGAGATTGTGCGCAGTGGCGCCACATCTCAAGCGGCAGCTGGAAAATGAGTTTCCGTATAGCAGAATTATGTTTTCTCGTGTATTCAAGCTACAATCCGACGCTAGCATATCTGCAGGTTGTGTGTGTGTCGCACTTTACGAATAGTGTCGTTCTTTACCAACAGTCTGACATACTTTACTTTGCGAAATTCAATTATTTCAGTGCACCACGTGGAGGACCTGCATGGTTCGGGATGCGGGGTTCGTGGTCGATTTAGCCCGATAACGCTGAGGGCTCCATGTCGCAGAATATCCGGTGTCGGCGCCGGCGATAGTGGAGTTGTCCGTTGGGGAAAATTTCCGTATATATTTAGGTATATATTGTGACGTAGATAAAGAGTAGGTAATATTATGTTTACGGTATATACACAGAGAAGTTGCACCCAAAATGGCATAATAACGAAAACCACGAACCAGCTCTTTCGAGCGTCCTCTTCGTAGACCTGCTGAGCACGTTCTTCAGAATGCGGGAATGTCCTGTAGCATAACCACCGGCGGTCGGAGCGCCGTCTCGGTGCTTAGACAAGGAAAGGGTCGTAGGCTGAAACGCACGGCTTGAGACGGGACACATGCGCGACATCGGTGGGGGGCACTGAAGATGACGAGCGACCATCCAACGGGGCTATCTCGTATTTGACCTCGGTGATGTGGCGCAAAACCTTGAAATGCCTGGAGTAGCGGGAAAGAAGTTTCGAAAATAGGCCGATGCGGCGGCAAGGGACCCAATAAAGAGCCTGGTTCGTAGCGAGCCGGCCTTTTGAGTTAGCTGCGA
The DNA here is from genome assembly GCF_050947875.1 of Dermacentor variabilis. Classification (NCBI taxonomy): domain Eukaryota; kingdom Metazoa; phylum Arthropoda; class Arachnida; order Ixodida; family Ixodidae; genus Dermacentor; species Dermacentor variabilis. The sequence continues at coordinate 157,950,301 of NC_134570.1, read as the reverse complement.
GGCAGAGAGACGGTACCGTGCAATGTGACGGGCCGTTTGCGCACGAGCAACAGCGTCGCGTGCATATTCTGTAGCAGCGTGAGGAGGTGATAGAAGGAGTGTCTCAAAGAGCAACGTGGGGTGGCGGACAAACAAGCGATAAGAAGGGGAGAAGCGGGCAGTGTCGTGACGGGACGAGACGTATGGGAAAGTCACATAAGACAAACGTTTGTTGCAATCACAGTGATCTGCTGAAACGTACATGGATACCATGCATTGTCATGAACGTGTGGTTGAGGCTTTCTGTAAGTCCATCAGTCTGCGAGCGGTAGGCGGTGGTTAGGTTGTGAGGTGCGGAACAAAAGCTAAGAATATCGCCGTGAACTTGTGAAAGAAAAGACCTACCGCGATGTGTCAGCAAGTGCGGTGGAGCGCCGTGCTGGAGGATGACGTCGTGAAGCAGGAAGTATGTAATGCCAGTGGCGCAAGTGATCGCTAGTGTGGCGTAGTCAGTAGCTACGGCCATCCACTTGTTCCTCGAAAGAGAAGTCGGAAATAGGCCAACGAGGTCAAGGCCAGATGCGGTAGAACGCGCTAGTTGGAATGTCGATAGGCTGAAGTGGGCCGGCAGGCTGCAAGGACGAACGCTTGGGGCCTCGCAACGAGCAACGTACCGGCGCACAGAAAGGCAAAGGTCTGGCCAAAAGAACCGACGCCGCACGCGGTCGTATGTACGGGATACTCCAAGGTGGCCGGATGTTGGGGCATCGTGGAGCTGGTGGAGAAAAGTAGAACGAAGGGTTGTAGATACTCGGGACCGTCGGAGTTGGTATTGCGACGGTAGAGAATATTGGCGCGGAATACGAACAGGCGGAGGGACGGGTCGGAGTGATTCGAGCGTAAACGATCGGTGATGGACAGCAAGGTTGCACCACTGAGCTTTTGATTGCATATGTCACTCAAGTAGGAGATGGCAAGGGCGCAGGTGTCAGAATCATGGGCGGTGGAATCGGGAGGGTCCACGGGATGACGTGATGAGCAGTCGGCGTCCTGGTGCATTGTGCCAGGCTTGTAAAATACATCAAGGCTGTAGTCTTGAAGATTTGTCGCCACGTGACCAAGTCGTCCGGACGGGTCTTTGACAGACGAGAGCCAGCACTGCGCATGGTGGTCCGCGATGACCGAAAACGCGGCCAGTAGGGTCGAAATTATGCGACTGCCCAAACTAGGACAAGGAATTCGTGTTCAGTGATGGAGAACTGGCGCTCTGAAGGGGAGAGGAGGCGACGGGCGTAGGCGATGACGCGGTCTTGCCCTTGTCGCCACTGTGCGGGAACAGCGCCGATGCCGTGTCAACTGGCGTCTGTTCGTATGCGTTCGTACTTCCGTGCGTCCGTTCGTAGGCGCTGCGCGGTCAAAATGCGCCAAGATGGAAGGAGTAGTAAGCAATCTGGGGAGCGTGCGGAATGCATTGGCTTGTTCAGGACTCCATGAAAATGTGATTTCCTTCTTCAGGAGCTGTGTTAGCGGACGGGCAATGCCGGCTACATTCTTGACAAAACTTCGGAAATAACACAAGTCAACAAGCCTCCAGACGTCTTTGGCGGAACGCGGAACAGTGAAATGCTTCAGGACAAGAATTTGATCGGGTTGAGGTTGGATACCACGAGAACTCACACGGTGTCCTAGGACAGTAATTTCACAACGGCGGAAGCTGCGCTTCGAAGAGCTCAACTGAAGGCCATCACGTCGGAAAACGCCAAGCACTGCCGACCAGGTTGATCGGCATGATCAAATGTTGATGAAAAAATGATCACATTCTCCAGATAACAGAGGGAAGTCGACCTGTGTAGCCACGAAACGGAGAGTTACTCATTCTTTAAAACGCGGCGGGGGCATCAGATATGGCAAAATGCACAACTTCAAATTGGAAGAGAGTGTCGGCTGTAACAAATGCAGTCATTTCGCGGTACAGGTCGTCGACAGAAATCCGCTAATATCTTGAGCGGAATTCGATGGATGAGAAGTGGGTAGACCCGTGAAGACAATTGAGGGCGTTATGAATCCGCGGAAGCGGGTAGACGTTCTTACGTCTACCCACTTCTAGATAGACACACCTTACGTGTGACTATCTTCAAGGGACGGTAGTCAGCAGCATGCTACTGGTAAGCCAAGCTAGCGCACGATGCACTCTGCTCCAGCATCTCCGGCGTGACATCGCCGCATGTTCTATTCCCGCGCCAGCCACGCTAGACGGTTAAGCGTCTAATTTTCGCCGACGCAGCCTAATTGCACCGAGCGTTAATCGAGTCCGCGTTATCCACACCTTCAGCTTGGTCACCTCAATGCGCTCTTCTCCGAGCGCAGACAGAAGGCACCCAGGCTCCGCTCGCTGAACGTGACAACCAGATACAGAAAACCGGTTTGTATACGCCGCATTAAAAGAACACCGCGGGCGCGCAACGGTGTGGGTACAGCGCACGAATCAGCTAGCAGAGTATATTAACTCTGTCTAGCATAAGTGCGGGAGGTGTTCGCTGATACACGGCAACGGTATACAAGCAAGCGAAGCAAACGACCCGGGCGCTGTTTCTCTACATTCTAAATAGTACGTGGGATCCGGCGAGTGGTAATGGCAGAATTTTTCTTTCAGTTTCGGTATGAAAAAACATCAATTTTATGAGCGTTTTGTGAAGCGCCCACTCGCACTTCAAGCGTAATATTTCCCACTGAGCTACTGCATGTTTAAATTACCTGAAACTGGGCTTTTAACGCGGTCCAGAATGTTGCGTCGTTGCAGTTGGCCTTTACCTACAGCAACCCGACGCTTTAGCAGGCTGCGCCACAAATGCCACAAATGCATTGGGTATGCACCATTTCTAAAGGAACGTCTCTCACGCCAGTGCTTTAGCCAACTGCTCCATGAATGCACTGGGTCCGTGCCACTATTCAATGAACCGCTCGCCAACTTGGGTCGGCGAAGAATACTTAACGGTCACACGCACCGACGCGCCACGCTACCCGTCGCGGAGGCATCGCGCGGACTTCTCTGTATCGCCACTAGAGGGTGCAGCATGTCTACACACACATAAAACCCCTTGATAATTTCAAAGTAGCAACACTCTCCTCCTCACGGCGCTTTCCTCCCCGATTCTCCTCGCCCGCCGGCTGCACACGGCGCGCTTTTTCTCTTGGGCTCTCGCGGACGGGCCGCAGGATTCTGTGGAGGCGTGTTACTTTGGGCCAGTTGCGCGCCCCAGCGGGGTTGAACATTTTGAGAAATGCTAATAACAGCATCGATAATGCTGGAGGCAACGTTTACGAGGAGGTTGGAGCCGTATGGACGGGCTATACCGATGTAAAGGGGGCTTTGAGGCGAGTTCTGTACTCCAGACAATTTTTCAGCCACATCATCAGATGCTTTACTTCGTGCGTCTGATCTAGCATTGCTTGTGACACATCCCTTAGTGTGTGGCTTATTAAGCGAAAGCCTTAGACCTCTGTTTCAAGGTCCCATTGTGAGCTACAGAAAATATCACGTGACCGAAGGAAGGCGGGGAGCGAACCAAAGCACGTGCAGCCGCGTATAAGAGATGATTAATGATTAGCAAAGTAATGATTGATTAGTGCTTGGATTAAGATGAATTCGGGTGTATCAAGGTGGATTAAAGTCGATGAAGGTCCATTAGGGTGAATGAAGGTGAATTCAGGTGCATAAAGGAAGGCTGGGTTGGACTAAGGTCGATGAAGGTGGATTAGGGTGGATGAAGGTGCGTTGAGGTGCATTAAGGACGATTATAGTGGATTAGGGTGGATTAAAGTAGATGAAGAAATATAAGGGTGGATTAAGGAAGATTAAGGTGCATTAAGGAGGTGAATTAAAGTGAATGGATGAAGATTATGGTGGATTAAGGTGGATTAGGGTGGACTAAGGTAGATGACTGTGGATGCGGGTGGATTAAGGTGAATTAAGGACGGTTATAGCGGATTAGGGTAGATTAAAGTGAATGAGGAAGCATTAGGGTTGATTAAGGAGGATTAAAGTGCATAAAGGAGGCTTAGAGTAGATTAAGGTCGATGAAGCTTGATTAGGGTGCACTAAGGAGGTCTTTCATGGATTATGGTGGATTAAAGCGAATGAAAGAGGATTGAGGTCGATGATAGTGGATTCGGTGGATTAATGTGCATTAGGAGGTTTATGGTAGACTAATCGTTCTTAATACTCAGTGAACCCTAATTGACCTTAATCCACCTTAATGCTCTTTCATCCACCTTAATCCTTATTCATGCACCTTAATGCAACTGAATCCTGCTTAATAGTCCCAATCTACATTAATACACCCTAATCCACCTCTATCAAGTCTAATCGCACTCCATGGTCCCTAATCCACCTTAATCTACACTAACCCACCCTAATCGGTCTTAATCCTCCTTTATCAACCATAATTCACCTTAATCCAGATTAATTGACATTAATTTTTCTTTATCCAGTTTAATCCTTCTAATCCTTGTTCTCGCACCCTAATCCACCCTAATCGGTCTTAATACCATTTCATCAACCCTTCACCTTAATCCGCCTTAATCCTCCTCCATCCAGCTTAATATTTATTCATGCATCTTAATCCTTCTTAATTCACTCTAATCAACCTTAATCCTCCCTAATCGACCTTATGTCAATCACTAATGATTCATTAATTAACTTGGGGTAATCATTCTCTTTCTAATCATTCTTTTTATAATCATTCTCTTTATAATCATTCTTTTAGAAAGACTAAAAAAAAAAACGCTGGCAGACATGCTCTCTATGTACGTGGATGCGAAGCATAAAACGTGGGACGAAATCCTTCCGTACCTAACGTTTGCGTACAACACTGCCACACAGGAAACTGCACGATTTACGCCGTTTCGCCTCGTTTATGGTCGAGATGTTCAAACTATGCTAGACGCCATGATTCCGTATGAAGACATCGATCAGCTCGACCAGTTAGCTCCTGACGTCGAGGAGTACGTTCAGCGTGCCGAGGAAGCAGATCAACGGGCCCGTGTCCACATAAGACAGCAGCAGTGTACAGATGCCATAAGGTACAATCTTCACCATCGACAAGTTGCCTATGAGCCTGGTGACCAAGTTCGGGCTTGGACCCCCATAAGACGGCGAGACCTCAGCGAGAAACTCCTGAGCAAGTACTTCGGAACATACACAGTACTAAGGCGTGTAAGCGACGTGAACTATGAAGTGGTTCCAGACGGAGACCTACCATCGCCCAAGCGCCGTTTACCACGCGCAGAGACTGTACATGTCGTCCGCCTCAAGCCGTATTTTTCACGGTGATGTTAAGCGTACTGGTGAAACAAACTTTTGTTTTTTGCTGTCATCGCGTCGTCCTCTAAAGAACTGCGAAGCGTTTTCTTTTTTTGTTCCCGACGACAGAACCCATTTTTTTACCCGTGTGCGTGCCCGCATGTGTGCAAGCGCGCTCCCCCCCCCCCCCTCCTTTTTTTTTGTCATACCTAATGTGCGTACTTTCCGTGTACGTCTTGTGTTTGAGCATCGAGTCGATGCTTCATTGGGAGAGAAAATAATACCACCTGCTGTTTTGAGCCAGCGAACAGTCAGCATTGCGTGCCCAGCAAAAACGACGACGAAGTCAAAGATCCCGCGCCAGCTGGAGAACCGTCGCTTAGTGCCTGGCATTTTTTGTCTCTGGCTGCTCGTACTGTTACTTACTCTTGCGTTAACGCGTGACAATATGAACCTAGGTGCACAGAGCTTTCTTGCAGTCGTGCTCTCTGTCAAAGTGTGCACAAAAAATTAAGCCTTACTTGACTATAGCCTTCCTTGAATTATAGTTAATAAAGCTTCTTTATTTATCCTGCTTAGCCTGCCCCGCCGTGAGTGGTACGGTGCGTGGCCTTTACAACGAAGTAAGCTGTATAACGAAGTATTTAGGAGGTCCCGAGAGCATCGTTATAGAGACATTAGACTGTGTACCTGTAGGACCAGATGCGCGATCTCCAGGGTGTCGTCGGCGTCCGAAGCCGGAGAAAGTGTGAAAGTGTAGAAGACCATAGTCAGGGTGAACCAAGACAGGGCCACGCAGACGATTCGGGTTTGGAAGAGGAAGGCTGCTTGAACGTGACCATCGGAAATGAAGCCGGAGGCTTTGCCCGGCTTCGCCATCCTCATCTCCTGCCTGAGCAACTGCTCGTGCAGCTGCCGGTAGCTGTTCATTGCGCGGTCCAAGTCCAGCCCGTTGCGCTTGGCGGCCAGCATCAAGGAGCGCTCAGCCTCCACGATGTTCCACGTGGCCAACAGCCAGGCGGGAGACTCGTCGAGCTGGTAGCACCACAAGGCGAGCACTCCAGTCGGGAGGAAGACGGCGGCCTGGACGAGGCTCCAGCGCGGTGTGAGTCGGGACAGGCCGTTGACGATGCGTGGCGCCAGCGTGAACGCGATTGCCGTGTCGATGATGGCGAACCGTGTCCGGTGTTCGCTGCCCGTGACCTCGTAGAGCAGTAAGTAGAGCACCATTACGATGGAGTGCGCGGAGCCCGACACGATGAATCTGCGAGAGCCGAGTCGACTGAGCGTATGCGAGCAAATAGCCAAATTATGCGCTAAGCTTGACGCTGTGCAACCAGCGATGGAAAACAAAACATAGGCTAGGCTGTATCAGGGACGCAGCCGCAGTGGAATACGTTAGGCATCTTTTTTGTGCCGCTAAATGGTGCAGGGGCACTAGGGCACGGAAATGACGTAGCAAAATAGAAGAATGACATTTATTCGCACCTTGAAAAATGCCTAATTACATGCTCAACTTGTGATACAAGCAGTGGTGGTTCTGTGGTCTAATATGCTATTCCGCTCCCTCCGAATTCGTAATTGGCCTGACGTACGTAGTTGATGATGGTAGGCGCGGAGGGACATTCCTTTGTTTTGTTACGTGTTGAACGCGGGGCACATTCGACAAGCAACCGTCAATTTTGTAACAAAAACTGCCCATTTGTGAGCCTTATAACAACTCATGACCACAGACTTCAGTTGGATGGATTATGCCTACTATGCAGAGTGAGCTCTGTCAAGCGTGACCACCTCCCCTCGCATCGACAGACGTACTGCCGAGCTATGGCTGTCTGACCGCCGAGGGAGAGGCTAAATTTACCTCCGTCTGCATGATGCGCGGCGCAACAACGGCACAACGGCACAGTTTTTGTATCACCAGGTCGATTATTGCATTCTTTCCTATACATAACGACACCAAAGTAAGGCGCGTGAGTAGTACGGTTGCAAAGATATAAGCCATATTAGTGTTGCATATTTCGTTACATTTCGTTACATGCTTTAGATGCTGTTTTCGCACGCGGCTCCCTATGCTGAACGAAATGATAGGCGTAACGTTAGGAGACGTGAATCCAGTGGTGTTGATCAGTCAGCAAATGGGGTTAGCCAATATCCCAGTTGAGCTTAAGAAGACGTTGAGTTGGGCAGGACATGTTACGCGCACGGCAGACCACTGGCAGTCTGTTAGCTACCGAAGGATGCCGTGAGAAGACAAGCGCTGTCGAGTACAGCAGGGGACATATAATGGGTGTCGGCTGGCACAAGACTGAGATAATCGGAGAGCGATTGGAGCGTCCTTCGTCTTGCAGGGGGCATATAGGCTTCATGTCTTTTTGGGATTGTCAAGGTCGACGTGGAAAATCCGTAGTGCTGACCAGAAGCAACTTCTTGTTTGTGTCGTTGTTATTGTCCTAGAATTACATCGCATATACAAGCAAACTCAACTAAGCACACCGCCCTTCTTCGCGCAGAGACCCAAGCAGGAAGAGAGAGGGATGTTAGTACGTGCCCACTATCCTTGATCACGGTGGACAGACTAGGAATAGGGGGCGAGCTCGATTACAAGATTTCATTGTATAGGCTCCTTGCACCTACGTTACGATACCAAAGACAGACGCCTGCAACTATAGCTGTACTATAAGTAAGGCATGTGAGCTTTCTAATCCCCGAATAAATGTCACGCGTCTTCTTTTGGCGTCGTTGTGCAGAAAGAACGAATCTATTACTCTACCATACATGCGTCGCGTGCAGAGTTGATACCGTTGTCGCCCCAAGCATGGCTCAATGGGATCAAAATTTAGCTGGGCTTAGCACAGGCGTAGTTCGGCAGTACATTTGTCGATCCTAGAGGGAGTAGTCGCGTTCGAGAGAGCTCCCTCAGGCCATAGTAAGCGTATTCCGTCAAACACAGCCCTAAGCTTATGACGTGTAATTTCTTACGAAAATTCGGCGGTTGCTCTGCTATGGCACCCCGCGTACGCCCAGGTAGCACACAAAGTCTTGAAAACGTCGTATTAAGGGATTCAACGTCTGAAACAGATTTTTGACCAAAATCGACGCATCAAAGACGTTCCAAACAAGATAGCTTAAAAACGAGGGGTGAATACGTTTTGTTAACGTTGGAAGCCAGACAGCTTAAAAACGAGGGGTGAATACGTTTTGCAAACGACTCAAAACGCCACCGCCACGCCACGGCGCGTCAGCCTCTTTAGCGGCTTTTACAATATTCAACAACCCATCAACGCGATCCAGCCTTGCGCAAGGTGGCGATACCGTCGTCAAATCATGTGACCAAGGTGGCCACGTGATTCGTGATGCCGGGCAGCCGGGCGAGCCGGGCATAGTCGCGTCGTCATGGCGTCGTCGCGTCACCGCACTCGCATTGCGCTGTGGTGTGTTTGCGGCTGTTCTGAACGTGCTGCCGCTGCCCTTTGCTATGTAAGTGTTGCAGTGTTTTGCTGTCAAGAAAACGATATTCTGTGATCAGTTTGGGTTGTGCGATATGTTTGTGTGGTTTTAATTTGAAAATCAGTAGTGTTTTCAATTGTTATGTGACCAAAGCGGCCACGTTATTCGTGAAGCCGGGCATAGTTGCGTTATCGGACTCGCATGGCACTATGGTCTGTTTGCGACTGTTCTGAATGTGCTGCCGCTGCCCTTTGTCATGTAAGTGTTGCAGGGTTTTGCCGTCAAGAAAACGACGTTCTGTGATTAGTTTGGGTTGTGCGATCTGCTTGTGTAGCTTAATTTGGAAATCAGCAGTGTTTTCAATTGGAGGGCGCGAAGTGGAGGGCACTAATCAGCTCTTCAAGTTCATTGTCATGTTATGTGAGGCGCCTTTTCACTGACGCTGTAATTAAGGCGTTAAGGGCAGTATAAGGACCAAAGTTAGAGGGACGAAATCGTGCCTGTGTGTCCCTAGCGTCGGGATGGGCCGCTATGCGTGATCCTAACAAGAAAGCATTTTGCAGAATGAGAAGAAAAGCGGCAAAATTGCTGTCTGTGTGCACCTTGCCGATCTCCGCAATAGAGCCGTCATCGTCGTATTTTAGTCTCCCGTTTAGCAAGAGTGTTGCAGACAAGAGAACTGGTTCAAACAGGCTTTTTTTTTTAAGTATTCAGTACTAGTACGGTATCCCAAAAGGTGAGGTCAAGTGCTCGCCCTATTTTCTTCCCTCGCGCTACAGCGCACTGACAGAATTTTGCGTGCACCATACCATGCTTTTATCGTTTGCGCTTCAGGTTCTCGATTGTGTTTTCGCCCCCTTTAACCACGTGATGGGTATTTCATGGTATTACCGGGTACCACATGTGTCCATATATTGTGTCCAATATATGAAACGGCCAAATTCGATTTTATTTGACGCCTCAAGTGGTAGTAATGTATTGAGTCCCTTGTAGCTTTGTGCTTGTTATCAATTTTACTATTTGGCGAATGGATACAGCATGTACGCTGCATAACTCGCTCGTGGATACTGCATACGTGAGTCGAGTATGCCCTTGGTATAAAATAACTTGTATGCTTTAGGTAGTACGATTGTTTGCAGTTTGGACATGTGTCGGAATGTACGCTGTGCGCCCTTCGCGCTTTACGGCGGCCTGCCGAGTTCGTGCGGGCGCCATGTGTGCGCATGGAGTTCGCGAAGCGCTCTCGCAGTTTTTTTTAATATATATATACATGTGTTCTGGTCGCGCGCTTCGCACAACAGGGCATGTCGCAGTTCTTTGTCCTTGTGCAACACATTTTCCTAATGTACGTCTGTGCATTATTTGATACCGATTTCACACGGGGCTCTTTTAGCCGCTATCCAGTCCGTTACAAATCGAATTTCTCGGTCGTGATTGGCTCCTCTGCGCAAGCTACGAGAGTGAGCCAGTCGCATCGATAATTTCTATCCGGATCGGGCTTGATCGCGATCGAGAGTGGTCGTGTGACACCGGTTTTACACATGGCTCCCACATAGGGAACACTTTAAGTTCAATGCTACTGAGTGAAGAGCAAGTGCATATATATGCCAGTGGTGGTATGTGGGCAAGTCTTTCTGGTGAAGCCAATACTTGTGCATTAAAAACATTTCAATTACCAGCGTAGTTCATCAATGTGTCTACTTCGACAAAATGGAGCACCAGTGCAGATATCTGAGCATACCTGTCCAAGGCGGCAAGTGTGTCTACATTGAAACCACTACCAGCATGTGCGGCAGTTCTATTTCCAGCAGCGGGACTGCACAATAATCAGTAGGGTGCTCTCAAGCTGTTTATCTATGAAGCTCTGCCTGGACTGTGTGCCAAATATTTTTGGACGGGAAAGTGGGGGTGAATTGGTAAACATCAGTGGAACTGTGCCTGGACTTTGTGGCAAATGTTTTTGGATGTGAAAGTGTGAGTGAACTGGCAAAGAATTTGCTCTGGGCTACATGTGTTAAACGTTTTTCTCATTCAGAGTGCTTTTTTTTACTTTACGAGACTGGAGATGTGCGCAAAGTGTGACATGTCAGTGTGCTTATTAACGTATTTGCTGGTTTGCAAATTATTCGTCGCAACTTTATTTTTGCCAGAGAGGTACAACTTTGCCTCTTGTAAAGGGCTTTTTAGATAAAACACTTACTATTTATTATGACCATTGCTTCCTTTGTTACACAAATGCAGCTTCCAGTGCATTCCAGTTTATTTCCATGTTTATGTAAGTTTCTAATATGAGGCTTGCATTATCATTTCTCACGTTCTGGAGTGGCAAGATGCAGCATTACTGTCTCATCGTTCGCTGTACTACAGTAGTGTTCACTTGTTACACTGAATCCCCCGTTTAAGTATTCTGTACTAATTTCACTTTATTACTTTTTTGTTGTATGGTTATTTTTTCTCGCCATTACCTTCTTTGATATATCCTAAAGGCAATATTTCCAATTTTGCATTGTTCCCATTTTTTTTATTTCTGTCACAGGATTGTTTTATAATGGTATGCGGTGGTATTTCTTTTTGTGCTCTTTTCAAGCTTCTAGATGATTGGTAACATTGCTTGGAGGTGGTTACCACCCAATTCATACTCTTGCATTTTTCAGTCTACTTCTTCCATTCGCTCCGATGTCACTTCTGCATAACTCTAGTCAATCTAATAGCACGCGCACTTTACTATGATAAATTAGACACTTTAGTACACTCCAGGTTTTTCTGTTCATTTTTGTATGTGTACTTGGAATTTTGTTTATGTGCTAGTGAATGTTCACTTTCGAGTTCATTACGAATCCTTTCTGCGACTTTTGTCATTGTTGATGTACTTTTACTTCTATTTGCATTTCTCGCACAGTTTGTTCGAACCTTGCATAAGCATCACATTTTAATAAAGTGTTTTTGCTTTGTCACAATGTTCTCATTTCATGCACTCTTGGCATGAAGGGCTTGGTCTGGCCACCTGCCAAGACGTGGCCATTTGTTCTTTGCAGGATGTCATTCCCATTGTGGTTGTAAGCATCGTAGCTTACTAAAGGCGGTATTAAGGATTTATTATTCCTAACAGGCTCATTTTCGTGCGACTTGGTAGAGGATGCGCCGGCCATGCGGGGAACAGTGCTTGGCACTGCGCCATGGCTCTTACAGTCAACACCGACGCTTCTACACATCTGGGGCGCGACTGGAGATCGTTGTTCAAAACGCGCGATCAGTTTCACCTCACGCGATTGGCCTAAGCCGTGCCAACGGGTGCGGCTGACGACGTCTGCGCGGCATAGGCCAGTCGCGTGAGGCGAAACTAAACGCTTGTTTTGAACAACGATGTCTGATCGCGCCCGTCACCCGCGAAAATTAGCTTCAGATGATCGTAAACATTTCAAGACCGCTTCTAGACCAGCTTTTTGATAACGCCCTAAAAACGTTGAGAAATTGGTTACGAATAGTTTTGGAAAAGGGATTACTTGTGTCTTTCCCAATCCTATTTCTAGACCAGCTTTTCGAATACGTCTTGCAGACCTGTTCTAGATCGTCTCAAGAAAGTAATTAAGCCGGACATTAGAAGAGATATACGACGTTTTCCCGCCGAAGTTCTCTCATTCGTGTCTTCTTTAACCCGTTTTTATCGTCTTGGATAAACGCTACGAAAACGTTACGTATCTCTTTTGTGCTACCTGGGCGACGCGAAGTGTCCAGAGTTGGTGCGAACAGACTCAGACAGAAAGACAGAGGGATGCGAATCCGCACCCACCACCTTTTAACGCGAGTGCATTAAGGAGCCCCTGTCGCAGAAAATCGGGCGTCGGCGTCCGGCGTCGGACTTCGTTAGAGGAAAAAGATTTTCAAACCACCCATACCCATGCCTTCAGATGTGACGCAAGAAATTTACTGAACCGATTGTATTTCTCAAGCTAAAATACGAGAAAAAATCGTGAACTATGACTTATACGCAACCTACAGCCATGATAGCTCTCAGATTGCAATTTGACTATACGAGAAAACATAATTATGTTACTCGGAAATACAAAGAAAGCCCTTTTCCAGCATTTATAGCATTCACAGACCCGCCGCGGCGTCAGCCATTTGCGCGCGCCGGCGCGCGGGTGTCTTGGGGGCCACGAAGCGGCACGGCCGGTTTCTTGCAATACCCCCTGCTGGCGCTCGTCCCCGTCGCATCGAGGCCCACGCAAGAGGCCGCGTTTCTACCAGGAAGCCCGCCTTTGTGCTTAGCGCTCGCGGCCAGCGTTTCCCGGTAAACATTACGGTTACATACGCTCCAGTTGCCGGGAAGCGTGATAAGCAGTCGGGGATCTTTGAATGCTATCGCGTTCCATTCTTGAAGGAGAAACTTAAGCGTCCTCCAAATTTTTATCACGCGGGTGTGCTATACGAAAGGGAAGCAAGCACGGTTGCAAGATTAATCTACACTAGCTGTATCATAATTTAGGCATGTAAGCGTTTTCTAATGTGAATAAATCTCAGTTTTCTACTTTGCTATGTAACTTCAGCACCTTATTGTCCATACACCCCGAGCAACACGCACAAGGCATCAAATGTACCGCACTGCAACTGCGTTCCCGTTACAGTCTACTCTATGTTTGCTTCTTTTCGTGAGACCTTCTGCTGAGACCTTTCGCTCAGTCCTAACCGGCGAGCCAGAGCACTACGAAACAAAGCTTGAAAGAGTCGGCATAGAAAGATAAACCTAACGAAAAGAAGCAATAGTACCCTTCGCTATCGAGACCCAAAGACATAATAACTATGCGATTGTTCACATTATTGTGGGGTCGCACGATAAGAAATTGGTTATCGCCGACTCAAATCAAATGCAAAACTTTAACCGCATTGGCGTGGCTGATGTCGAACAACGTTCATTGCCGTAATCAACGTTTCATCGCGGTACCCTCAGCTTGTTCAGTTCACTTCGCGGCCCAATTTTGACCACCTGGGTTTCTTTAACATAGATCTAATCCTCCTCCTCCTCCTCACCTAGTCAGCAGGAATAGCAAGAAGGTGTCGGCCACGCAAGCGCCAATGCTGGCGACCAGGAGCGTGCTCATGGCGATCTTGACGATGGGTGTGCGGCCGACGCGGTCGGCGAGGTAACCGGCCACCGGAGTGCACAGCACGGCGCCCAACATGTAGGTGACCGAGGAAAGCGGGGACAGCCAGGCGTTGTCGCACACCAGGTCCCAGCGGCTCACGATGCTGTCCTCGAGACGATCGGTGTCGTAGTCCCAGGCGCGACACGGCACCTGGCGCCGCTCTTCGTCCGGGCCATCCTGCACGTGGTGGTCAGCGAGTGAGAAACTGAGAGAATTTGTCTACATCTCAAGCACGGTGGGAATCGGATGTTATACGAAGCATTCTGCAAGGTAACTGGCTATCCAGCACCATTTGGGGTGCCGCGAAGGTTACCGTGCAGACCAAAGTGCCTGTAAATTTCCGCCAAACGTAAAGCGTGCGTTTGTGTGCGTGTTTGTGTGCATGTGTGCTTGCGTGTGTATGCGTGCGCGTGCATGTTGATGCCTGCGTGCGTACACACGCACCGATTAAACGCCAGTTGGATTCAGAGTATTGCTGCGCAAGCCTAGGTTTTAATTAGACCTTGTCAGCCTATAGGCCGGGCTGTTTTTGGATTGCACATTTATTTATTTATTGACACATGCGAACATACTGCCGAGCAATTGGGCTATCGCTGGAGTGGGCTTGTACACTGGATATAACAACAAAACATTTTTACTGCACATATCAGCTTCAACGCCGTGAGAATCATCATAATTTCAAGAGAAAAGGTACTACAACGAGTAGTAATAAACGCGGCATGAATCAAGTTGACTTGTATGAAAATTCCTCTAAAGTTAGTGACCTAGTTTCACCTGATAGTAAGTTCTATTTTTCAATTGTACGAAGAAATAAGCTATACTTAAATAGGTTAGTTACCCGTTGAAATAGTGCTAAGTTTGTGGCTATTCCTAGCAGGTTTGAATTTATCAGGAGGCAGATAGTTGTTCCTTAGTGATTAGCGTGGGGTGTTAAGGAGACAACAACTTCAAGTATTCGCGATCAGACCGCCTTGACAGAAGTTGTAGACATAGTGCAACAAGGTGAGTTGAGGGCGAGAAGTTCCACTCATAACGGCGGCATATGAAACGGATGGGTTTCTTTTCAACAATTGATTCGAGGGTGGTAATGTCAGATACTTTATAAGGGTTCCAGATGGGGGCATTCATATTCGAGGATGGATTGGATGAGCGATTTATACGTTAGCAATTTCGTTTAACAGGGAGCTTTTCGTAATGTGCGATTTAAATTTTCGTTAGTGCTTTATTGCATGTCTATTAAGTATGCATTGACTATGGGCCCTATAACGTAAAACTTTTCCAATATGTTTTTATTCCAATCTCCTGACGTCAAATTTGTGTAACCGCCGACGAAAGCATCAGGTGGTCATTTGCAGGGTTGTCTGAATAGACCAATCAAACGCTTTCCTCGTTCATAGGAGGTCACTTTTGTTTGCTTGAAAAACGAATAACATTACCTACACTGTGTGGCTTGTCTTACCTAATTGGCTAACAAAAGGCGAGGAGCACGCTCAAGTGGAGAGGGATTCGATGGGGCCGAGCCACTGCACTGAAAATCGATAACCAGATGAAGCGGGTGGTGCCGGCGTCTGCGACTGGTCTGCATTCCCGTACTTATCTTGCGGTGTGTGGTCGAAAAATGCAGCGACATGCAACGGGAGGTTAAGAATGCCCCTAAAAAGGATCCCCAGCAAAGAAAAGTTTGCTGAGCGAAGTCGTAAACGTGCCGAAAGCGCTCGAAAACGTTACACGGCCACGCAAAAAGTTTTATTATACGTAAATAAGGCCATGCTCTCCGGCAGGTGCGTGTAGCCAGTGCCTGAATGATCGGCGGCATGCAGTCATCTTTCATTCCTTTCGGAAAGGGGCAGCCTGCGGCTATTCAGAAGAAAATGCAGTTTGATTCGGCATATTAATGCATCTTTAACGCGTACACATCACTTTGACGCAGAGAGTTTTCGCGGTTTTGTGGCGTCTCGTGACAGGCAGGTGAAGTGGGTGCAGCCCGAAATCTTTTTACCAATAGCCGAGGGCTAATGACGAAAAGGCGTCGAATCAGAAATAACTATCTTTATTTCGTTCGGTCAAATCATGCATAATCAGCGTGTACACGTCATATCAGATGGAGAGCTATCGCGGTTTTCGTGACGTCGCGTTACAGACAGGTCAAGTAGGGGTGGTCCAAAAAAGTTCTTGACCAATCGCGGAGGGCTGATCGCAGAAATGGAATAGAAAAGTTTGGAATAGTTTTACGTTATAGCACCCTAGGACATGTTAGGTGTGAAGATGAGGCCAATGTACTTGTATTCAAACACCCGTTCAAGGGAAGAACCGTCAAACGAATAAATAAATAAGGAAACAGAAGTGCGCTCACTGAAAGATAAAGTGAATGTGTCTACGAAGTTTATATCCATTTGCCAATTGTCGCACCACCTGCAATATTGTGTAAAAGAAACCTTAATTGAAAGGCGGTCAACATTCGTGTTAATTAGGTTATACAACACACAGTCGTCAGCATAAAGGCGGATTTTTGCGGACATATAATTCGGCAAATAGTTTAAATACAATAAGAAGTAAAGTGGCCCCAGCACTGAACCCTGCATAACTCCGGACGTCACATTTACTACAGACGAATTTGAGGAATTAAGCGAAACATACTGAGAACGGTAAGGTAAAAAACACGCGATCAAGTCAACTAATGAAAAGTTATTAGGTATAGCGCGAAGCTTATGGAGCAGTTTTGAGAGTGCAACAGTGTCCAATGCCTTGCAAAAATCTATGAAAATGAAATCTATTTGATTTCCACTGTCGAGAGCGTGTGAAATGTCATGCGAGAATTCTACGAGCTGAGCTATTGTAGTAAACTCACGGGGAAAACCATGCTGGGAATCACTCAAAATGTTATCATTTTTAAGAAACTCCATAATACGCTTAAAGACTATATGTTCAAAAAGTTTACATGATTGAGGCGTTAATGAAATCGGACGACAGTTTAATGGTGGCTGCTTGTTGCCGGATTTACAAAAAGGAATAATTTTTGCCAATTTACAAACTACAGGAACTGTCGAGATAGATAAAGACTTTTGAAAAATTACAAGCAAATATCGACTGCTGCAAGCACAATATCTAACAAGGAAAGCGTTGTTAATGCGAAACATACTGAGAACCATGAGGGCCATCAGGGCCACATGAGTTTTTATTTTCTAAGCGCAAAATTAGATTCATCACACTTTCGAGAGAGACTTTAATATCACCAATTGAATAATGTGAATCATGAATCAAAGTAGATAAGTCGAATTTAGTAGTTGTGCATACTGATTGAAAATATTCGTTGAATGCGATGGCAATAATTAATGGATCGAAGGAACGGACATTATTTAAAACAACTGTATTTGTGGAGGCTGAGCTGGGTAAGATTGAAGCCCAAAATTTTCTAGGATTACTTTTCATTAGACCTTATAATGTAACCCAGAAGTGAAAGTCCTTTCATGAATTAATTTTGAGGCGAAATTTCGCCTTGGCTACGTTAAATTCGTCTATATTAAGGTAGTCATAATTTCCTTTTAAACACCTTAGCCTTGTAACGCGAAGCGACAGGTGAAGTATCTCACGTGAAATCCAGGGAGGATTAGGATCTTTCTTTTTGTTTTCAGAGGGACGAAGCGCTGGATGCAGCTTGCCACAATCTTTTCAAGAAAGCCACCAAGAAATTCACATCATTAGATTCGCTGAAACGTTCGAGATCATCAAAAGAATCACATGGAAGATCAATAATAGACGCATCGTCGGCGAGTGAAAAATAGGGGAAAGTGGAATAAATAAAAGGACTGTTACGAACGGGAACGGGAATAGATACGAGAACGGCCGTGCGGTCTGATATACCACCTGTAACTTCACATTCGAAACCATTATCCAAATGGCGGGGACTAAGAAAAAACTAAGTCTGAAACTGCAGCACCTCTTCTGTTCGACTGAACTATTTGCTTTAAACCAAAATATAATGAAAATGTAACGGCGCTTTCCTTATATCCATATCATAGCCGGTGAGCGATAAGTATATGATGGCCACGAAATATCGGGGGCGTTAAAATCCCCAAGACACATCAATCTTGAAGAAGACAAGATATGCTCGTGCATGAATGTTGTTAAAGCGAGCAGCTGAGCTGCTTTCGAACGGTAGATAATGCAAAATACTATAGAAATGCTTGCCAAAAAGACCTTACACCAAACTGATTCAGTATCAGGTGAGCTGGGAACTATTCAAAATTTAAGGTTGTACCGCAAAACTAATGCAACGCCCCCTCCTCTTCCATGACGTCTATCAGTTCTAACAACTGTATAACCTGGAGGTGTTCTTTCGCAGTCATATACGTATGTTATCATGTAAGCATGTTTCTGTTACACCAGCAATATGTGGTGAATGGGCGGATGACAGTGAAATTTGGAAACTTGTTAATGAAGCTTCTGGTATTAACACTGAAGACGCATAAGGGTTCTTGTGGTTGGTAACTGAGGCGTCCGGGGGTAATAGTGGAGACGTTGGAAAAGCTTTTGTTGGGCGAGAAAGAAAGATTTAAGATTGTCTGCATTGTGGGTGGACATATTCGGTATAGTATGACTATTCGGTATAGTATATTCAATTTTAGTTAATTGAGCTGCTGATAGCGATAATTATCGTCTCACTTTGTGTCTCTCCAGCCATATAACTTATATGCATAGGTGGTCTTCGCGTGCCCCCCAGTGCCTAACTTTAAGAAAACCAGAAAGCTTAATTTTGAACAACCGGTATAATCAGAACACTGTGCCAAGGTTGTCTTGTCTTCATGGCCAATCCCCTTTGATACGATTGTCGCGGTGATATGAACTTTTGAAGTCTGGGTGAAAGCGCCACTTGATGCATATTTTCAAATCCCAAAGCCACCCGGCGCTCATTACCTTAATGTTGATGGACGCGCAGGTTTGGACGCTTTGGCTATCTTTTTGCGAAGATTGCACGATGTTAGAAATATTTACAAAATGAATACCACTAAACTTCAATGCGAGGCGTCGCGTTATATATCTTGTAGCATGACACCTGACATCGCAGCTACCAAAGCTTCACTCACAAAAAGTTTGCACGGATTGAAGTCGACTCGCGCCTGACGAAATGAGTTCAAGATGCCTTAACTTGGGTAGATACAATTACTTAATGCAAACAGAGCCCCGCTTGCCAATAAATTACGAGAGTGCCCGTCATTGAATAGGTTACCGCTTTTACAGAGTACGGTAATAGGAGGCCATCTAACCTGTACGGGTGGGTCGTAGACGTTACAGCGGCTGAAGTTGCCGTTCGGCTCGACAGGTATGGCCATGACCTTCCAGGCCGTGGTGTTCAGGTGGCGCAGCTCATCCGGTGGTCGACACCAGTGGTCAACGAAATGGCCGATGACCTTGTACTCGAGTGTGTTGAGGAGCATCACGAAGAAGGAGAGTGTGCCGCAGAGCAGCACGTGGCGCTGCATGTTGCCGTGACCCAGGATGACGTAGACATTCTCCTGGATGCGTTCCGGGTCGTCTGAAATGACGAACCCTTCCAGCAAGGGGTCTCGGACGCTTGTCAAATCACCGTGCGCAGAGACCGGCTGCAAAAACGCGTGTGTTTACTCATTCAGCTAGCCAGGCAAGTCAAACCAATCCAAACCACTCCAAGCCAAGCCAAGCCAGCCAGCCAGCCAGCCAGCCAAGTCCGTCAAATCAGCTAGTAAGCCAGCCAAGTCCAGTCAGCTAATGAGTCAGTCGGTCAAGTGAGCTAGTAAGTCAGCCAGTCAATCGGCTAGTAAGTGCGTCAGCCAAGTCAGGTGGCAAGTTAGCTAGTAAGTCAAGTAACTCAGTCAGTCAACTCAGTCAGTCAACTCAGTCAAATCAGTCAAGCCCAGTGCAGCTCAGCGCAGCCCATCGCAGCCATGTAATCTGTCAGTTGATTAGTTCATTCTTTACACGATGAAATTATGAGCGCTCCGAAGACGACCACGAAGAGAATAAACAAGGTGGTGCGCAGCGTTGCGGAGATCATTATAGCTGTTAGTTATTCTGTTACCACACTGACTAGCCTAGGTCTTACTCTTGCAATAATGAGTTATATTTAGTTTGGTAAATAGGTAGTTAATCGCAAAATCTCTGCACACTACGACATCCATGTGTCATGTAGCTCCTTTCACGAACAGCATGACCATAAATGAGGCTGGACACTACAGTAGCCTCTGCAAATTCATGATTTTGTTGCTGCCTTGTTCCCAGCAGCTGAGTCGAACATAGCCTGTCACTGGAATATCATTATTGCCTGCTCCCGCTAAACTCAGCAACTCATCTAAGTTGCGGTATCACGCCAATTGTTTAGGTACAGTGGCATATCCAGCAAAAAAGTATTTTATTCTGGGGGGGGGGGGGGTGTTTTGGAGCACTTGACCGAGGACGGGTTAGTTGGGCAGGCAGGTGTTTTTCGCACGTTGTTGTATGCTAGGTAACACGGTTCACAGATATTTGGGCGGAGAAGGGGGAGGAGGGTACGGGGCCTGTACGCATTCCCCTTCCGATTAGGCCCCTCATGCACGGGAAGCTAAAACTGCCTATTATCGTTTTCAAGTAACCTCAAGTATAAGCCGATCATTCCACTTAGCGCAGAAGCTGACATTTCGCGTCTGTGCTTGCGTTTGACGCATCTCACTGCATTCCCACGCGACTTGAGATCCCATTCCCGAGTCGGCCATGTCTTCATGTTTCAGGCATCTTTATCATTATATAATCGCAAATTTCAGTTTTCTGCAGCATCTGATTTGATATTTTTGTACTTTTACTTACCGTTACTTGTTTACGCGCTTTAATTGCCGGTGAATCTTATCGATGAATAATTTAACCTACGAATGAATGAATGAATGAATGAATGAATGAATGAATGAATGAATGAATGAATGAATGAATGAATGAATGAATGAATGAATGAATACATGAAACTTTGAGTGTATTTACAACGTGCCCTCTCTTGCTGGCGTAACGATTGTGCAGAATGTGTGTCCCTAAAAACGGCGTAGTTTAAATAGTGGCATGATTCCGGACAGCGGATGGTCTTTCTGTGTACGATTTTTTTATTGCCGAACCATGGTGGTCGACCATAACCGTACTTTACGCCGTACTAAAAGCACGAACAAACCTTGTCATCAAACGGGATCACAGTTGAGGGCTCGTTTCTGGGCGAGGCCCCACCAGACGTCATGGACACGAAAGGCGAGGATCCGTACATCTCTCACGCTTGCCTCCTTGCTTGTAACATCGGGCTTCGACAGTCTGAAAGACAGTGACGGAATCACGAATCGACTCAACGTTACAATCAGAAATACAAAACGGCCATGAGGACTAAGGTTGCGCGGACTTATTTAACGATTGATAAATGGAACTATTAACTGACAGAACATGAGCAAGATTACTTTTCTTGATATTCATATTTTGTTCAAGTCCTTGTGCTGAAGCTCACGTGTCCCGTGCCTTTTGATGTCTGACTTTGCTGCATGACATGCGCGTGACGGTGGAAGCCAGTTCGCTATTAGATAAGTAATCTTGGAAAGGCAAGGAGGAACGCGCGCTCGCAGACGCTTTCGTTCACGATAACACACCGGTGAAGGATTTAACCTCTGAATGAATGAATGAATGAATGAATGAATGAATGAATGAATCTTTATCAGTATATAAACAATTTGCCCTCGCTTCTCACTTTAGTACGGTGCAGAATGTGTATCCCCAAAAACGCCGTAGTTAAAAACAGCGGCATTATTCCGGACAGCGGATGGCCGTTGTTTGTAGCGGTTCGTGCATGGTACATAGTCTTTCTCTTGTGAGTGATGCCTTCGACAAGTGTCACACAAATGAAAACGCGTATTTTTCGAAAATATATTATTGATAGGATGAAAAACGCTTTAGCACAATTTTCTACATAAGCACTTCCGCGTTCAATTAAAGTTTTCAACTCCTGCAAGGTGCGTGAATTCCCGCCGAAGCCGCTGGCCGCCTCAGCATTGTGCGCATGCGCAGTGGCGTCTCCGCTCGCCCGCTCCGCTCCGCTGGCCGTAAACCCGCTGGGCTAAAACTCTCTGTTGAACCGCGTTCGCCGGCTCACCCTCAGACGCTTTCACCCAGACGGAAAGTCACGGCGACGGCGACGGCGACGGTATAAATGCTCTTGGAGTGTCCATATAATTGATATCGCAATAATAAAGCGAAGTAAACTAACTGGCTGACGTATGTTAACATAAGCTTCAATGCAAGTTTCTGCAAGTTAACCTAACAGGTCTGAGCCATCAGTGGCATTTGGTCCGTTCTAAACACTCGTCAATGACTATGGGTTGCAATATAAAAAAATTCACAATTTTCTACAACATAACTTAACACTTTCCGCCCACGGACCTTTGCAGATATGTCACATTTATAACTTGCCATGTCCCCTCCAATGTTGAGCACACTAAAACACTGGGTCCTCAAATCGGGTGCGAAAATTTTGAAACGATGCACTTTCAGCGCTGACGCAGTCGACGCTTGCGTTTACCGTCGAATTGTTCGTTGTTTCTAATCACAATGCCTGCTTCGTTGTAGAACCCCCCTCCCCCCCCTCTTAAATATACACGAGGGCAGAAATAAGAAAGTGCTCAGTTGTGAACAAGGCTTAGCGAATGCTGGGAATCGTCCACCCTACCCGCTAAAAGTGAGAATCATCTCCACGCATATTACTCCAGAAACAGTATAATTTAACTGCGACAAGCGTACAGAACATACCCAGATAATTCTGTCAGTCTAGCAAAGCGCAGGATGCCTCCTTGTCCCACTCGATGAAGGAAAGCCACGGTCCGTGATACGGTGAATTCTTCTTCCTCTTCTTCTTGGTTATGATGATAATGACGACTTTGAATGCAATGCTGCATAAAAACTAAGGGAAACTGGACAAGGGACGGGAAAGTCAATATTTGGGATTATTTCTAAAATCTCACTTATTTAGTTATTTTAGCTATTGAATTTTGCTTACCCCAATACTGCAAGTCTCTCTTGGAGACCATAGCAGGTGGGCAAATCAGTGTACGAGTCAATGTACTTATGCATAACAATAACCTTTCCACACATTGAAACTATAAATGAAAAAATAAAATTCTTTTTATTCGCACATATTTATATACGATAAATGAAAAACGCAATGATAACATGAAGAGGAAGTGCGATCTAGGCAGACGGACCTCATCGAAGGTTCTGTTAGAATGAACGCTTTATATAATGGCGCCATAAAAGAAGACTCGGAGAAAGAAAGGAACAGAAGCGCCCGGTACTGCTAACACCTTCGGCATGCATCACAGCTGCAGTATGTTAAATTTTAAGAATTTTGTGTTCAAGGAGAGCATGATAAATCACGTGTATTAAATAACACCGATTTTCGGCACCTTAGGTTGCGTTTGCACAGCAGATGGCGTTCAACAAGAAAATTTCAAGTTTCATTCACGAGAATGCGTTGCCTAATGCCAATGCTTAATTTTTATTCCCACAGGTCTGGTTTGGCACCTTCCCTCAATGTTTTTATTGCAAGGAACCTGAAACTATGAAGCATTTGTATATTAAGTGTCGTAGGTCCGATGTGCACAGAAAACGACTTCTAGAAGGGTCATTTCACCGACCTGGATTGGTCATTATGCTTCCTGTGATACTGTCTTTTGGGGCGTCGGTACTAGAATATTGCACTAGGAACGTATGTGATGCCATATTTATTTTGTTAAGTGAAACAAGAAAACTGACATGTTAAATTTATCATTTCACTTTCCTCAACATGAACACAAAATATTAACTTCAAATTTTGAAATAATATACGCAGAAAATTTATATTACCGAGTAGTATTCATTGATTACAATTTTTGAATTACAGAATTCTATTTCAGTGAACGTATAGGGGTAACTGGCTTAGCAAACCACACTACTAATACATAGGAGTATTGTTCCCTTTTTACCTACTGCCGCCCGATTCATGGCCGATCCCCCATAGTGGTTTGACCCAGATCCGTAGGCACGAAATCAAACCAAGATTTGGGCGTTTGAAGTCGGGGATACTCGCAAATAAAGTGTTCTATGCAGGTGTATATGTTTCTAAGAATGCACCTGAAGCTGACTTCTCCGGTAGGAAAACATGACATGTCAGTTCAAGTGCAAAACTAGCTAACGTACTCACGTTTTCAAAGATGTTGTTTTGAGAGAGAAGAAACTGCAATAGCCTAATTTAGCACTTGATTTGTGTTCAGGCCGCAAGAGATGACTGTGATAAAAAATACGGATGATGGCAGCACAGTTTGGAACGTTACCTCAACCTGATTAATTTACAGACTGCACTATTTTTCTTACGCACATACCCAGATGGGAGTCGGCCATCGTTTACGTTTAACTTTAGATATAAAAATTGAGAAAACAAGCAGGTAAATATTTAAATACAAGAGCTCGATTACATCAGGTTCTCACGCAACGAACAATAAATAAACCTCCTAGATTGACCGAGAACAGATTGTTCTTGATTGTGTGTGAAAACGAGCAATGGAAACTTGGACATCATACACGGCAAACACTTTGGCAACTTCGCGGTGCATGTGGTAATTTAATTAGGACTACAATTTTTTCGAGGTGTATATGAAGACATTCGCAATTATTAGTCTTCGTGAGATCTCTCAACCGCTCCCCAAAACAGGAGACATTAGAAAATAAGAGCACAGCAGGCGCTGGCTCACAACTGTCTTTTCATAAAATATTCATGCCTATGTATAGGTAGTAACATAAAAAAAGAAAACTTTATTTCATTTGATGACGAGTACGCACCACTAAGTGTGCGGCAGGCGAGGGAACAATTCTCAGCGTTCGCAGGCACCCGAACACCACGCTTTTCATCTCGGAGGCCACGCGCGCACTTCTAGGTAGTGCCACAAGATGGCGCATCGTGTGCAGGAAGAACTGCAGGAAGAGCCCGGTTGCCTCATGACGCGTTTCTCAGCGTACGCACGCACCAGGGAGCAGTGTCTTTCGGAGGCCTCGCGCAGGCTTCGCGGCCGTGGCACTAGATGGTGCCAAGTGTTCTTAGGTAAGCGCGAAAGAAGAATCCCGCTGCAGTACATGCTTCGTGCATAACTTATTTTGACGATGGTATTACGTTGTATCGCTATATTGAGTCAAGCTAAACACTTTGCCGTCGAGAGACATCGTGAGACGGGTTCCACCACTTTCATGTATTTATTAGCCTCTTACGCAGGCCGAATAGCCCAAGTTGACACCGTGTAGTCATTCTATCCTCGTCATTCCCGCTTAGTTATCAGACTCCCATCTCACCGTCGTCCTTATGTCATCGCTGTCGATCTGTCACCATGCGTTCCTTTTTCTACCGTCGTCATGTTGTCTTTGTGTTCATTCAGTCGTTGTCATTACAGCTTCATTATCTGGCTATCGTCATCCCGTCGTCTTCAGGCCTTTTACGCCAAACCAGTGGACAATGTTGTCTAATAGATTAGGCCACTGGGTGTGTGCTTGTGGTTGTGATGCCATCGTGGTCGTTGCATTGTCGTCATTCCAAGTTCGTTATCCGACTCTCACCGTGCTGCTGTCATGAAGCAATCGTCGCTATACACTCGGCACGTATTAGTTGTCATACCCTGGTTGTAACGCGTCGTGATAATTCCAATTTGGGCATTCCAACTTCGTCATCTGACTTTAGTGATGTCACCGCCGCACCTTTCCCGCCGACCCAGTGAACCAAGTTGTCTAATAGCGTGGGCAGCTAGGTGTGTGATCGTGGATGTTGTATCATCGTTATGCCAGCTTCGTCTTCCGACTGTTGTCGCGGTCGTCGTACACTCGCACTGCCTTCAACGTCATATCATCGTCCTGATTCCACCGTGGTCATTACATCTTGATCACTCAAGCTGCGTCATCCGATTCTCGTCATGCCGTCATCGCCCCGCCACCGTGGTCATGCATTCGTCCTGCCGTCGTCATGATGCCATCGTGGCGCTTGCATCGTCGTCACTCCAGTCGCCATTTTATTCTCCTCACGCGTTCATCGTCACGTGAATGTCGGCATAGACTTTTAGGGATTCAGTCATCGTTAACATGATCTTCGTCATGCACTCGTCACCCCATTGTTTTCACGCCGTCGTCGACATACAGCCTTCACCATTACGTGGACGTCATTCTTTCTCCGTCATTATATCGTCGTTCCGTCGCCTTCATATAGTCGTCGTCGTATCATTTCATGATCGTGACCGACCCCTGAAAGCGGGTGCCATAGTAACGTAGGGGGATACCTCAAAGCAATGTGTACACATGCCTGAAGTAACGCAACTCATAATGACGACCACCGATTCTAAATAAAAGTGTCTTCACCAATATGTTCTGTTGCTACATTGCACGAACGCTAATCTCATTATAGTGCCGACAGTCATCGTAAGATTGCTGCTGCCGAAACGTTCATTTGATTTATTTTCACCTTGTAGGCCCTAAGACACTGCATAAGGAAGGGGGGGGACTTGTTCAGTGGTTAACATCAACTGTTCAAATAAGGTGAAACGATGGAAACTAACAGGAAAGCTAAGAAAAACGAGCAAATGAAACACTCAGTAGGGAACAAAGCATTACAATCGGTAGTAATCATAAGTTGGGTTGAGGGTAATTATACAGTATGCAAAATATTAAGAATAAGAACAGGAAAAAGAGTCCGCAGACTTATTTTTCTACCGTTGTTGTGCACTGCGCGGTGAAGCGTGAGAATACTGGTTCCAACCACTCAGAAAAATTCGAATACCGTACTTCATCAGGCGATATGAAGAGCTGCCAAAGGTGAAGCTAAATGCCAGATAAACTAATCCGACAAAAGGCAATGACAGCTCTTTTTTCCCAGCAACACCTATCTCTACATCTGTACCTTTAGGTATCTGTCGTAGTGTAGAAATCATCATCCTGATCTGTACCTCGCTTCTTACTTTAGAAATTGAACAGAAAGAGAATCATCAACTAGCCCAATGAGCAACATCGTTTCTCATTACAGCGAAGTTGCTTATGGCTAGGTTCTGGCGGATCTCGTCTCCATGAACATAGATCAACAACTTTTCATACGTGGGCCAATCCCGAATGTAGTGCAATGCCGAGCCAACCTACGGCAGAGGTGCAGTTCGCCATAAAGGGGCCCACATTCACACCTTTGCTGGCAAGCCTGCTTCACAGTGTGTAAGGGCACTGAATTTTTGCAACTTATTGTAGGTAATGTGAGCCTATTATGCTATAACGTTCTGGTTTAAACTACTGCACTCTGGCCTGCTGTATGCACAGCTGGAGGCGGTGAAAAGAGGAGGAAAAATATGCGGATGAAAAATTGTGATGAGGACACTAAGAATGGATACTTATATGTAATAACCACATAATACAATGGTTTCCTTAATGTCTCGAATCCTACCATTAGGCTAGACTCCAGAGCTACCCTTTTTTAGAAAGTGATCTAGCTCCTCATTACAGAGGGTCGCTGGCTGCGCCTCTCACTACCGCTGATACGTAAACGGTCAGATAACGTTAATCCTCGGTGGATGTGATCTTAGTCATCGACATGGCAGATGAAGACGGGCTGAGCTAGGAAGGGAACTGACGGCGCTCGCTTTGCACATCCCGTAGAACGTGTCATTGAAGGGTACCATGGGCAGATTTAAAGAGGCGGCAGGGTGGATAAGGCAATCCCACACCTGGCGTACCCGCTCAATCTATCTTAGGCTTACTTCCAATGTGTAATAGGTAAGAGCATTTTCATGCTATTAAGAGTCTGCCTAATTTCAGCGATTTGAGCCTATAATCTATCTATCTATCTATCTATCTATCTATCTATCTATCTATCTATCTATCTATCTATCTATCTATCTGTCTATCTATCTGTCTGTCTATCTGTCTATCTATCTATCTATCTATCTGTCTATCTATCTATCTATCTATCTATCTATCTATCTATCTATCTATCTATCTATCTATCTATCTATCTATCTATCTATCTATCTGTCTGTCTGTCTGTCTGTCTGTCTGTCTGTCTGTCTGTCTGTCTGTCTGTCTGTCTGTCTGTCTGTCTGTCTGTCTGTCTGTCTGTCTGTCTGTCTGTCTGTCTGTCTGTCTGTCTGTCTGTCTGTCTGTCTGTCTGTCTGTCTGTCTGTCTGTCTGTCTGTCTGTCTGTCTGTCTGTCTGTCTGTCTGTCTGTCTGTCTGTCTGTCTGTCTGTCTGTCTGTCTGTCTGTCTGTCTGTCTGTCTGTCTGTCTGTCTGTCTGTCTGTCTGTCTGTCTGTCTGTCTGTCTGTCTGTCTGTCTGTCTGTCTGTCTGTCTGTCTGTCTGTCTGTCTGTCTGTCTGTCTGTCTGTCTGTCTGTCTGTCTGTCTGTCTGTCTGTCTGTCTGTCTGTCTGTCTGTCTGTCTGTCTGTCTGTCTGTCTGTCTGTCTGTCTGTCTGTCTGTCTGTCTGTCTGTCTGTCTGTCTGTCTGTCTGTCTGTCTGTCTGTCTGTCTGTCTGTCTGTCTGTCTGTCTGTCTGTCTGTCTGTCTGTCTGTCTGTCTGTCTGTCTGTCTGTCTGTCTGTCTGTCTGTCTGTCTGTCTGTCTGTCTGTCTGTCTGTCTGTCTGTCTGTCTGTCTGTCTGTCTGTCTGTCTGTCTGTCTGTCTGTCTGTCTGTCTGTCTGTCTGTCTGTCTGTCTGTCTGTCTGTCTGTCTGTCTGTCTGTCTGTCTGTCTGTCTGTCTGTCTGTCTGTCTGTCTGTCTGTCTGTCTGTCTGTCTGTCTGTCTGTCTGTCTGTCTGTCTGTCTGTCTGTCTGTCTGTCTGTCTGTCTGTCTGTCTGTCTGTCTGTCTGTCTGTCTGTCTGTCTGTCTGTCTGTCTGTCTGTCTGTCTGTCTGTCTGTCTGTCTGTCTAATCTTTTGCCCAGCCAGTGGCCCAATTTGTGTGATGGCCTCTATCACTGTAGGTATGGGACGTCGTATCGTCATGATTTCATCTTCTGCATCCGACTCTCGTCATACAGTCTTGCCACACCATCTTCGCCATGCACTTGTCATGTGTTCGTTGTCATACCGCCGATCTGATTCAACAATGGCCATTCGATCGTCGTCACAGCAGCTTCATCATGCGACTCTCGTCATGTCGTTCTCTTCACGCCTTTCACGTCAACTCGGTGCCCCAAGTTGTCTAAGAGCTTGAGCCACTAGGTATGATGGCGTCATCTTCATTCAATTGTCGTCATTCCAACTTCGTCATCCGACTGTTGTGCCGACGTCGTGGTGCCATTTGTCAGGCTGTCGTCATGGCGGCGTCTTCGTCATGCCATCGTCGTCACGCAGTCATCGTCGCGCCATCGCAGCCGGACCCACGTCATCTTATTGTCATCATACTGTTGTCATGCCATCATCGTCGTTCGCCGTCATCGTATGCAGGTCGTCACGTATTCGTTGTCATACTGTTGTCGTGATGCCATCGTGGTCGTTTCATAATCATATTTCCAACTTCGTTATCCGACTCTCCTCATGCCAATGTCGCGTCCCCATCGTCTTAAGACAGTCGTCGTCATACCAGTATCCTCATACCG
Organism: Dermacentor variabilis; assembly: GCF_050947875.1. Classification (NCBI taxonomy): domain Eukaryota; kingdom Metazoa; phylum Arthropoda; class Arachnida; order Ixodida; family Ixodidae; genus Dermacentor; species Dermacentor variabilis. The sequence continues at coordinate 157,920,822 of NC_134570.1, read as the reverse complement.
TCGTCGTCACTCTGTCGTTTTACCAGCTTCATCGCTTCACAAACGCCACCACATTGTTGGTCATGCCACCATCGTCATACTGTCGTTGTTGCTCAATCGACGTCATTAAGTCATCCTATCGTAATCATGTTGTGGTCAGTGAATCTTAAATAGGCCGCCATTGTCCTGCCATCGTCGTCACTGAGTCGCCGTCGGACAGTCATCGTCATGCATTGATTCATTCATTGTGACAATATCCTCGTGACGCCTTCATGCTCATGATCGACCTTTGCAAGTGTCAGCAAACTGGGCTGATAGCGGAAACAACGTATCATATCCAGCTTTTCTGGACACGTACCAACTGGCGCTCCGAGCGTCCCCGGCCCGAAGCTAGCTCGTTTTCAATGGAACGAGAAGGTTTTTCGCGGATACCAAAAGTTGCATGTCGATTATTGAAAAAGGCAGGTGACACACAGTTCCGGAAGACAATCCACACGAGCCAAATGCAGTTATGACTCTCTGGCAAGCAAGAATTTGTTCCCAGAGTGGTTGAAGATTTGGCAGTGGAAGCCTATGGAAACGACGAAAATTTGTATTAGATTTTCGAGGCAAAAACGGTAGCTGTGATAGAACTACAACGCCTATCGTAAAAGTCGCTGCAGTGTACGTAGTCAGGAGACTCAGCTTTCGATTGATGCCTGTCTCGACTCTCTACACATGACATAACACTGTTCCCAAAAGCGATTTCTGACACACAGTAGTGCAAGTTCACGTGGTATCTATAAATAGCCGAACGTATCATAGGAGGAAGCGTTGGAAGCCGTGTCCGAGTCGTTGAATCACTCTCACCAATCGTTTCGCGTCATGCTGGTAGTGATTCGATGCCCTGCTGCGTGATTCTTTTTTTAACACCACGTAGGACTGAGTTCGACAGTGTTCCACCAGATGGTCGAAACACAAAACTCAATATATGGTTTAAGTTTTGGTTTTTTCAGGAGGGCTCTTCAAATGTTGTATGTTCTATTTTTACTTCCTAAAACGTAGGAATGGGTTGGTTATTTGTTAAGTCATCGCTTTTATTATCAGATTTTATTACTTGGACAACATAAAAAGAAACATGCGCATATCTTTGTGTTCACTTATCCTTGTGTTCGCAGATAGCAGCACCCGAGCTAAAGCTTCCTCTTAAGAGGGAGCTTTAGCTCGGGCCCAACTTCGATGCGGCCTATTCAAATACATGTAAAACGCAAAAACGTTTTGATGAGATAACCCCTGGACCAATTTTAACGAAATTTGTTGTACTTGAAAGAGAAAGGTAAATTCTAGTGACTGTTGGAAGCGAAATTTCGATTTAGGGCTTGAATTTTCTTAAAAATATTTTCAAATATTTGACCGTCTGAAGAATATAGAAGCAGTGTTGATAAATTCATAGTTCCGCATCAAGAACTGGTATCGCGGTTCTGTAAACGGCATCCATTAGATCATTCAAAGCGGACAAATTCGATATGTCATTTTACATCTTACGTGAATTTGTTATGTTGGTTACAAGGGTTCTGCAAAAGTTGTATTTCCCTATTACTAATTTTTTTAATGTTCATGTGTAACACATCAATTTTGTCAGCTTTAGATGCACCATTAGATCCCATTCATAGAATTGTATTATCATTTTTCGTTGTTTAGTTATAGAGTTGTAAACTTGATAGTTTCGTTTCTTGAAGATTTTCTATTTTTGCCAACTTTTAATAAAAAATTGACCACCCAACTGAAAAATTCCAAGCCAACAGTCACTAGATTTTAAGTTTTTCTTTTAAATGCAACAAACCTCGTTAAGTTTGGTGCAGTGGTTGCCGAGAAAAAAGAATTCTCCTTTTACGTGTATTTAGATAGGAGCACCCGAGCTAAGGCTTCCTTTTAAGAGGAAGCTTTAGCTCGAAAGCTTGTATCTAAATACATCTAAAAGAAGAATTCGTTTTTCTCGACAACCATTGCATGAAATTTGACGAGGTTTGCTGCAATAAAAAAAAAAACTCAAAATCTAGTGAGTGTTGGTTTCGAATTTTCAATTTAGTTCGTCAATTTTTTTATAAAAATTGTCAAAAATCGCAAATTTTCAGAAAACGAAACTATCAAGTTTACAACTCCGTAACTCAGCAACAAAACTGATATCGCAATTCTGTGAATTGTATCTGATAGCAGATTTAAAGCGGACAAATTTGACATCTTAAACAGGAATCTCAAAAATTAATTAATATGTAAATACAACTTGTGCATAACGCTCGTAAACAACGTAAAAGAAATTCACGTAAGATGTCAAATGACATATCAAATTTCTCCGCTTTGAATTATCTAATGGATGCTGTTAACAGAACCGCGATATGAGTTCTTGATGCGGTGTCATTAATTTGTAAACTTCGTGCTTCTATATTTATCGGTGTGTAAAATTTTAAAAAATTCTTTTACCAAAATTCAGGCGCTAAATAGAAATTCCGCTTCCAATAGTCACTAGAATTTACCTTTCTCTCTCGAATCCAACAAATTTCATTAAAATCGTTAAAGGGGTTATCAGAAAATTGTTTCTGCGTTTTACATCTGTTTGAATGGGCCGCGTCGGAGTCGGGCCCGAGCTAAAACTTCCGAGGAAGCTTTAGCTCGGGCCCAACTCCGACGCGGCCTATTCAAATACATGTAAAAACGCAAAAAACGTTTTTCTGAGATAACCCCTGGAGCGATTTTAATGAAATTTGTTGCATTTGAGAGAGAAAGTTAAATTCTAGTGACTGTTGGAAGCGGAATTTTGATTTAGGGCTTAAATTTTGTTAAAAGGATTTTCAAAAATTCACACGTTTGAAAAAAAATAGAAGCATGAAGTTTACAAACTAATAGCCCTGCATCAAGAGCAGATATCGTGATTCTGTAAACGGCATCCATTAGACCATTCAAAGCGGACAAAGTTGATATGTCACTTTACATCTTAAATGAATTTGTTACGTTGTTTACAAGGGTTCTGCAAAAGTTGTAATTACACATTACCCCATTTTTTGAGGTTCATGTGTAACATATAAATTTTGTCCGCTTTAGATGTGCTATCAGGTACAATTCACAGAATTGCGATATCATTTTTTATTGCTGAGTTACGGAGTTGTAAACTTGATAGTTTCGTTTTCTGAAAATTTGCGATTTTCGCCAAGCTTTTATAAAAATTTGACAACCTAAATCGAAAATTCGAAACCAACAGTCACTAGATTTTAAGTTTTTCTTTTAAATGCAGCAAACCCCGTCAAATTTGGCGCAGTGGTTGCCGAGAAAAACGAATTTTCCTTTTACATGTATTTAGATAGGAGCATCCGAGCTAAAGCTTCCTCTTAACGGCTTCGCTGTATAAAAAAAGAATTAAAAAAACGCCTAGCAGTCGATATCGCCGCCCCAGATTTCGTCACGATGACACCGTCACTATCTGCAAGGCTCTGTGAGCAGCTACCAAGCAGTTCCTTTTCGTTATCTTCCTTCCCTCGGCGGCAGCGCATTGTCTTGATGCCAGCGACGCGCTAAATCTGCGCCATCATTGAGTCATGCATCGCTTGCGCAACCAAGCAAGCTTTCGGCGGCACACGTTCACAGATATATTGACACTAAAACTGCTAAAACTTTAAACTGCTTGCCTTCGGAAAAACAGCGTGCATTACAATCGAAAGGGGACTGGCCTCAGGGAACATGGTCACGGGGCCATAATATTGATGACAGCATCAAAAAAGGCTAGGTGCGGTCAGGTTGACTTTACAGGTTTGCAAGCATTGACTGATGGGCTAGTTGCTTCATTATCACAGAAAGGACAGCGCTTCAAATTGTTAGCGCAGTGTGTTTGTGTGGTTCCTCCTTCGTGTCTCGTCTCGAAGCGCTGTTCTTTCTGACTTTACAGATGTTCTTTTTCTGCATCAGTTACGCCTTCCAAGAGTGTTTACTTGAAAATATTTGTTCACATGGCTCTTACAGAAGCATATATAATCGAAATTTCTTCTCTCGGCTGGATAATCTCGAGGACGGGCTCCAAACTCCTCATTTTCTTTAGCCGCTCCCCCCCCCCCCCCAACGTAAGATCAAGTACTATAATCTAATTAACGTAGGTTCGTTCATGACGCACACAACTTCTCAACTTACTCCGCATCCAGAGGTTACCACTATGAACACTCCAGTAATAAAATGATGTCACAAATACTTGTATTGGTTCAATAGTTTGATGCAGTTAAAAGCAGCCGGCATAATGGTGGTGCTCTAAGCTTCTTATAAAGCAAGTGTGAAAGCTTGGACAGGTTATCTTGGTGCAAATCAACTTCATGAGCTTAAGCACATGCGCCCACCGGTGCATTTTTGCCTTTATAACCGATTTTCCTACATTATACAAGAAGCACCTGAGCGCTATCGTACATCACACAAGGTGTGCGAAAACATTGTGTGCGTTCCCGATTAGATTTCTGAGCGTTGGTGGCATCAGGCTCGGTTTCCTAGCATTATCAGAAATAAAGAACAGCTGCCTCGGGGAGAGCATTGAATACATTTTGAGTACTTTATAATATATGCATCAGCGAGGACATGTACGTTAGAACGAAAAGTACTGAAGTAGTAGGGTAAGGGTTTCGCTGCATTTATTTTGGCTGTCTAATGTGAAGACTTAAAGAAAGAAATACTTTGATTTTCTGACAATTATAGCTAAGATGAAATATGAGCTGCGACACAGTACCCGTGGTAAAACTGGCCCATAATACAGGGCTAAATCGAACCACGAAATACTGGTTTGATAAATACCACTAATTGGAAAGTGTTTAGCTCTTGAATTTTTGGTTTGTCGGCGGCGCTGTGCACTATTGGGGGCCCTTTTTACCACATTATGTTTCAGCTAATATTGAAAGCAACTGCACACTATTTTTAGGAAGGGAGGGCGGGGGGAGGAGGGCTTTTCTTAGCGTCTAACTACTGTTGTAAGTTTATCGGTTCGCTCAAGACGCGCCTGCATGTGTTTCTAATATCCTGTATGTTGTCATGGATTCAATAGCGAAAGAGCGTTATATTATCAGATTGCGCGCGTAAAGCGAATACTGTCGTACATTCTCCATCACATTTGGGGGCCCGAGATTGCGCTACAATGTACAGACATTACAATCTGATGAACCTTGATCCGTAGATCAGATTCAGAGGAAGCACTACTTTGCGCGCAGCCGTCCTTGTCCGAGTGTTTTCCAGCGCAAGCTCACCTGATAATGAGTTATATTCGTGACTCACTCTTTTCGAAGTGCTTTGTTCTTCACATCACTACAACGTGACAGTATATAGGTGGTAGCGTAATGGTTAGCGGGCCCATCACATCAGAAACATTCGAGGGACGTTACTACCATGCAAGAGCACCATCCCCCACCCTCCCCCCGCACAAAAGAAACACAAAAATAAGCTTGCGAATAGGGGCATCATAAGATCGAGCACTACGGCGGTTCTTGATCTTGCTCAGGATGACGTCAGCGTTTCATTCAGCGTTTATTTCTGAGAAAATGAGTTGACGTTACGTTTGTTTGCATCACAATGGCGGGCATAATCAGACAAAAATTTAGCGCATTTCATTAGAGGGTGCCTGAGTACTCTGTGTAGATTACGTACGACAATGATAGAAAGAATTCAATATTATTAGAGAATATAATTCGAAAACGAGCTCACTTATTAATGCAATGTTGTAAAAAAGAAGCACCTTTACAGTACAGCTGTGGAGGGCGCAAATAATGAACAGGCCAAAAAAACAGTCTTGTAGGTCTGTAGTAAAGTGGATAGACCGTTCGCCCCTTGGCAACAAGATAAGGTTTCTCCTGAAGGCAGAAAGTCTAGTGGGCAATTAAGTCGGCCAGTTAGCTCTCGCAACTTAGAAATCCCGCAAAGGACGTGATGACGCCATGACGACACGCCACTGTACGCCAACAAATAAAGACAACTTTGTTAAAGTGAAGCTTTCTTTGCTTATTCCTGCGACTTCGCCACTGGTGCTGTTGCTGTCTTGCACGCCGTGTCGGGGGAAGGTTCAGAGCGTACATATGCATGGAGGGAGCGTGGAAAAGAGGAAAGGCGACGCAAGAAACTCGCTTGGACCTTTGCATCGCGTCACATGTGCATAGTGCTCTCTGGAGCTTTCTGGGCGACGTCCCATTAGCCCTCTTGAGTGATGTAATTATCCATGACCCCCTGCAAAAGGCATTGCAAAAACTGCAGCGCTTACCCTTATCCTAACATACACGTCCTGAAGAGAGCTATATAGAATGGTAGAGACGGGGCAGGCAGAAGTGGTGGAGAGTGGGTAGAACCGGGGTATTCGCGAAACGACTGAGTAACACCCTTGCCATTCTTCGCTCGCAGATCTCATACAGGTAGAAAGGACGGGACAGGGAAACGACGACGAGAGAAGATAACGGAACTCTACTACTGTAGACACGACAGCGGTTGCGGGCAAACTGAAGGCATGGTACGTTTCTGCAGGTTTCTGCTATTTCTAAACATTAAACACCATGCAAATTTGTCAAGTGCACAACTGACGCAAGGCGTACAGACGCATAGTCGCAATGAATTACCGTAGGGTATAGGTGACACTACTGAGGTGGTCGTACGTCAAATCAACACTTACGTGCCCGCTGCGGTAGCTTGAGGGCTATGGCATTGGACGAGGTCGCGGGTTCGATCCCTGCCGTGGGAGCCCGATTTAAACGGAAGCGAAATGCAAAAACGTCGTGCACTTTGATTTCGGAGCACGTTAAAGAACAACAGCGTATCAAAGTTAATCCGGAGTACGTCACTACGGCGTGCCTCAAAATCCGAAAGTGTTTTGGCACGTGGAGCACCATAATTCTGCCAACACATCTGTCTGGATGCGATGTGCCATGTGTAGCAATGACAATGCTCAACCATCTCAGTTTACAAACAATGGCGCACAACAACGCATCAAGCAAACATGGCTCACTGTATGTTGTGTACTGCGCATACAAAGAGCGGTAGTGCACGCAAGATAACGTTTGCCATCAATTCAGCGCTCTCCTATTGCAGTATACGCTGAAGAAATCATACATTCGCAGTCAGCATTGCCGCTAATTACCGTCAATCAAAAGAAACAACACAGAAAGCTTGGCTTACATCGATTCGCACAGTGCGTGCGATCCGCATAATCTTTAGAATATGACTTTATATGCTTAAAAATGGCGCTCATTAATGCAATATTTGCATTCGCAGTGAGCAAAAGTGACTGTCGTGTCCACGGTACAATTGATCTAAACGATTTCAATCGCATGGCTATAATATTGATACATGCTTGTTGCGTGTTTCTTGTGGCCGATGCACGCGGGCGCCCCGACGAAGACGACGAACGCTCTCTGCTCTCGAGCTGTCGGCTGAACTGGCCAGCGCTGCAGTTACCTTTTGTAAATATACTTTGTAAATAGTCTCCAGACTTATTCCTTCGTTCGCGTTACATTTTGGTGGAGGGGGCCGTTCCCCGTCCTCGCCCCGGAGCTCCGTAGCGGCCGTACCATCCTGCTTTCCGGCATGGCTCCCGGTAACGAAACCTCGTCTTCTTCTACTCATGCAACCCCGACAACAACGTACGTTACGGTTACCAATCCCCGCGATCCTGGCATATTCTCCGGCCAAGATAATGTCGACGTTGAGGACTGGCTCAACCAGTATGAGCGTGTTAGCCGAAACAACCGCTGGGACCCTGCCATTATGCTACGGAATGTCCTATTCTACTTGGGCGGAACTCCTCGTGTCTGGTTCCGGACACACGAGGGCGAGATCTCTAGCTGGGACGCTTTCGAGGAGAAGCTCAGCGGCCCCTTTGGAAATCCCACCGGTCGGCAGCTGACTGCTAGAAGAGAGCTCGCTATCCGAGTTCAGTCTTCTACTGAATCGTATGTCTCGTACATACAAGACGTGCTCGCTCTTTGCCGGAAAGTCGACGAGAAAATGGCCGATGCTGACAAAGTCGGCCCCGTACTCAAATGCATCGCGGACGACGCGGTTAACTTGTTGGTCTTCAACAATGTGTCCACCATCGACGTCATTGCCAAGGCATGCCGTCGCTTTGAGCTCACCAAAAGCCGCCACGTCTTTCCGCAGTTATCCCGGCTCCCTAACACGGCTGCGACGTTGTCTTGCGTCGACCTTACCGCTTCACCACCCTTAAATGAGCACGTCACACGTATCGTTCGCCGCGAGCTCGAGGCCACAACTCCTGCGTCGTTCCATCAATGCCCTCTTGACCCCACCATTGACCAACCAGCCCCAGCGATCTCTCTCATTCAGGCAGTTGTGCGGCAAGAATTTGCAAACCTCGGTTTTCTGCTGCCTGCTCCGTCTCCCAACCTGACGCCCAACCGGTGCCGACTGCTACGCCTCACGGCTATCTGTATCCCCTCCCCCAGATACAATAACCCTACCGAGTGGAGCACTCCTGACGACAAGCCCATATGCTTCCGTTGCCTCCGTATGGCCACGTCACTCGCCACTGCCGCGCTTCCTGCACGTCGCCGTATTCGAGCTCCTTTTCCCCGTCTCCTCGCCCATATGCTGACCCGCGCCGTTACTCGCCTCCCCATATGCCTCCTGCCTCTGACGTATCCGTCGATGTCAGTCGTTCTGCTCACTCGCCGTCACCTCAGCACCATCGGTCCCCGTCGCCCAAGCCACGCCACTATTCATCGCCGACCAATCATGGACCCTCCCGGACGGAAAACTGAATTGAATTATGGGGTTTTACGTGCCAAAACCACTTTCTGATTATGAGGCACGCCGTAGTGGAGGGCTCCGGAAATTTCGACTACCTGGGGTTCTTTAACGTGCACCTAAATCTAAGTACACGGGTATTTTCGCATTTCGCCCCCGTCTAAATGTGGCCGCTGTGGCCGGGATTCGATCCCGCAACCTCGTGCTCAGCAACCCAACACCATAGCCACAGAGCCACCACGGCGTGTGGACGGAAAACTAGACCTGGAGGTAGTGCTGCATTACCTTCGTCGTGTCGAAATCCTCCATGGACTCTCCCAACGAACCAGAACTTACTTGATATTTGCGTCGACGGTGTCCCTTTGACGGTGTTAATACTGGAGCCCAGGTGTCCATAATGGGTTCTAATCTCCGTCGTCAACTGAGGAAGCTTCTCGCGCCTGCTACTACTCGAGCCGTACGCGTGGCAGGCGGCAGCACTGTTGACGTCACTGCAATGTGTATTTCCCGTATTAGTATCGCCTACCGCCAAGTTCCTGTTTTTTTACAGTGATGACCAATTGTCCCCGTGACCTAATCCTCGGACTCGGCTTTCTTACAGCGCATTCAGCTTTGATCGACTGTTCTGCCGGTAGCCTTTGCCTCGAACTTTCCCTACTCGCACATATTCGTGCCGAACTGCCGAACAACTTTAGTGCGACCGCCCTTGTCCGCCTGCCGCCTGAAGCCTTGGCTTTCGTCTATTTGCTATCTTCTTTTCCTGCGTCCGATGGTTATTGCGTCGCTACACCTGTTCCTGGTGTACTTTTGATGCGCAACATCACTGTGCCCCACTCCGTCGTCACCGTCGCCGATAAAAAGACATGCCTCCCCGTTGTGAATTTTGATCTGCCAAAGGAAGCTCTACCCAAAGGAATATCGGTTACAACGCTCCGTGCTATCAGAGATGACCACGTTACGACTTTTTCCGTAGACGTCTGCTCCAATTCTTCACCATGTCCACAGGATGCTATTTGCCCTGACGCAACATTTCGCCCCATGATTGCTGTGGACCTATTGCGTGAACAAGCAGCAGCTCTGTGAAGCCTTTTTGTTTCATACCACGACATCTTCGACCTCAGCTATCGCCAAATGGAGCAGACTTCAATTGTTAATCATCACACAAATACTGGTGATGCCAGTCCTATTCATCGGCGGCCATATCAAGTTTCTGCTTCAGAGCGTAAGGTTATTCAAGATGAAGTGAACAAGATGCTTGCCAAAAACATTGTTGAAGCTTCGTCAAGCCCTTGGGCGTCGCCCGTGATGCTTGTTAAAAAGAAAGATGGCGCATGGCGTTTCCGCGTAGATTATCGTAATCTAAAGCGCATTACCAAGGAAGACGTCTACCCCTTGCCTCGCATTGACGACGCCCTCGATTGTCTCATCGGTGCCAACTACTTTTCATCATAGACCTGCAGTCTGGTTATTGGCAGATTTCTGTGGATGAAAACGACTAAGAGAAGACCGCGTTCATCACTCCTGTTGGTCTGTATCAATTCAAAGTTATGCCATTAGGTCTATGCAACGCCCCAGTAACGGTCGAACGCATGATGGACTCTTTGCATCAAGGGTTCAAATGGTCAACATCCCTCTATTACCTAGACGACGTTCTCGTATTTTCGCCTACATTTGAGACACACTTAGCCCTTATCCGCTGTTATTCAAGTCTTCCGCGAGGTTGGGCTCCAATGAAATTTATCGAAGTGTCACTTTGGTAGTCGGCAGATTACAGTGATGGGCCACCTCGTCGAAGCTTCCGGTATTCAACCAGAACCGGAGAAAATTCGTGCTCTCACGTGTTTTCCTGTACCTCAATCTGTCAAAGACGTCCGAAGTTTTTTAGGACTCTGCTTCTACTTCCGACGCTTCCACTTACTGACACTTCTTAAAAAGGACGTGCCGTTTATGTAGAGCCCCGCTCAAACTGCCGTGTTTGCCCACCTCACCAACATACTCACCACACCACCTATACTAGCCCACTTTGACCCGTCCTGTCCTACAGAGGTGCGTACCGATGCCAGTGGTCACGGTATGGGAGCCGTCTTAGCCCAATCCCAACAGGGTCAAGATCGCGTTATCGCATACGCTAGCCGCCTCCTCACAGCAGCGGAGCGCAACTATTCGATTGCAGATCGTGAATGCCTGGTTGTCGTCTGGGCGGTTTCCAAATTCCGCCCGTACTTGTATGGCACGCACTTCTCTGTAATCACGGACCACCACGCGCTCTGCTGGCTTTCGTAACTCAAGGATCCTGCCGGCCGGCTTGGTCGCTGGGCTCTGCTGCAGCAAGAATATCACTATGCAGTAGAGTACAAGCCGGCCAGATTACACCAAGACGCAGACTGTTTATCACGATATCCAGAGGACGAACCACCCGCCGACCCTGACCCCGAAACCGACGCTTGCGTTTTCTGCGTTTCTCAGCTGCTACACGTTGCCGACGAGCAACGCCGTGATGCCACTTTGCACGCCGTCATTGATTGCTTGGAATCTTTGCCTTCTGATTCATCCCTTCCCCTGTTTGTTCTCCGGGATGGTGTTTTATACCGCCACAATGTACGCTCCCACGGTCCTGCCCTACTTCTCGTCATTCCTAAGCACCTCCGGTCAGCTGTTCTCCAAGAACTTCAGGATTTACCAACGGCAGGTCACCTTGGCGTTTCCCGCACCTACGACCGGATTTTACGGCGCTTCTTTCGGCCAGGTCTTGCGCGCTCTGTCCGGAAATACGTTGCGGCGTGTGGAAAATGCCAGCGCAGAAAAACAAAATCGACGCTCCCTGCCGGGTGCCTTCAGCCGCTCGACATTCCTTCGTAGCCGTTCTTTCGCGTTGGCTTGGACTCACTTGGCCTCTTCCCTCTATCCACATCTGGCCACAAGTGGGTCGCTGTGGCGACAGATTACGCTGCACGCTACGCCATCACCAGAGTGCTTCCAACAAGTTGCGCCATAGATGTCGCCAATTTTCTTTAACGCGACGTGATTCGGCAGCATGAACCTCCACACCAACTGCTCACAGACCGTGACCGGACATTTCTTTCTCAAGTCATCGCCGACATCCTGCAGCCCTGCTCCACCAAGCACAAGCTGACTACGTCTTACCATCCACAGAACAATGGTCTCACTGAGCGTCTGAGTCGTATCCTAACAGACATGCTTGTAAAGTACGTCTGGTCCGACCACACTGATTGGGACCTTGACCTACCCGATGTCCAATTGTCCACACAATTGCAAAAAGTCAATCCCCAGAATCACGTCATGCGAGGAGCGAGGAAGAACAGTAAACTCTGCATTAAAAGCTTTCCCACCCAAAGACACATCCACGTTACACACACCAACCGGGTATAATGATTCACCACTGACTCCACGGAAACTTGTGCACTGGTCCCAACGAAACATTACCTTGCGTCCCAGAAGGCCTTTAAACCCCATACTTATGACCGAAACAGTTGCTCCCGTGTCGACTAAAGCCATTGTAGAGACCCCATCAATCAGTACATGAACCTTATTCTTTAGCATGAAAATAGTTGGAGGCAGTTGAGTCGGCAGCACACATTTTCCAGCGACCTCACCTCCATCGGCCGCGCTGGCTAGTTTCCCGGCGGGGGCAACACGAAACGGCGCCGAGGCGATGGTGACGTGAATCGCGGCCGAGGGGATGGTGATCGGGAGGCTCGGAAAGCTGGTGGTGGCGTCAGAGTACGGTCGGAGGCAGGGGAGCGGTAGCGGTTCCGGGTTCTTTCTTCTCCAAAGTAGGTCTCCTGGGCGGTGCATCGGTCCTCTCGAAAGTGGCTTCCTGAAGTGGAGTCTCCTGGCCACTGAGTGCGCAGTGTACGATCGCTAGACCGCATAGTCGGCGCTTTGATGCTCGGCGTCGGCTACAGTACCTAGCTATATGGCCAGGCATGCCGCAGCAGTAACACACTGGCGAAGGGCCAACTTCAGTATGCGGATTGAAGTGTTCTGCCGAAGACATCGGTTGAGGCTAACGAGGCTCTTCCCCTTGAAAGTCGTAGGTAGCGGCGAGTCTTCGTGGACGAAAGTTGCGTGGGCGTGGATCAAAACGTTGAGGGGGCGATTCATTGCGCGGTGGTTCGGTCGTAATGTAATGCGGTTCGTCTCTGGAGCCGTTAAGAACTGCGACGTTCACCGAGTGGTTCCAAGTAGCCGAAGGAGGTTCCGAAAGAATGTCTCGGAAAACGGAGGAGCTGCAACGTGGCGCCACATAACGTGCCTGTTCGTCATGTCGCTGGAGCTCCTCGCGGTATATCTGGCGGATGGCGGACGAAACGTCTGGGAGCGGAGGACTCGTGTCAACACTTGCTACAGTCGTTACATTGGCCAGCCGTCCAAACTTTGGTGTAATTCGGCGAGTCTTCAGCGCCTCGAACGTACGGCAGTGCCGTATCAGTTCTGATACAGTGTTAAAGTTCTCTTTACCAATGAGGAAGTTGTACACGTCTTCCGCTATTCCTTTTACCACGTGCCCCACTTTATCTTCCTCTGTCATTTGAGGGTTGACAGTTCCGCACAGCTTCGACATTTCTTCGATATAGGTAGTGCAAGTCTCGCCGGGTACCTGAGCTCTCTAGGTTAACGTGAGTTCCGCACGTTTCCTCTTTGCGTCCGAGTCACCGAAACACTTTTTGATCTCCTCAACGAAGCGTGTCCATGTAGTTAGCATGTCCGCGTGGTTGTCATACCATACCAACGCCGTGCCGGCCAAGAAGAAAACAACGTTCCTAAGCTGACTGGCAGCGTTCCAGTTATTGTATTGGCTTGCCCTTTCGTAATGGGTTAGCCACTCATCCACATCTTCCTCTGCCTTCGCCGAGAACGTGCGTGGCTCTCGGTAGTGCTGGATAGGGACTGGGCTCGCCGACGCACTGCTTGTGAGGGTATTTTGCTCTGTGGCCACGATTGAGCGCGACGGCGAAAGTCTGGCGAGGCGACGACTTCGGCGTAGCTCTTGTGCTGGTGGCTCCGTTGTAGGTCGTGGAAGTTACCCCGCACAGCTCCACCAAATGTTACACGCGAGGTGTTTAATGCAGAACCAGATGAATCTGGCTTCTAGGCGCGGTTGTTGAAGAGCGGTCTCGCGGCAGCTTGGGCAACGTCGTTTTTTTCTTTCTTTCATCTCGTTGTCTGCGCGGCAGGCGTGGTTCATGACAGCTTGTGACAATATGAATACAATATGAAATGCAAAGCATACAGGTTGGGCACACACAAGGTTACACCAAATAAGTAACACTGTCACTGGAAACATGATACAAACAAAATAACGTCAGTGTAAACTTGTTGAGAAGGAAGGTAATGTTGGCGCAGAGATGACGTTATTTTTTAGCAGGTTCCAGTCCACTATTGTGCGTGGTAAGAATGAATACCTGAACAAGTTGCTACGTGAGAATAAAGGTTATTCAGAGTAGCCTACAGACGCAACACTAATTTTAAGCACATTCTCGTGCATGCCAAACTAAGGACAAAGTTGAAGTTGGAAACCGGTCCCTGTGACCGCTCCAGCTGCTCTGCATGCAAACATATTCAATCTACTACTGCAGTAAAAAGTACAGCGTCGAATTACTCACACAAGGTAACTTCGAGTTTCACCTGCACATCAAGCAACGTAGTCTCACTGTCTAGAATGTGCCGCTTGTAGCAAATAGTACATAGGTGAGACTTGACAAAAAATTAATACAAGACTCAACGGTCACCGTGCAGATACAAAACACAATTTGCCTAAAGCACTAGCCAGCTACTTCAATGAACATGGTCATATATTCGACAAAGCAAGGCTCTATATTTGATTTGATTTACTGATTTCCACTTACACACACACACACACACATGTGCAGAGGAGTGGTAAATGGAGGTGGATGAGGGAAAAAAGCCGCATAAGCGCGGCTTGGGGTAACCTCACCCCCTTAGGTACAATATGGCTGCATGGGGTAACACATCAAGTGCCATATAAATTGCATTTTTATAGTGGCCATAACCATAACACATTGCAGTTATACAGTGTATCAAAAAACAGTGAAATATTTCCACAATAACAATGCAAAAGACACTGTGGCATTGAAATAAATAAATGATATGCAGTTGGTAACGTAGACAAAAAAGAACATAACATACATTATTAATCATCAACAAACGCGCTCTAAAGAGGTGAAAGCAATAGAGTTTTAAATTCTGACAGCGATAAATCCTGTAACTTGTAGCCTGCTCTGTCATATGAATTCAGTAATCTTGGAAGGTTGTTACACAACATTTGACAACCGTAGTTAGTTCTAGAGCGCGGAACCTTCCATACTTCAGGTGTACGAGTTGAATAACGGTAAGAATTGACGGATAGATTTGCAAGTTCTACAAGTAAAGTATTGTTACGTTTGGTATTAAAGTAATACTCGCGTAATAGTCTGCAGTTATAGATATTATGGGCTGTAGCAATGTTGTATTTCTTGAACAGGTTTTCAGTATGGGCGGCAAACGGTACATTAGCGATGACACACATTATTGTCTTCTGCATACGAAATAATTTAATCAAGTTAAATTCAGTTCTGGTGCGCCATACAAGATGCTCATAATGTATGCGAGACTCAAATAAGGCATTATAATTGAATAATTTTACAGAGACGGGTAAAATATATATGTAGCGATTTAAAACACCTGTTATGTGGCTAAGTTTTTGGAGTACAAAGCTTACATGGTCGTCCATTGCATAGCACTCGTGAAGTGTACCCCTAACACCTTTGCAGAAAGAGCAAGCTTTATATTTATGGATCTATATGCTAATGTCAGATCTTGAGGAAGAAGACTCATGCCTTTGGTATGAACAATTACGGCCTTTGTTTTCGCCGTATTTACTTTTAAACAGTTCTCAGTGGGCCAATAGGATAGGCCATAGTAATTAAATTGGTGCAAGAACCGGACGAGATGAAAGCACTTGTGTCACCGGCTTAAATTATAAATTTCGCCTTTTCGTAGATGGAAGAAATATCGTTAGCATATAAGTTAAACAGCAACGGGCCCAAAATGCTACCCTGTGGGACGCCACAAAATATTTCTTTGGTTACCGATGTATTGTGGCCTACAGAAACAAACTGGCCTCTGTTATTAAGATAAGATTTTAATAATTGAAGTGGAATGCCTCTAATCCCATATTTCTCTAGTTTGTAGAATAATATGTTGTGAATTATATGATCAAACGCCTCTGTAAAGTAGACAAATATGCCTATTGTTAATAGCTTATGTTCGAAGTTCTGCAATATAAATTCTTTTTGATCGAGAAGAGCTAATTCAATCGACCTGTTTTTACGGAAACCATATTGAGCATTTGAAATTATCTTGTATTTTTCACAGAATGAAGACAACTGACTTAGAATAATTTTTTCAACACCTTTTGAAAAAACAGAGAGGATCGAGATCGGGCGATAACTTTCTATATCTATATTATTACCCTTTTTAAATAATACTACTACCTTAGCAACTTTCATATTTTCTGGAAATACGCCTGTGGAAATGGACAAATTATAAATGTGTCAAAGCAGGGGCTAATATCATATATAACAAATTTTATAGGTTGAATCTGTAGACCATCGGCATCGCGACTGCGAGATGTTTCGAGTCTTAGGTATACAGAACATACATCCGAAGGCATGAGTGGCTGAAAAAAATATTGTGTTTGCGTTTGGAGTAATGTGTACATAGTGCGGCATGGGATGATTGAGATCAACGTCTCTGTGTAGAAGATAATCATTGAAGGCGTTTTCCGAATCCTCCTTTACCAACAATCTACCTTTTAAACTAATTTGTTCAATTGGATCACTCCTCTGATTTCTATTCATAAGAGCATTTAGTCTATTCCATAGTTTCTTTGAGTCATTCATACAACACGAAAGCACCTACAGAAAATAAGCATCACGTGCTTTCCGTAGCTCTTTGCTTAATTTCTTACGCAACATTTTAAATGTTTTTAAGTCCAGAGGCTCTCGAGTTTTGATAAATTTGGCAGATAGTTTGTCACGCTTCTTCATTTTCTTACAAAGAACATTTGTTAACAATGGCTTTCTGAGGCATTTTTTTTCTGCTGTTAGCTTTGTAAACAAAATGTCCTTTATACACGGTAACAAACCTGCTAAGAAAAGTATTGTACGCTGAGTCAGCATCATGTTCCTGTAAAACGTCATCCCAGTTCATTTGCTTCAGCTCTGTTGGAAAAGTTGTTAGGGTATCCTCGGTAACTTTCTGGAAGGTTCCGTTTGTGTCTCTGTGCGAGGGGCAATTCTAGTTTTGACAAGCACGCAAATAGGCATATGGTCACTTATAGCGCTACTCAAAACAGCACTTATGATACACTGAGGAGAGTAATTCGTTATAAACAAATCAAGCGTAGTTTCCGTATTTTCTGTTATTCTAGTGCCGGAGTGAATTGTATTTATACAACCATTTCAAATGAATACCCTTTCAAGATCGGACCGGCGTACTGTATCCGCGCCATTGTTTACATTAAAATCTCCTCCAATATTTACATTTAGGCGGTGTTCCTTAGTAAATGATAACAGATCATCAGAAAATTCAAGAAAATGGGCAAGAACACCACCAAAAGGGCGGTAGCATACAGCAAAGAGGTCTTTCTCTGAATGAACACATAGCACTTCATTATCACTCGTTGTACGAGAAAAATTAGAAAGTGTATTACAAGGTATATGGTCAGACATTAATAGGGACACACCTTCCCTGCGTCTTATTAACCTACTAAGGTAAAATGTTTTCATGTGCGGAAGCTCAGGAATGTGACTGTCATTCGCATACCAGGTTTCGCTTATCACAACAACGTCCCACAGCTTATCTATCGCCACAAAAAAGCTTTCCAGCTCTTCTATTTTGCTAGAAACGGATTGAGCGTTAATATGAACACAACTAATTCTCTTTTGTTCAGCTTCTGTGTGGGCAAACTATTCTTGTTTAGAAAGCGACCTTAAGTGATTCATGGTGCTGAAAAAAAATAACATCAACAGCAAGGAACATTAGCAATCAATACTAATTAAGAGTCGAGAGCTCATCCTCGTGCTTAATGACTACAGCCTGGGCACCATTTTCTTTGTGTACAAGCAGATGCCGACTCGCGTGCCATGCATACTTATACCCGGAATGTTTTGCCCATTCCTTAGCGGCAGCCAGAAGCTTTCTGGATCGAGTCGTCATGTTTTCGGCAATGAAAACTTTTATGGAACTATCTCTGAGTGATCGTTTCTTAGCAAGCCAGGCATTTCGCAGTTCCTGACGCGCGAAGCGCACAATAATGCCACGGGTCCAGCCCTACCTAGCTGGCAGCCTGTGTACAGCCAGAACGTCCTGCTCCGATGAACATTCGATGTTAAGTTGTTGTGCTATTGCGTTCACCTGAGATAACAAGTTCTCCCTCTCCGTCTCAGGAAGTTCTTGAATTTCTAGGTTCAGGTGCCTGCTGTGCCATTCAAGGGCGTCAATGCCATCCCGAAGCTTACTAATGTCCTGAGGGGCTCGAGCCCCTTCCATCTTTTCCACCTTACGCTTTACATTGTTGATGTTCTTTTTCGGGACAGTCCAGACATCTCTTAATTTCATCAAACTGATCATACAACATTTGGATAGATTGCTCAATGCCAAACAAATTTCTGTTTACGTCGCGTGAGAAAATATACGGAATTATACCTCGTACACAAATTTAAACGCCTACACCCGATGGGAATGAATTTGACACGTGGTAACTTAGGACCTTCAAAAGCGGTAACTTAAACCTGAAATTCTCATATCATCAACCAACGCGCATAACACATTGTGCCACCAGCTAACTTTCATTCTTAACCTCACTCATCCCTCCATTTCCAATTTTTTCGTGCCTACTACTCAATTTCATAGACTCTTTCATGTTTTTATGTTTAAATAAACTGTACGACCCCTTTTCCCATGTACGCCCACTCTCGCCCGCTTCTACTCACGTCACTCTCCTATTTCTTATTCCGGTTGCGGTTCCCCCCTCACCTTCCTTTTGTCTGTTTTGTATTATATTTTTTTGAAACGCCCTCACCAACAAATTCCAAAGTCCCAGACGCCACGATACCCTTTTCGGCGGCTCAGCCACACAGGGTATCGTCATTTCTGTATACCATCGTAATAACACATGCGTTGATAGGATAGGATAGGATACACTTTATTGCTCTAATTTACAGAGTCATTCAGCGGTCAGACCGAGTACTTCCATCTTCTTCTTGTGGATGCTGACTCCCGTCTTGCAGGGTTGGCGCCCCTGCAAGATGGGAGTCACCTACGTTGAGCTACTGGAGCTAACGTACCTTGAAAGACCATACCGCTGCCTTGCAATTACTCCATGCATTGCACCCTAGACTCATTGTCGCCATCTTAACTCCTTCAAAATTACCCGAGGCATTGCTGCTACGCTACTAAAGTCATACTTTCAAATGATGTCTTTTTGGGTCTTTTTTGTTACTCGCGCACTGACCGCCTGGCTGGCTCTTCTAAAGCCGCAAAAACATGCCGCCAACGACACCCCTAAATGCTCCCTACCCTCTCGCTTCCCCAACACCTTCCCATGCTCTTCTTTTTCTGTTTTTTTTCTTTTTTCCCTCTTGGTGTGTTTTTTCTCTTTTTTTCGCATTTTCTTCCTTTTTTCTCCGCCTTCCCGCTCTCCCGCTCTTGTCCTCTCGTCTTAGGAAGCACGCTTACAGACGTCAGGTGACAGCGCTCGTTCTCTTTAAAGTCTCTCCCTTTACAACCAGCCGCCACCGACAACAACCGCACGTGACGTCTCTACTAACCCTTTAAAACTAACATGCCGATGATGACAAGGCCGCCTTTGACGAAGACAGGGCCTCTTCGAAACGTTGGCCAGCCTTTCTGAGGCACCTTATCCCTGTTTATAACTTTCGTACCGCAGTATTCAGACCAACACATTTCCAAACCTACACAGATACAGTAAAATGTTCCCACATACATATCGCGGCATCTGCCCCTGGTGCGGCGACACACGCCCTACACTCTTTCATATCTCGTGGGGGTGCGGGGGCAAACCTCAACACTTAAAGACGCCTAGCAGGACATTTGAGCGGTGGGAGGTACAGCTGACCGGCGATACCTTGGCGGGACAAGAAGCTCTCGTCCAGCAAGTACGTCGAGCAGCCATGGCCAGTGGAGTCCTGGAATGACGACACCACCCACTCGACCTCAAAAGCAACCACCTCGATGGTCCGAATAAATGTTGTTTCTCTCTCTCTCTCTTATACCGCAGTGTGCTATTCCATCTGTCAGCCCCTTTCTTGATTTTGGATTTGCGTGAGAAGAAGGGAGGTGAGTGAAATTCTGTCTTTGCCGAGTAGCGTATCCGGATGAGATGGATACGATTTCCGTTATGTCACTCTTGCAATGGCCCTTATTAGTGGAGATAACAATTTCAGTCGCGAACAATGATTTCTTTGTGCCAGAGGAGATAGATTAGCCTTGTTGAAAAGTTCTGTAACTGAAGTTCTCGTAAATGTGTTTTAAATGAAATGCATGGCTCTTCTTTTTAGCTGTTCTAGTTTGGCGATGTTAGTTTTTGTAAAAGGGTCCCATGTAAGCCAAGTGGTGAACAGAAATAGATTAAAGCTTAAGTGCTCAAAAGCGTTAACTAAGGAAAAAGAGTTTAGGTTCGCATTTTCAGACACAGATTTAATACGAGTATTCCAGTTGGGATCATTCGAAATCTAAAGCCCTAAATATTTACAGTTACTAACTTCAGAGAGGAAAGTGTTATTAATACTGTAATCAAAGTTTAAATGTTCCTTTTTATGTTTTATTATCATGAAAACCGTTCTTTCAACGTTTATCACCATCTTCGATTCTCAACACCAAGAAGCAATTTTCTGAAGGGCACTGTTCAGCAATACTTGATTCGATTTGGCATTAATTTCGGAGTTCGAAACACAATTGTTGGCGAAAAGTTTAATTATGAACTGCAATATCTCGTACAATATCTTTGGTATATAGGAAGATGAAAAGTGGCCCTATCATCGAGCAGTGGGGCACTCCAGAATCCACCGTTACTGATGCAGATAGGCTGTTACGAATGGACACAAAGTGTTTGCAGTGGGTTAGGCATACAGCGGTCCATTCAGTTAGCTGATTATTTTTGAAAACATTATGTAATTTAAAGAGTAGCTTTTGGGAGGAACTTTGTCAGCTGCTTTTGAAAAATCCATGAACATAGCGTCAATTTGCGTAGCATTGTTAATTGATGTTGCAAAATGGTTGATTGTGTCTATCAGCTGAGTACACGTCGAGAATATTTTCTAAAACCGTGCTGATGTTTGGTTAAAAATTATGGTTATCAAGAAAATTTAGCATTTGGTTTATGTATAATGTGTTCGAGTAATTTGGAAGTTGTGGATGTTAATGAAATCGGGCGATAATTGTTAATGTTGTTTCTCCTTCCACTTTTATCTAACGGTTTGATTCCGGCTGTCACCCAGTCATTCGGTATTTCACCGTCGCGTAACGATTTATTAAATAAAACGTGCAAATACTTAGACACCCACTCGGCATATTTTTGAAGAAACGAATTTGGGTGACTTCTTTACACTCAGTTTTATCAGCATGTTGAAGATACCTTGTTCTGAGATTACGAGGTCTAGCATACGTGGCAAGGAGACAAAAAATGCCACCATCATCTCTAGTAAAAATAGATTTGAAGTGGTCGTTAAATGAGTTGGATATTAATTCAAAATCAGTTACCTGTGCCGCGTTAATTTCGAAGGTCCCATTACAAGGACTTAGGCGAAATAGTTTTCCAAACTTTTTCGCTGATGCTGTAATTAAACTAGATATTGATTCCCCGTAGTAACGTGTTTTGTCTATGTCCACTTGATTCTTAAATTGAGAGGACAAACCTCAAGTTAAATTTTCACAATACGAAGTGTTGGAGCATGATTTTTCTCTTTTTAAGTCTCTTTAGACGCCTCCGTAATTTCAGTTTCGTCCTGGAAATGCACGCATTCTTACTTTTGGTTGCTTAACAATGTTTGGCACAAAACGCATACAGCTGTTCAACGCTTAAATCAGTTTGAACGGCTGAAAAGAGAAGCTCCACCCAGACACACGTACTGTCCCTGTCCGACATTAAAATCGCGGGAGCGGACGGCCGCTCGGCGCGCTTTGCGGGCAGCAAACACGGGCACTGAACTTGAAGTGCATTGAGTTGCCCGACTTTATGACGCCACGGGGGAGCAGGAAAGCTTCCGCTGAAAAAAAGAGGATAAAACATAAAATAAACTAAGGCTTTGCGGATGGGTTGCCATAGGACTCAGTGCACAAATTAACAGCGTGGCACTCACACAGTTGCACATACCCATCGACCCAAAGTCACATCCAAGAGGCTCATAGAAGTGTGGCAGATGCCTACTTAGAGGTGCCAATTAATCCAAGTTGGTATGAACGAGGTTCATTGAACTGGGGCACGTAAGTTGTAGCACACGCTCAGTAACATAAGTTCGCGGAAATACGGCACATATGCAATGTCACATTCGCGTGATCCAAGTTGGCCCGATGATCGCCTTCGAATCCGGTTCCCTGATATCACACAGCAGCGGGATGCTGTGACCCACAAGACCTTGGACTCCCCAGTGATCCAAGTTGGCTGGAAAACAGTAGAGACACAGGCAGAAAAACAGGCAGCCGTACATACAGGCAGCGCGTGAAAATTGCTTGATGTGCCCTAAAAATGCTAAACACAATAAAATTACAATCGCATTGAATCAGGAACACGTTGTGTCCGGCCCTCCCACGTCTCCAGTCACTGTACAGGCGCAACTGTACAGGTTGTCCTGCAAAGCTCACAGATCATTTCTACTACTGCATTGGCGTTGTCGCAATCTACGACGCAATGACGCCACCGACAGGCACATATACCTCCAGGGACTATGATGTGATAACCAGCTTCGTTACAAGAGGCGATGAACGTTTCTTACTTCGAATATGGGAGGTGGCGGGTTCAAACACCTTGCGGTGTATATTGTGAACCTACTACCGGTGAAACCGTGATTACGTGCAGCTATACTTGGCGTCTCTGCATGGAGCACGTAATTAGCCGCACGGCGAATTAGCCCAGCAGGTAGTTACCAGCGGAGGCTGTTGGACACGGTGTCACATTGATTCCGGCTGCGGTGTCGAATCTCGGCAGAACAACGTGCGTGGCATTAATATGGGCAGGAGAGACTTGAGGTGGGAAAAGGTGTTAAGGGTTTGGTGCCGCGCAAACGACAAACGTGTCTGTTGAGAAAAAAAACACGCAACGACAAAATAATGTGGTTCGCCGGTCCTCCCAAGCCCCGCCAGCGACACACAGGCCAAGTTTGTACGCTAACCTTTCAAACGCGGCCTGTTGTGGTGGTTCAGCAAATGAAGAACTGCACCCTTTTGTTTTAAAGCCCGGTAGCATTCTTAGGGTGCTTCATGTACTTTACAGGTGGTATGTATGCATGTGTGCACGCTTTCTACTTTGTTTTGTGCACTTCGGAAGCCACGCGCCGGTTTGGCGGCGGCAGCCTTTGTGCTTTGTTCGGCCCCGGCGCTGACTTGCTGTTTAGGTTCTCAAGCGCCGTGCGTATCTCTTCGGTTGAGATGTCCCGATCTATCTCTGGGTTGGCCTTGCCGCGATATGCTTCGGCGGTCGTGCCTCTAGCATTTTTGGCCAGCGGGAGGTACTTGTCGGCGAGACAAGTACCTCCCGCTGGCCAAAATGCGAGACGGTCGGCGAGACGGTCAATGAGCTCATTTTCCGTGGTAATCTTGAGTTCCTCGTGCATAATCCTATTCAGCGTGCGACCGTGGTCCGCTTTGGTTCTAGCTGTAAGAGATGTTTGAGCAAGTGCCACGTCGTCCCGCTGTTGATGCGGCCGTCCGCGGCGTCGCACACTTCGTTCCATTGCTGGTTAGGTAGTTGCGTGCAATATTCTGCAATCCGCCGGTTGAGGGAAGAAATTCTTTTCCTCAGCCGTCGATAGTGTCTTTGCTCTTTTGAGCGATTGTGAGCCAGTCGGCTGTCCATGTTTTCAACAGGGAGATCTGTCTCTATTTCCTTCGTGGCCGCCTTAATGTCGGCCTTTAGTTGCGACGTCCACTGTTCCAGTGATTCTTTGCCTGTTCGGCGTTCGTGTCTGAACTCGCGGAACTTGTTCCAGTCGACGTACGTCATTTTTCTGGGTTCTCTGGATGGGGTGTCAATCGTTGCCTCAACAATGTGATCGCTGCCCAGATCCTCGAAGAGGTTGTTCCACTGATAGTCTGGAACGTTGCGGACGAAAGTGAGATCTGGCGTTGTGTCGTGGTTGACCGAGTTACCCGTTCTTGTGGGGTATGCGGCGTTCGTGATGAGCGTTAGGTCAAGTTCATCGGCGTCGTTTAGTAAGTCCTTGCCCTTGGCTCTGCTGGCGACGTATCCCCAGGCTGTGTTAGGGGCGTTGAAGTCCCCGGCCACGATCATGGGGTTGTCGCCGGCACGGTTGCGGGCGAGCTGGAGTATTTGTCTAAATTTTTGTGCTCTGTGCTTGGGGCTGCTGTAAACGTTTAGGATGAATATTGACACGTGTACTTATCTTTATCGGGCGACCACGTTTCGCCGCTTAACAAATGTAATCACACAGCGAGGGACGCGCCTGCATGTATCCGACGCTTCTGGAAAGTTATCGAGGCTTCTGCCCGGCTGTCTGTTGTCGCCGAACCTTGTGTTACCTGATTTCATCGCGTGACGCGAATGGTGTAGAACTTTGTGGAAGGCACGCGGGTCCGAACGATTAGTCTGGAACATTCGCCGACTCCTGTATAAAAGCGGACGCGCTTGACCCGCTGATCAGATTTCCGACGATCGCCGACCGTGTTCGCCGCTATCGTTGTGCTATAAGTGTAGCCTGATTTGTGGGCACAGGTTCGCCCAATAAAAGCTAGTTTTGTATTCCACCGTACTGCTTCTTTCTTCACCGTCACTACCCCGTGACATCTGGTGGAGGTGCGGGGTAGTGACGGTGAAGAAAGAAGCAGTACGGTGGAATACAAAACTAGCTTTGCTAAGTTATGCTAACCAACTTCAGCCAAGAGTTTAAGCACATCAACAAGGGCACGACAATCGCATACATCGAGGAAATTGTGGAAACCAGCAATGCCTTTGTCCTCTCGGATTCAGCCGCATCTACCCCGATGAGCATTATCCCCGAACCAGACTTCGACGTAAATCCAAGTCTTCCTATGAGTAAGCAGCAACAGATCAGAAGTCTTCTCAGACGATACAAAGACTGCTTTTCGACGTCATCGAGGATTCGACAAACACCAGTTGCAAAGCATCGCATAATAACCGAAGAGAGCGCTCCACCACTCAGCCAGAGCCCTTACCGAGTTTCGACGCGAGAACGTGAGGCTATTAGGCAACAAGTCGACGAAATGCTGCGCGACGACATCATCCAGCCGTCGAAAAGCCCGTGGGCCTCTCCTGTTGTCCTGGTAAAGAAAAAGGACGGAAACCTACGCTTCTGCGTCGATTATCGTCGACTGAACAAGATCACGAAGAAGGATGTGTACCCCCTTCCACGGATAGACGACGCATTGGATCGGCTCTGCAACGCTAAATACTTCTCGTCGATGGACCTCAAGTCTGGCTACTGGCAAATAGAAGTCGACGAGAGAGATCGCGAAAAGACTGCCTTCATCACGCCAGACGGCCTCTACGATTTCGAGGTCATGCCATTCCGACTGTGCTCGGCGCCTGCAACGTTTCAGCGCGTCATGGACACGGTGTTAGCCGGACTGAAGTGGCAGACGTGCCTTGTTTACCTGGATGACGTCGTTGTCTTCGCCGGAAATTTCGACGATCACCTTAGGCGGCTTGCGACAGTGTTAGACGCCATCAAGTCATCAGGGCTCACTCTGAAGCCGGAAAAGTGCCGTTTCGCTTACGATGAGCTTTTGTTCCTAGGCCACGTGATCAGCAAATCAGGAGTACGCCCCGACCCACAGAATATAGCTGCCATCACAAAGTTCCCGCAGCCAACCGACAAGAAGGCAGTGCGCAGATTCCTTGGCATGTGTGCCTACTATAGGCGCTTTGTCAAGGACTTTTCACGCATCGCGGAGCCGCTAACACATCTAACCAAATGTGATGTCGCGTTCAAGTGGGATACGCCACAGGCCAAGGCATTTCAAGAACTCAAACGACGCATGCAGTCGCCGCCGGTACTTGCACACTTCGACGAGGACGCCGATACCGAAATCCACACTGACGCCAGTAGCCTAGGCCTCGGTGCCGTCCTAGTCCAGAGGAAAGAAGGACTTGAAAGGGTGATATCGTATGCTAGCCGGTCGCTGTCAAAAGCGGAAAGCAACTATTCTACAACTGAAAAGGAATGCCTCGCCATCATTTGGGCTACAGCTAAATTCCGTCCTTACCTCTATGGCAGGCCATTCAAAGTCGTCAGTGACCACCACGCATTGTGTTGGCTAGCTAACCTAAATGACCCTTCAGGACGGCTGGCGCGGTGGAGCCTCAGACTACAAGAATATGACGTCACCGTAATATACAAGTCCGGAAGAAAACACTCCGACGCCGACTGCTTATCGCGCGCCCCCATCGATCCTCCGCCGCAAGACGACGAGGACGACGACGCCTTCCTTGGGATAATAAGCGCGGAAGACTTCACTAAACAGCAACGAGCCGACCCGGAGCTAAAAGGCCTCGTCGAGTATTTGGACGGGAACACCGACGTTGTCCCTAGGGCATTTAAGCGCGGGTTGTCTTCGTTCACGCTACAAAACAACCTGCTCGTGAAGAAGAACTTCTCACCAGTCCGCGCCAGCTACCTTCTTGTTGTACCGTCAGCGCTGCGTCCAGAAATACTGCATGCCCTACACGACGATCCAACCGCTGGGCACCTCGGATTCTCCCGGACGCTGTCGAGAATACAGGAAAGGTATTACTGGCCGCGTCTGACCGCCGACGTCGCCCGTTACGTCAAGACATGCCGAGACTGTCAACGACGCAAGACACCACCGACAAGGCCAGCAGGATTACTACAGCCGATCGAACCTCCTCGCCGACCATTCCAGCAGATTGGGATGGATTTGTTAGGGCCGTTTCCGATATCAACATCCGGGAATAAGTGGATCGTCGTGGCGACGGACTATCTCACCCGTTTTTCTGAAACTAAAGCTCTACCAAAAGGCAGCGCAGCCGAAGTGGCGAAATTTTTCGTGGAGAACATCCTGCTGCGACATGGTGCCCCAGAAGTCCTCATCACCGACAGAGGAACGGCTTTTACAGCAGAGTTCACCCAAGCCATTCTGCCGTACAGCCAGACAAGCCACAGGAGGACAACTGCCTACCATCCCCAGACGAATGGTCTCACGGAGCGCCTGAACAAGACCCTGGCCGACATGCTAGCAATGTGCGTCGACGTCGAACACAAGACGTGGGAAGCGGTCCTGCCGTACGTAACCTTTGCGTACAACACGGCGGTGCAAGAAACAACACAGATCACTCCGTTTAAGCTGGTTTACGGCAGGAACCCGACGACAACGCTTGACGCCATGCTGCCGCACGTAACTGACGAAGAGAATGTTGACGTCGCTAGCTATCTCCAGCGCGCCGAAGAAGCCCGACAGCTCGCCCGCCTGCGAATCAAGAGCCAGCAGAGGACCGACAGCCGACACTACAACCTCCGACGACGCTTCGTCGAGTACCAGCCCGGTGACCGTGTTTGGGTTTGGACCCCTATACGCCGACGAGGACTGAGCGAGAAGCTTTTGCGTCGCTATTTTGGACCGTACAAGATCATCCGACGTATTGGCGCACTGGACTATGAGGTCGTGCTAGACGGCATTTCGCATTCACAGCGGCGCCGCGCACGATCTGAAGTGGTCCACGTAGTGCGCCTTAAACCCTTTTACGGACGCTGACAAACTGCGCCATTTTTGTTCTTTTCTTTGCTACGAGTGCTTCTGTTTATTACCTTCGTTTGTTTGCAGCATCGGGTCGATGCTTCTTAAGAGGGAGGGTATTGACACGTGTACTTATCTTTATCGGGCGACCACGTTTCGCCGCTTAACAAATGTAATCACACAGCGAGGGACGCGCCTGCATGTATCCGACGTTTCTGGAAAGTTATCGAGGCTTCTACCCGGCTGTCGTCGCCGAACCTTGTGTTACCTGATTTCATCGCGTGACGCGAATGGTGTAGAACTTTGTGGAAGGCACGCGGGTCCGAACGATTAGTCTGGAACATTCGCCGACTCCTGTATAAAAGCGGACGCGCTTGACCCGCTGATCAGATTTCCGACGATCGCCGACCGTGTTCGCCGCTATCGTTGTGCTATAAGTGTAGCCTGTTTTGTGGGCACAGGTTCGCCCAATAAAAGCTAGTTTTGTATTCCACCGTACTGCTTCTTTCTTCACCGTCACTACCAAGTGACAATATGCTCTTGGCGTTCTTGGCTATAGGCAAGACTTCCGTGAGAATGAATTCGCCAATGCTGCGGTCGTGATTAACGTTGTGTGTCGTGTGGGCTAGCATGTTGCTGACCAACGTGGCGATACGTCTACATTTGTGTTGCGGTGTCGTTGCGGTCACGTCATAGCCGGATAGCGAGAATGTAGCGGTATTTGTCTCTTGTAGGAGAATGACTTGGGGTTTGTCTTTTTTGGCTCGAATGTATTGTTGCAGGGGGGCTTTTTTGCGAACGTAGCCCCTACATACCATTGCCAAAGGCGAAACGGTTCAGTTTGCACAGCCATCTTTGCTGTTCGCGTTGGGTGGCCTTCGTGAGGCCACGTTGTTGCTTTGTCTATATATCGAGCGACAACGCCCGAGGTAGCTTGGTGATACTAGACTGTGACATCACAGACGGGTGGTCTGCCATTTCTAGAGCGTTGAGCCTTGCCCCATAGCTGTTGATCGTCTCCATCATGTGGTTGATTTGTAGCGTTATCCAGTCGTAACCTTCCTTGAGAGTCCCTACAGTCGTCGCAAGCTTGTCTTGCCCTTCCATCAGTGACGCGACGGTAGTTGCAAGCCCGCTGAGCAGTTCCTTGATTTCCTTTATGTCGCTGTTTGTGCTCGATGTATGTGTGTTTGTCACGGCTTTTCTCTTATGCGGATTGCGCGTGGATTCCGTGACCGGTACTTCCACTACCATGGGTTTGATGTGGCTTCGGTTTGATTAGAGTCGGAAGGTGGTGGCGTTTTGAGTTGTCTGATTTCCTCGACAAGTTGTGTGATTGTTTGCCTTAACTCTTTGTTTTCGTGTTCTAGTTTTTTAATCGTATTTGCTATTTATACTTGCTCTGGCCGTGCCATCGGACTCACCTGGCTGGCGGCCTCGTGTTGGTGCTGCTGTTCTTGTCGCTCCTGTTGGTGGTGCTGCTGAACTCGCTGGGCCCACGTCAACCGGTCATCACCGCCAACTCGTGGGCTGGGGGCGAATCGTATCCTCACGTGGATCTCTGGCTCGGGTTCCTGGAACGTCCTCCTGACAGTGACGAAGGGCGACCGCGATTCCTCGATCTCGAGCGCTCCGGCTCGCCGGATAAGCGAGCATCTGCGTCGGCGGCCACGTTGTCGTTGATGGCGCTACACTCCGCGTTTTTAAGCGGCGGGAAGTCTTGCTGACTCAGAGCGATTGGGCCTGATCTGGTAGTGCTTTTGCTTGCGTTTGCTGCGATTATTCTTTCAAGTAGAATTCTTCGGACGACGTAAGGGAGGTAGAAGTGGTCCGTGCATTCCTTGCTTGCCGTGACGTGATTTCCATCGCAGAGCGCACACTTGATGGAAGTACACACATGATCTGCGTTAGGGCTAGCTAGTCCACAGCCTTTGCAAATTGCGTCGTTGGGCGAGGGGCATACGTCCGCACGATGGCCGAGTCTGCCTCACACATGGCACATGGCGATCTGCTTGCGGTAAAGAGAACTATTGATCAGGGCATTGTCGTATCTGACATAGTTCGGGACTCGAAAGCCGTCGAAGGCGATGATGACCCTGCGAGTTTCCTTCATTCTTTGCCGCCAGAGCGAGCGGGTTGCGTGGGTTGACGATCTTGCGGTTTATGGAGTCCTGCGTCTCATCGAGCGGAACCCCTCTTTAACGCCTTTGCACGTTTCGTGCGGCGCCGTTCTATAAGCAGTGGTTCCAAACATTTGTTCTCCAATGGAAATGCTGCGGATCCTGAGGTATTTCGCTGTGTTCGCTTCGGAGGGTGCTCTGACCACCACGATGTTCTGCTTCAAATTGGGGCATATCGCGTCCTCGCTTCGCTTGTTAGGTTCGATGCAAACAGCCATGCAAATTGCTTTGGTGACCGTTAGGTGGCCTACCTTGGCTATGCTGATTCGGCCACGTATGCGAATCATGATCTTGATGTCATCTTGGGGCAGCGCGGGCATCCTGCTTGATTTGATCAAGGAGTTTCTCGCTGTTGAGACGGTTGCGTATTTCCTCCCTTTCGCTGGATGTTAACGAGACTAGCTAAACAACTACAAAACACACATGTACGATGACACAGAGATCTGACAGGGGGCGGCACTATACTACATCATCCCCCCCCTGGAAACAAAGTAAGCATACAGCGAAACGCGCACACAAGATGCGCACTTAAGTCCAAAGGCAATTTCAGTTCGTTCCCCCCCACGTTCACACATGCGCACCAGTCGCACACAAAGCACGCACTTAAGTCCACAACAAATTCAATCCGTCCCCGCCCAAGTTCACATACACGCGCACCAGTCTTGGGCACCAAAACACAGGCAGTCCGACAAGGAACACGGCACAAAACTCACTGCACCGCAACAAGGAACACTTTATACCTGTGTTAGTGAAACATGTGGACTGTCTTCTAAATGTCACAACGAGGCCCCTAGCCGTGGCATTTCGAAATATAGTGTCGCCCCCTGTCAGATCTCTGTGTCATCGTACATGTGTGTTTTGTAGTTGTTTAGCTAGATGGCGCACCCCCCTTCTGTCATGTGACAAACTTGGAGGTGTCATCTGGCGTGTGAAGCCTTTATTAGCAATAAACGGCGAGTCTTCGTTCCGGTTTTCATCGGGAGCAGTTTGCTCCGTGTCTCCTTCCTGCGCCGGCGCTTGCCGCGCGTTCGCCCGGTCGGGGCCCCCCGCTTGCCTGCCGCTGCCGACACAACATCTTTTGGCGACGAGGATGGGATTCCCGCAGCGGTTCCGACCGAAGCCCCGGGAAACCAGCGAGCTTCGTAAGTGAAGCGTCCTTTACGTGTCGGCACGGCCTGCAAACGCCGCCGACGCACTTGGCGTCGCGAGGCTTCCGAGCCTAGGCCTACTCGCCCCCTTGTTCTTCCGTGCCCCATTCCTGCTGCGAGCTCCTGCTTGTTTTCTGCACTGTCTCCTGCGCGCTACCGGGCATGGCGTCTTTTACGGCGAACCTTCCCGTTTTTCTGGAATTGCCCGGGCCACCGTTAATTCCATGGTATCGATGGAAAAAAATTTTTCAGGCCCACCTCGAAGCGGCCGGCGGTGGCGACTGGACGGACGCGCGACGAGCGTCCGCGCTCGTCAGCGCTCTCGGGCGTGAGGGACAACGGAAGTACTTTGCAGACGAGGAGCAGGAAGCAGCAAGGCAGTTAACCAGCGCAGCGTCAGCTTCAAGCGAAGCAGCAAGGCAGTCGACCGGCGCAGCGTCAACGTCAAGTGATGCGGTCCCGCCAGCGTCAGAGTTTCCGAGACTCTTGCAGCGGCTTGACCGGCTGTTCGCCGCGTCAACAAATGTCCTGGCGGAACGGCACGAATTCACCAGCCGAAAGCAGTTCGAGGGAGAAGGATTCCTGGAATTCGTGACCGCATTGAAGGAGAAGGCGGTACAGTGCAACTTCGGCACAAGCTATGACGAGCGCGTCCGAGACCAAATCATACATGGGGTAGCGAACGTCAGCGTTCGCGAAAAGTTGCTGGCTCATGGCGAAACCCTGTCCCTGGACAAGGCAGAAGAAATTGGACGCTCGTTAGAAGCCCTGCATCGAGCGAACCGCGCGTTCGACTCTGAGAAAATACAGAGAATCGAGGCAGCTCAACTTGGCGTTCCGTCGACGGGCCAAGATGGCCGACTTCTTCCGGGGAGGCCGCCAAGATGGCCGTCGTAGTCCGGGAGGCCGCCAAGAGGGCCGACTTCTTCCGAGAAGCCGCCAAGAGGGCCGACATTTCGCACATGGCTCCTCCGGGAACCGTGGTGCATGCGACCGGTGTGGCAGCACGAAACATATTGCAACATACAAGAATTGTCCAGCAAGGAACCGGCGGTGCAACGCCTGCCACACGTTGGGCCATTTTGCATCAGTATGCCGGAAAACCCGTACTGTTCAACACGTCTCTTCCGCAGAGACGCTGTCTTCAACTTCCGCAAGGCAGCCGTCCGCGTCTGTCTTGACGGTAAGCGCTTTTGAAACTAAAAAAGATTTGGAAGTTCCGGTCGTAGTGAACGGCGTCTCCATGCGACTGCCGGTGGATACGGGAGCGTCTGTGTCATGCATGACGGCCGAAGATTTTAGAAATAACTTTGTTCGACAGCACAGGCTGTCACAACCAACAGTGGACTTGAGAAATTTCTCCAAGCAACGCATCAACATTCAAGGCCTGTTTCAAGCCACTGTCCAGTTTTTCCAAAGGTCATGCTCAGTCACGTTCCACGTAACGACTACAGGAACATCACTGCTGGGTTTAGACGCCATCCAACGCTTGGGCATACAGATCGACGGTACGTCGCTGACATGTCTACCATCGCTTCCTTCAGTACAGAGCCCCACAGGTGTGCCTCCGGGTTTTGATCACCTCTTCAGTGACGAGTTGGGTCTCGTCAACAACTGTGTGCACCGAATTCATCGGCAGCAAGATTCGAAACCAGTATCTTCAAAGTTGCGCAGACTACCCCTGGCTCTCCGTGACCAGGTCACAAATGAATTGCGACGTCTCGAGCACTGCGACGTCATCGAGCGCGTCGAGGCTTCTGAGTGGGTGTCTCCACTCGTGGTGGTGCGCAAGAAGGATGGAACCATGCAGCTCTGTGTAGATCTAAGGGAACAGGACAGTCTTGTGCCTCACGTTCAAGAAAGGGTCTTGCAGAAACAGTGGCAGACTAAACAGTACGTAGACAAACGTAGATGTGCTCAGGCAACTCGTATCAAGGTGGGAGACACCGTCAGAATAATATTTAAGAGGAAACTATTTTTTAAGTACAGTAAACCTCGTAAAGTCAAGGCCCAGATAGGACCATCTACTTTTTTACTCAGTGATGGGAAGACGTGGCATGTGTCTAAGTTAACCCTAGTGATAAAGGATTCAGCATTGTGTACAAGTGACAAAGATTTTTTGTACTCGTATTCAAACTTGGATAGTCATTCCGATGACTCGTCTGTAGCGACAGCGTCTTTTCAGAGTCATAAGCTTCAGTTGAGTAGTCCGTCTGACTGTATCACTTCCGATTTTACACAGTCAGCAGCCGTCTCTGATTCCGTAGGAGAATCGGTAGCCTCCCAGGACTTGTTGGGACGTCGAGAGGAGCTTCCTGGGCAACCCTCTCCAGCTTTGAGCGACAACCACATTCAATTGTCCAACCAGGGGGAGGGAAATAGTGGGACGACTGGGTCTTTAAAGTCGACCGATACGCGTCGCAACCCCCAAAGTTCTGAGGTACGCACGCGTCCTCATCGTGACAGAAAACGGCCTCCGTGGCTCGATGATTTTGTTTCTGTAGTGTAGAGCGTATTGCCGTCTTCGAAATGCCACGGCTAGGGACCTCGCTGTGACATTTAGGAGAGTCCACATGTTTCATTAAAGGGAAGCTGAAACGGTTTTCAATTTCTATGAATTGCTGGGATTGGGAAGAACAGACCTAATAATTTATGGTTCCGAAATTTTTTTTTCGTTTTGTTAATATAACGGGCGGAAATCGCTTTCTAAATCACCCGCGCGGACACGCCCCCATCGCTTCCCGGAGCGCCGGGTGACGACGTTGGCAGAGGAGAGAACCGGCGAGAGTGACGTCACGGGCGGAGACCGAGCCAACCGAGCTGCGGACCGGCGTGCTGACATGTGCTGGCATGCCTCTTTCCGTCCTGCGCTTTACTGGACGACGCTACGAGAGATCTGCCGCCGCCGCCGCCGCCGCTCACGTTTGTTTTGCGATTTTCGTAAACTGTTCTTTCCTTCTGTGCTGCGTGAGTGCCTACAGCCAAGGGCGCCCAACATGCCCTCGTTCTGTGCAGCATTCGGCTGCGCGAACACAGGCGGGCGAGACGAGGTGGTGTTTCACAAATTCCCGAAGGAAAAGAAGCTTTCAGCGCAGTGGGTACGTGCGGTGAGGAGAGATAAGTTCGTGCCGACGAAATCAACTGTGCTGTGCTCGGACCATTTCCGCGACAGTGACTATCATCGGAGCTTGACAACGATGCGGGCAATCGGTATTCCAATTAAATCGGCGCGACTGAAGCCCGGCGTTGCTCCGCGCTGTTCCGCATCCCTCTTTTTCCATTGGCTATATCATTTTCACACCTGTGTGTAAACTTCTTGCCTTGTCCAGCCGGTTCGACTCCTTTCTGGGCAAGTGCCACTTCCAGTACTGCCCTGCTGAGGCACACAGTCCTGAATTGTCTTGAACTTGTTACGCACTGCGTGCGCTTCTGTTTTTTCCTAATCTCTTGCACCTCCTGGCAGCATAAGCAGTTCTCTTCATCTTCCATCAATACGCAGCACATGCAGGTGCACCTAGTTTAATGAGAGCGTGATTAGGCCCACATTGATGCACTGGAGAAATACGAACATTTGCAGCCATTAACGTCTGGTAACACAGTTTTAGCGTAGCCGGATAGCCTTACGACAAATGCGAAAACGCGTTGTTGCTAGCGTTGCTATACTCCGTTTCATACATCAAGTGCAACGCTGTGGAGGCTTGAGATACTTGTTGCAGTGGCTGCGTTCGCACTTAGAAAAAGTTCGGTGTTTCTTGACCCGATTTTTCAGAAAGCTTTCCATATATAAGCTCAGTTCGGAATGAAAATTAAAAAAGAATTTACCCATAGAAACCATCCGTGTACTTATACGGCTGCTAACACGCTCTTTTAAAAAAATTTTCTTTTCGGTATTTTTTAATCGCAGCCCGTCGCGGCAGCTTCACGTGCATGCTCGCGCGAGCAAACGCCGCTGGCACGTAGCGAAGCATAGACGGAAACGCGCGCAGTAATAAATTTTGGTGACCGGACTTCGAGCGTAGCTTCCACAGCGATGCACCTGAGGTATCAAATGGAGTGTAGGCTTGCCTAGTGACATTCGACGTACGGTTCAGTTATCGTGTTTACCACACGGCGGTGCTAAAACTGCCTAATATCTTTATGTCAACACTAGCATGGAGCACGCATACCGATTCTTGATCGAGCCACACTCGCAAAGTCGTCGAACCATAGTATGAATATTGCACATATAATACCTCTGGTCATCTCTGGATGTGTATGATAAGCAACTTCCATGACTGTACCTGACAGCACTGCATGTGCGCGCTTTGAAACGCGGCACTTATGTTCGCGATCGTGTATCAACGCTGAAAAAACCACGGGACTTAAGACAAGCAGCGGCAAGGTGCTTGACATCGCGGAATTGCACCCGTGTAAATCTAATGAGAAGTTAGTGCTTCGGCATTCTACCAGCAGCATGTTCCCAGTTACACTTTAACGCATTTTTTTCCCGTCATTGCAACGTGCAGCTACATGAAAAAAAAAAAAGAAACATACGTACGAGCTAAGATTTCCAGCGCGCGAGAAGGTGCACACATCGCTCTCGCTGTT
The DNA here is from genome assembly GCF_050947875.1 of Dermacentor variabilis. Taxonomy (NCBI): domain Eukaryota; kingdom Metazoa; phylum Arthropoda; class Arachnida; order Ixodida; family Ixodidae; genus Dermacentor; species Dermacentor variabilis. The sequence continues at coordinate 157,885,193 of NC_134570.1, read as the reverse complement.
GGCACACTCAATATCGTCGTTGACTCTGTTGCCGCCATCGTTTTCCGTATCGGCTGTGGGTTCAAACATGTACGGGGACAATACAAGCTGTCGGAGACAGCGAGAACGTTCCATCTTGCAACTCAGCTATGAAGCCAGAACAGCAGAACCGCGTGCTACCAGAGAGAAAGGAATGGTGCTACGCATTGAAACGGAGACATGCGGCGGCGCCGACCGGCGACTACTGCCAACGACGTCACAGCGGCCCCGACCAATCACGGGCAACAGCGGCGTTCGCGCGATGCCCTGAGGCGCTGGTGCGCGTTTTCTTGGAAAAACAGCCGCTTGCGTTTGTTTCCGCCCTTTTTGAACCAGATATTCGTGTTCAGGGGACTCAAAACTGTAGAATGCCGCAGAGAACTCATTTTTTTCGAAAAGTGTTTCAGCTTCCCTTTAACACAGGAAAAAAGTGCTTATTGTTGCGGTGCAGTGAGTTTTGTGCCGTGTTCCTTGTCAGACTTCGTTCGAGTGACTGCCTGTGTTATGGTGCCCAAGACTGGTGCGCGTGTATGTGAACTTGAGCAGGGACGGATTGAATTTGTTGTGGACTTAAGTGCGTGCTTTGTGTGCGACTGGTGCGCGTGTGTGAACATGGGGGGAACGAACTGAAATTGCCTTTGGACTTAAGTGCGCGTGTTGTGTGCGCGTTTCACTGTATGCTTACTTTGTTTCCAGGGGGGGGATGATGTAGTATAGTGTCGCCCCCTGTCAGATCTCTGTGTCATCGTACATGTGTGCTTTGTAGTTGTTTAGCTAGATGGCGCACCCCCCTTCTGTCATGTGACAAACTTGGAGGTGTCATCTGGCGTGTGAAGCCTTTATTAGCAATAAACGGCGAGTCTTCGTTCCGGTTTTCATCGGGAGCAGTTTGCTCCGTGTCTCCTTCCTGCGCCGGCGCTTGCCGCGCGTTCGCCCGGTCGGGGCCCCCCGCTTGCCTGCCGCTGCCGACACAACACGTATTTCCGGCCTTTGGCTGGATGTTAACGAGGTTGGGCTGGCTCAACGCAGTCTTGATTACTGACGGGCGTGGTGCCACGATAGTCCAGCCGGCGTCTGCGGTGAAGTCGTCCGGGCTCATGTCTTGGCCATTGACTTCTTATGCCATCGTTGTAGGGTCGTTCTTGGGTGGAAGGCTCGTTTGATGTGATCGCTAGATGCCCTCGCAGTCGGGGTGGGCGCGGGGAGGTCTGAGGCCGGCGGCGGCTTGGTGGGAGTCGAGACGGGCGTTAATGGCGGCGGCCGTACTCGTCGTGAGGCTTAGAGCCCGCGGCGGGGCGGCGAGAGATGAAATCACTGGTGGAAAAGAACTTAAAGAATCCCGTACCGAGTAGAAAAGGCACAAAACTGGGCAAAAGGCACATTTAAATTGGCGAGAAAGCGGGAGCCGGCTTGGTTTGGTTTGGTTTGGTGCCTGTAGTTATAGCACAACCCACTACGGGGGATTGGCCATGAATCGGGCGACAGTGGGTGGAAAAAGAATAAATACCTAAATAGGATTTTTTTTACTGAAAATGCGATATTAAAGTTATTCTAATCGTTAATAAGAATTTTCATGCGCCGACGCGTCCGCAGCGAGCACATGCTTCTTCTTCTTCCTATCTCCTGATGTATACCCCTGATTTCTTTTTCATGATATTTATTTCACGCACTGATGACTCCTCCGGGAAACAAACAGATAAACGAGTTAAGAAGTCTATTCTAGATGCGATGCGTATCATGCCTCAACGACATACATCTATAATTTTCCGCCTAACGTATCGCGGAACTAATTATTTTATTTGTGAATAGATGCCCAGAAAAACTGTCGCAAATCGACGACGTTCTATTTTGTCGCAATATCGAGACTTGTGATGGCATTTTTCTCTACTTCGAAGCTTACCCGCAGTGGGCGCGCTTGCTTTCTGCCTTTGAGTGCGAGGTCGCGTATTCGACTCCTGGTGACGAAGGCTGAATATCATTGGGGTCAAAATGTTAAAACATTCCTGTACGGTTATAGTGCAGCTTACGCTCCACGTTGCCGCAGTTAATCCGTAGCCATCCACAATAGGATCCCATAGTTCCAAATTTTCTTTGCGAGAAGAAACCTCATAAAAAAAAAAGACAATTACTCGACAAACTCTCTTGCAGGAATTGCCAGATGGTTAGGCATTCTTTATAGTGACTCACCTTGAACAGATACGTCTCTGGCGTATCCGAACGCGTCTCTACGCGTGATGGCGACACATGCTCGCGGTTTATTTTTGTTGGCTGGTTATTCTTATATAAGTAATTAATTGATTACGATTATTAATTTTATCTACGCTTAAGTCATCTTATTTACTCCTAAATAATTCTGATTAGCCTCAACTATGTAATTTAATCAAAATTAGATGTAGTAATATTTAGAAACACTCATTAATATTGACTCAGCATCATCATCATCAACCACTGCAGGAGGAAGGCCTCTCCCTGCGATCTCCAGTTGCCCCTGTCCTGCGCCAACCGATTCCAACTAGCGCCTGCGAATTTCTTAATTTCATCACCCGCATATTCTTCTGCCGTCCTCGTCTGCGCTTGCTGTCCCTTGGCACCCATTCTGTAACCCTAATGGTCCACCGGTTTTCTAGCCTACGAATTACATGACAAGCCCAGCTTAATCCTCTCTGATCCACACCGCTGTCTTCCTGTCTCTTAACGCTACGCCTAACATTCTTCGCTCCATCACGGTCCTTAACTTGTTCTCGAGCTTCCTTCTCAGTCTTTAAGTTTGTGACCCATATGTTAGCACCGGTAGAATGCACTGATTGCGCACCTTTCTTCTTACAGATAATCGTAAGCTTCTAACAATCTGACAATGTCGGTCGTATGCACACCAATCCATTTTTATTGTGTAATGTTCCTTCTCATGATCAGGGTCTCCTGTGATTAATTTTAGGTAAACGTACTCCTTCACATACTGTGCAGGCTTACTGGCAATCCAAAACTTTTTTTCCCTTGCCCGGCTATTAATCATTACCTTTGTCGTGTGCATATTAACCTTCCACCCCCCTCTGACATTCGCCCTGTTAAAGTCGTCAATCATTTGCGGTAACTGGTCCCAGTGTTGCTGAACACGACGATGCCATCTGCAAACCGAACGTTGCTGACATATTCGCCATTGATCCTTACTCCTAAGCCTTCCCAGCTTAATAGCTTGAATAATTCTTGAAAGCATGCAGTGAATGGTATCGGAGAAATTTTGTCTCGTTGTCTGACCCCTTTCTTAATAGCCATCTCCCTACTTTTCATGTGGAGAATTAAGGTAGCCGTGGAAACACTGTAGATATTTTCGAAGCGGTTTATGTAAGCCTTCTGTACTACTTGATAACGTAATGCCTTTATGACTGCTGGCATCTCTACTGAATCAAATGCCTTTTCGTAATAAATGAAAGCTGTATACAGAAGCTTATTGTACTCCGCGGATTTCTCGACTTCCCAATTGATTCAATGGATGTGATCCATTGTAGAGTATCGCTTCCTGAAGGCAGCCTGTTCTCTTAGTTGACTGAATTCCACTGTTGCCCTGATTCTATTGGAAATTATCTTCGCGAATATTTCATACAATACGGGAACTAAGCTATTTGGCATATAATTGTTCAGTTTTTGAACGTCTACTTTTTTCAGGATTAGTATGATTTTGACATTCTTCCACTTTTCTGGGACTCTTCAAGTCGTGAGACAATTCGTATAAAGAGCCGCCAGCTTTACAAGCAAGATCTATCCTCCGCCTATGATTAAATCGACTGCTATCCCATCTTCTCCTTCCGCTTTCCCCCATTTCATGTCTTGCAAGACCGTTCTAAATGCATCGCTAGGTATAGAAGGAGTCTCTGTAACCTACCTGTTCGTTACTACTTCGAATGGAGGTCTCATGGTTGTTCTGGGTACTGTGCAAATCGGCATAAAATTCTTCCGCTGCTTTTACTATATCTGCGATGTTCCTGCTGATATTACCGTGCTTATCTTTCAGTGCATACATCATCGCTTGTTCTAGGCCATGTTTGCTTCTCACTTATGTCACGCTGCGTCTATTTCTTTACTGCTTCGTCATTCTTTCCTACGCTATAACTTTTATAACTTGGAATACCTCCTATTTTCTTCGTGTTGATCAATTTTGACAGTTCCGAGAATTGTCAGATTTCTTGATTTGGACACTTTCATTCTTTGCCTTTTCTTTGTTAGGTCCTTCGTTACTTGGGATAGCTTACCTATGGTTGACTTGGTGCGATACCTTCCACTCCTATTGCTTTTTCCGAAGCGAGCTTAGTTACGGTTTCATTCGTCACCCCTAGGTCAATTTCATCTGTGTTCTAAGGGTGCATAATTCCTTGCAAGCGCCGTCCTGAATTAGTATTCTTATACTCTTACTGCGCCTAGATTAGCCTGTTTCTTCTTGACCTATTTTACTCTTTCTGTCTTCAAACTGAGATGAAACCTAGAACTCACTAACCTGTGATAACTGCACTTTACCATACCTAACAGCTCTACAGCCTGGATTATGCTCGGATCAGCAGAAAGTACTAAATCAATATCATTTCTTGTTTCCCCATTAGGACTTTTCCAGTTCCATTTTCTGCTGCTACGCTTCCTGAAGAAGGTGTTAATTATTCGCAGCTTATCGCTTTCCGCGAATTCTACCAACAGCTCTCTTCTAGTGTTCCTACAATCGACGCGTTATTTGGCAATTACTTGTTCACCAGCGTGCTTTCCCCCACTTTTGCACTGAAGTCGCTCGTTACTACTGTATGCTGAGTTTGCATTTTTCTCATTGCAAATTTAACATATAGTAAAATTGATCTATTTCATCATGATAATGACTGGTTGTTGGAGGTAAGGCTTTTACTACCTTTATACTATACTTCTCAAGTTTATTATTCTTACTGCTACTCTCTCATTGATGCTGTAGAATTCGTCAATGTTGCCCGCTATGTTGTTATGGCTTAGGAATCCTACGCCGTGCTCCTTATTATCCGGAAGTCCTCTATAGCAGAGGACCTGACCATTAGTCAACACTGTATAAGCCTCACCAGTTCGTCTAACCTCACTATGGCTATAATATCTTAAACGATGCCTAATAGTTCCTCAGAGTCCTGCTATGCTAGCATCACCCGACAGTGATTGATTTGGTATAAGTAATTACTTGAGTAATTAGGTTTAATTATTGAATTGTTGCTACGAGAGTACTGGCCTGCTTTATTTCTGCACCGAATCTATAGCAAGGCCGACTGTATGGTCTACTTGTTGCTAGAACTGTAGTGTCCTACTTACTTTCTACGTTAACTGTATGGTATACGTACTTGTTGTGTGAGCTGTAGTGATCAGCTTTCTTTCTGCGCTGACTGCATAGTATACTTGTCGCGGTAACAGGAGTGGCATGCTTTATTGCAGCACGGAGTGTACGGTATGGGAGACTATTATACATTTGTTGCGCCAACTGTACTTTCTACACTAACTCTATGATATAGTTATTTGTACAAACTTTAGGGTCTCTTCTTTCTCCGTGGTATACTTGTTGCGGCAACTGTACTATGAACTTTCCGTTTCCGTAGATATGCTTTCCTAAATTAAAAGGAAATAAATCTTTTTAGCTGTTATCTTTACACGAGCCACACCCGCCGTGGTTGCTTAGTGGCTATGGTGTTGGGCTGCTGAGCACTAGGTCGCGGGATCGAATCCCGGCCACGGCGGCCGCATTTAGACGGGGGCGAAAGCACCCGTGTGCTTAGATTTAGGTGCACGTTAAAGAACCCCAAGTGGTCGAAATTTCCGGAGTCCCTCCATTACGGCTTGCCTCATAATCAGAAAGTGGTTTTGGCACGTAAAACGGCATAATTTATTTTACACGAGTCATATTTTTTTGTAACACGGTAGCGTAGCTTGTTGCACTTTCTGGAGTGGCCTGATTTCTTTGCATACCAAATGTAACTGTAGGCGTTCTATAGTCATAGCCATTACTATCAGTAGCCCCGCTCTTATAAACACCTTTCATTAGCGCCTCGGTTCGTTGAAGTATAGAAAATGCAACTAATTTGCGAATGAATTATTGGGAAAATTTTAACACATATGTACAAACACAACGGATATGTCTGGCTATTCGTAGTTCTAGTACCAGATGCAGTTGACTCGAGCACTGATCATAGCCTCAACAAATCGACAACTCTACTGAAGTATGTTCATTAATTCGCCGATTTCAGCGATTTCAATAATTCACTGATTTATTTTCAGCGGAACAATTTGCATATCGGTGCAGACCTAGTTTCTAGAAATCAGCCTGAAAGCGACCGTATTACATAAGTATACTACTAATGGCCCGGCCGGGACGCGGGCTATTTAATAGACGCATATATCTAAAATGCTTCCACCAAATCCATTCATAAGGTAAGCAGACGCCCTGTTGTGTTGAATTATGAATGACATGACCTGCACGCACGCCTTTTACCCGTGATATAAACGCCTCACAGTGGATGGCGCGATAACATCTTGCGACATTGATGAAGATCAGCCAACGAGCGATCGCACAAATTGTGTCCCTGAAAAGGCGGCAGTCCTGCTCGCCAGCCCATTCAAGGTATCGGCATGCGTAGTTCGGACTCTCGTGACCGTCAAGGGCAACAAAGTTGATCGATCTGGCACAAATGTCGGCTTTCTACCTACGAGAACACTTGTTTATGATCCTACTGCGGGAATGTGCCTCCTAACAACGGCAAGTTTGGCCGGCAGGGGCGTCGTGCCTACCTTTACAGATGACCCCTTCTACGCTTGATCCGGGACACAAAAGGAACCGAAAACGTTAGTTGCGTGGCATACCTAAAGAAGTACACGTCCGCAAGTTTCACTCAGAATGCACCAGGAAGTTGCGACGCTCTATGCCTTTTTGAGACAGAGGCCGCAACACCGCATTCATGGCAAATAGAGGGCGCGGCTGCGCGCAGACGCGATTCCTCGAGGTCCTCGTGTACGCAAGAATGCGCGAGCGTTATATCAATTGCTCTGGGCGTAAGCGTCACACCACATTTCCATGGACGGGGGCCGGAGGCCCATTCCTTCAATGTCAGAGGGTCGCAATTGACCGTTCCATCGAAAGAGCACAAGCTTCGCCTGAGAAATCAGAAAAGTAGCGTTTGATGCACTCGATGAACAGTAAAATTTTTTAAACGAAATTCACTAAAAATCGAGTGCAGTGATATGCACGTAAACACGAAAGAAAACTAAAAATAACATGCTATTTGTAGCGAAAGCAAAGGATGTAGCTAGGTAATAAAAATAAAAGAGGCGGTCAGCGGGAAATAGGACCTAGTGACGGTGTCGAAGCGGCGGCCGCGCTGCTTGTGCTATTCTTTTTCTGCTTCGAGCGTTTCACATTCTTGGACGAAGAAAGGTGCTTGGAACTTGTGCTAGCCGCTGCCACTGGGGTTATCGTCCCAGACGGAGTTAGCACCTCTGGTAACGTCGCGTCGTGTGGTGGCTTGCGACGCGATTTGTGACGTTTGGCCTTCTTGGCGACAGGCTCCGTGCCCTGCGCCAAGGATGCCTTCAGCGCTTCCTTCCGTTGCTCATCGGTCATAGCGGGCGGCTCCACTGTCGACGGATGCATCTTCTTGTGCACAAATATTTCGGGCAGCCACTGGATCGCCATCCCGCTGGCAAACACGATCAGCGTCATGGTGATGTCGAACACTAGAGCATTGTCAGAAAACATCGAGTTCACAAACGTGGCCAGCAGCGCGCCAGCCCGCCCGACCGAAAACGAAACGCAAAGCCCTCTGCTTCGTATCGAGGTGGGGAACACTTCCGTCGTGTAGCCGTAGTTGACCGACATGGATACGGCGACGCTGCTGTCGACCACAAGTCTCGCAAGCATGGTCCAGGTGATGGTCATTTTCAATTGATGGAGTGCGGCCTGAAGGGCGCTAGACAAGCAGAGCAGCGCCAGCACCATGGACAACGAGATTCGTTGGCCCCACTTAGTGATGCCTCGGTAGGCGGCGACGAGCAGGAGCACGTGTAGCGTGAATGCCAACACCGCCCAATGGGTATCGAGTGCCGTCTCGCGAAGGCCTGTTCCGTAGAAAGCAAAGCTCACTCCGAACCAGGAAACGAGCACGGATACAGCGCTCGGGCTACGCGTGGATACGCTGGCCTGGCCGCTGGTTCTCGTCGGGGGCGCCGTCTCTCGCTTCTCCAACTGCTCCCGAAGCGCCTTGAACGTGGCCCTGGACTTGGCCAGGTCGATGCCGTTCTGCGCGGCAGCGTTCAGTATGACGCGCTCGGCTAGCCGAATTCTGTGCGTTTCGATGAGCCAGACAGGAGACTCGTCGATCATGTCGCACCAGGCAGCCGCCACCGCAGTGACCGTTGCGAGGAACGTGTGTGATAGCCACCAACGCGGATCTGCCATCGACACGAGGGATATCAGCGGCATCGCCATCGCCGAACCGATGCTCGTAGCCAGGAGGCTGTAGAGAGCGCGATGTTCGTTGCCCGTCACCTCGTAAAGCACGATGAAAACCAGCAGATTGGTGGCGCTGGTCGTGGCGGCAACGAAAGACCGTGTCACAACGAACATGGCGAAAGCCTGCGACGAGCCGGCAGCAAGGCTGGCAAGCAGCATCGTGAAGGCGCAGGCAAGGATAATGGGCCTGCGCCCCTGGCGGTCAGCCGCGATTCCTGCCAGTGGAACGAACACCATCGGGGCCATCAGGTATGTGGACTCCGACAGCGCGTACAGCCAGTGGCGGCTACACACCAGGTCCCAGGCGCTGACGATGCTGTCTTTCTGTCGGTCGGCGGCGTAATCCCACTGGTTGCAAGACACTACTCTTCGTTCGCTGCCGTTTTCTCCCTTCGAATAAAACGAAAAGGCATCAATGACTCATTTCATCGAGTTTGCCAACGCCGTCACGGTACCAACTAGCACACGCCAATAATAGCTTATGTGGCACCCGGACTAAGACGAGCTGGTTTCGATGTTAGCAGTGAACTTAGAGGCAAGAAGCTGAATATGATGAACTCGTTGTGCCATGCTTACTCATAAAATGTTATATTGTTTGGAAATTAAGCCGCTTCGTTTTAATGCGCTTGCACTCGTAGGCTATTTTAGGCACTTTCCTGGGACTATCTATCTATCTATCTATCTATCTATCTATCTATCTATCTATCTATCTATCTATCTATCTATCTATCTATCTATCTATCTATCTATCTATCTATCTATCTATCTATCTATGTATGTATGTATGTATGTATGTATGTATGTATGTATGTATGTATGTATGTATGTATGTATGTATGTATGTATGTATGTATGTATGTATGTATGTATGCCGAGAGAGAGAGACCGGCATCGGTCATGGTAGATGCGCGACTGTGTAGGATGTGCCACTGGCTCTGTCCTACTCTTCGATGAACCTCTTTAATGCCAACTTGGGTCACTCGTTATGTGCGAATAGGTATGTGCCGCTCTTACATAAGCGCCTTTGACGCCAACTTGGGAAACTAGGTACGGGAATGTGGCGTTCTGCACTGGATCGCTCAAATTTAGCCGATGCTGATTGCAATTTTACCGACGCCACAAAATTTCCTCAAGGAGGGCAACCCAGTGGATTAGCAGGCTGCGCCACGAATGCACTAGGCATGTGCGCCGCTCTTCAGCGAACCTCTCGCCCACTCTGGTGACAGAGTATGTGCCGCTAGCTGTGCCGCAAGCAAGGGAACGACTCTCAGGGTTCGCGGGCATCTGCGCACCACGCTTGTCGTCACGGAGGCTACGAGCGGAATTCTCAGCAGTGCCTCCAGATGGCGAACCTTGCACAGAAGGAAGCGCGAGAGATGAGCCGCCCTGTCGGATGACGTCTTTCTCAGCGTTCGCCCGCAATGGCGTGCCATGAATTTCGGAGGCCGTGCTCAGGCTTCGCGGAGACGGCGTCAGATGCGCCGAGTGTTCTTAGGGAAGGACAAAGGAGGAATTCCGCTGCAGTCCATACCTCGTTCATAACTCGTTTCGACGGTTGCAATGTGTTGTGTCACTATATCTATTCAATGGTAAATGCATGACCGTGGACAATCATCGTGGAATGGGCGCTACCTGTTTTTTTAAGCTTTAGCTAAACGCCATGACCTAAATTTTTATATGGCAGATATCAGAACACACTCTCGATTTAGATTGCGCAAAAGGAGTTCAACGTGCGCAATCTTCCTAGAAATGTACTTGAAGGACACTGCCGTATTTTGAACCCCTAAAATTTATTGCGGATTTCCAAGCGCAATATTTAGATGACGAGATAAAAATATTTAAATGACGAGCTTGGCGAATACTACAGGATACATACGCCTGGACGTACGTATCCGACACTGGCTCAGAGGCATTGTTCGCACAGAAATGAGCTAGCTTCGGTCAAGCGCTAATGAGGAAACGCCAATGGGTGCTGCTTGTCGCGGTAACCATGGGCCTCACGCGACGCATCAACTCGATGTTTTCGTGAACTCCTGTCGCTGCATTAAAAAGAATTAGGAAGAGCATGTGACATTACCAATGACCCTAAAGAAGTAAGCCATCCCGGGCACAAGAAAGTCCTGGTTACCAACAGTGTAAAGCAACGACAAACGTTAGTGACCTTGTTTTTAAGCGCACATATGTGACCGCACTTTACTGCACGGCTGTGTTAGCCTCATGCATAGCTCTCCTCAGAAGCCTGCAGATTCATTTCCGCAGACAGTGGCTGTGAAAGTGTATGCTTAAACACGTTTTTTTCTTTATGTAGATTATGTACCACGCTCATTTTATCGCACTTTTCTGTGCGCAGGAAAACGAGCCAACATACATGCGCGCTGACACACCAGAAAACATCTCGTCCCGTCCAATTTATCAAGGTCCCAATTTCTTATTCTAGAGGTAGTCATCATTGTTTACCTGAAGTAACTGTAACATTCCCATGAGTAGCGATGTTTCGAAAACACTTTATTCGAGCAATAGTTTACATCAACCGGGGAAAAAAATTTAGCAAAGGTGGATAATATTTACCTGACGCACCCCGTTATTGCAATATATATATGGAGCTTTATTTTGAAACCATTTACATAGATATCACACCTAAACGTTTGACTGACACCAACCCTACCTTAAAACCCAATGAAAAATGACCGAGACATCCATGGCCCGCGGATTTTACCGTTATATAAAATTTATTGATGCACTTCAAATTCCGAAATGCAAGTATCGTCGCCCCACTGCGCCTCTGGTCTCACGCTTTCGCCAAACCCTCCTCCTTCGCTCTCCTCCTCGCGACTTCCATCCCCCGCTGCGCTCAGCGTCCGCTCTTTCTTCCTTTGCTGTGCTCGTTTGCTCGGCAACGCCGACGCCCATGCTCGCTACAGTAACGGGTGCCTAAGAGCCGTGATAAAAAAAAACAACTTGCCGCGGGTAGGAGCTTAGTCTAAGCGCTCTGCATTACGGCGTCGTTGCTCCAGAAGTTGGCCTTTCGGTTTCGCTTCTCTTTGATTCCACCGTTCAAGTTTTATATAGCTACGCATGGTAAACATCGCTATAGCATTTTTCGCATGCTACCCGAAGAATATTCAAATTGCTTTTCTTTCTTTATATACTTTCGGGGTAGCTGTTCCCACAACAATTTTAGCGTGGCGAGGAATCTGTGCCTTTTTCTGTACGCGTGTTAATAAAATTTTCGTAAATCACCTCTCATGGCGTGTTTTTCTAATTTTGCTCGAAGAGACCGACACTGCTTGCACAAGAAGTCGAAAGGCATATTTGACTAATTAACAAATTTCCTCTAACTGTTAACGAATAACTTCAGCGCACATATTGCAATTTCTCAATTCCAGCGAGTGAGTTATTGAGCGAAGTTCAACTGGAGAGATATTTGAAAGTGGCAAAACTTTTTACGTAACCGCCGTCAAACTAGCCACAAAAATGTACTGTTGTTTCACTTACGTTGTTAATGAATGCTTCTTAATAGATGTTAGCTCCATAATAACCGTAACAGCAAGGCATGTCGTCCCAAATATAGGGAACACGTATGCACAAACTGGTGTCCACCTCAAACTTTGTTCCAAGTCGATATACTACTTGTGAACTACATTTCGTAAATTGCAACATCGCTAAGAAAGACTCTCTTTAATAACTAATAATAAATGAAGTTGTACGACGAGAGGATTCGAGGCGAGGACCCCCAAGAGCTCGATCCTCTAACCAAGTTGTTTTATAATGGGGGTCCGCTAAACCCAAGCTCGCAAAATATAAAAAAATACAAAAACTAAAAAAAGAATTGAATATTCGAATTCGATTCGAAAAATGGATATTCGAAATTGTTCGAAGAATCGGTTATATACAAATATTCGAATCAAATCGAACATGCTGCAGGCTGTGCGCGAGCAAACGCAGTCCTTTGGTTCTATCTAATCTAAGAATATTGTGGCGATATTGTACTTCATTGTCTGATAATTTCGTGCTGCCGGCTAAATTTCGCTTGTAAGGCTTACTTACCCTCTAAACGGTGCAACCGTGAACAAAGCCAGCGGCTGGGGCTTGCGGACAGCGAGGATGCCTTTCTTTTTCTTCTTTTTTTTTTTTAATCAGCACCACCTCCGATTCTCACTTTACTGCTTCATAGCACGTGCGATGAGTGACGAGTGGCACAGGATCAAATAGCTCCGTGTTTACGGGCATTTGATGCGGTATTTAAAGCGCAGGTTGATGAGAACAGCTACTAAGAATTGATAAATTTTCCAAGTTAACATGATCCAGATGCCTAATGTTGCGATGTAATGCCTTAGTTGTCTAGTTTGAGAACATTGAAATCGTAGATGCATATTTCCAACTTATCAAATTAACCTAACTTGCTAATGAATGCATGAGCAAATCACTACCGAATATGTGATTCAGTATTTAAAGCTAAAATATTCGTATTCGAAAATTTTGTTCCAAATTTTTTTTAATTGTACAGTTTTTGGAGCCCAGTTTAGCCTTCACTCATTTCCAGTTCTGGGAGCTACTCTCGCAACTGCGGCGGCAACGCGCACAAGACAACATTTAAAAAAATAATAACGGACGTCACAATCGTTGTTGCAAATTTTGTTCGTCGAAATGAAAATTCTCCTTTGGTACCCTCCTCCCCCACTGCAGGGGGCCCCCATCACTTCCACCAGTCCACAAAGGGGTCCCTGACACAAGCATGGCCGAGAATCACTGGTCTAACAATCAGGGCATCCTTCAAGTCGGAGCGTCGAGACGTTGGCGCGATTTATTGCGATGGCAGCTATATAGACACCCCAGGCGCATTTCTGCTGTGGGTGTCGCTGTAGGCGTCGCCGTTATAATCCGTATAAAGTGCAAGCGAGCTAAAATCGTCGACGCGCGCCGTATTTGCGAGTAAAAGCGTGTCACGGTGGGCCCACGATAGCGGCTCAATCTCGCGCATGCTAGGGACGAAAGTGCGGAGGAAGCGCTGCGTCTTCAATCGCATGCAAGGCTCTGGAGGAAGCGTAACGAGGCGAGGCAGCACGAAGTTCATTTCGCTCGCTCCTTGTGCCCTGCGTCCTCATTCCAGCGTTTTGACAGCGAGTTTCTGCGGTCATCGAGTGATATGTGTTCATGATTGCTTGTGCGCGCGTGACACCATGCTTATTAATTTTGTTACTATACCTTTGTTCAGAATTTGATACCGCCGACGAAAATACTATCCTTACTTCGTATAGCTGTCAACTTAGGTCGCAATCGATGCTTCGCCTTTTGGGCGAAACTGCACTTCTTTTTTATCATTCAAGGCCATTTTTCACCGTCACAAATAATGACACATGAAAATACTAATTCCTTTAGCTTTAAAACGTTTTCTGAAGAACATTACTCGCAATCAGTATATGATCTCCCTTCGAGTCAGAATTTGAACGCCATTTTCCCGAAAGATTTCTAGGCGTGTTCATGTTCCTTTGGCACAGACTGGTGCACAGAACTTGCAGGCTGACAGCTCGGGTTATACAACTTTGCTTGCTGGAGTCAATTGTACCACAGCATACGCAGCCTATGCAGCCCACCCAGACCATCTCGGCTTGTGCTACAGTTTTCCGCACGCTGCAGCTGGAGTACGCTGTCTAGAATGACAGCCGCCGGTGCGTGGGTTCCGCAGCCAAGCACGGCGTCCCTCAAATCGCGAAAACATGCGTCCGCGTGTTGTCAGAACACCGGTGCAGTAGATCCAGTGAAACGCTAATCACAACGAAGCAAGGCGGGCTCGCATGAATACGCGCAAAGTGATCTCCGTTAGTTCAGGTGCAGAAACAATGTGCTTGCGCGCATGCGGCGGAAGCTGCAGCTGAACGGAGGAGACGCCCAGAGGTGGCGCTGGGGAACACGAAGCGGAGGATAAGTGACAACGTCGACAAGAACCTGCTCTTGCAAAGCGCGATGTGGACGCACGCATCGTGTCCAAATTGAGGTTGCCGCAGTACGGGAACGCGAAGTCAGCACAAAGCGACAACGCCGACGAGACCCGGCAGTTCTCACCGATGCTGCTCGCGGTCATCGAGTTTCCTCTGTTCAGGTGTCTACAAGTGCCACTATACGTGCGTTTATTTAGTAAGCATACCTTTGCTGCAATTCACAATGCTACTAGAGATACGAACCCTACACTTCGTGTAATATTCGAAGATGCTGCTATCCCATTCATTGCTTCGTCCTTATGGCGAAACTCGGATTCTTTATTTGAATGGAAAACAATTATAAAAATAAACTCTATACAATTTGCAAAACTGGCCCAAGAGCGTTTAAAATTACATATACGATGCACGCTCAAACAACGAGGTATGAGCTTTTTCACAGTTCTGCTTTCCATAAAAGCGCCAAAAAAGTCCGTGAGCAGGTACCCATCCCTATGTCATAGTATCTCTGGAGGAGACGTCGCCCGATCTTCCACATTATCATCTGGTGAGGAGCGATACCGGCGCTATGAAAGTCCGTAGGGTGATAACACTCATTCGCACATTCCAGAACATTAACATTTTTGTAATTTCATAGGAACACCAACAAATTGCTTCGAAACTTACAGGTTAATAATTACAAGGAAGGAAAGTGTGGTCAGTCAAAGCTGCTTAACGCGAAATTCAGGGCATTGCATGAATTCGGGTCATTTCCGTCTTTCCGGCCTCGAACGAGTCTGAGTTTGTAAATGGATCAGTTTAAACAAAATATTGCGCTATGAATGCAAACAGTTCGCCGTGGGTATGCCCGTATGCGCAGTTTTATTGCCTTCCGCGTCTAATAAGATTGCTGCCACATTTGGGCAACAGGAAATAAAGGGCAGTAAACTGACATGACGGGCCGAGACGAAGATCACGCGAATCTGCGTATTAAACAACCTTCCCACGTCAGGTGAAAGCTGTCACAGCGCCAGGTCTCCGTCTGCTCTATAACCTATGCTGTTCTTAACCGTCAACGTGTGGGGTTATACACGCGTAAGAAATAAAAAGAATCGAACGCTCACCGGCACCGGTGGGTCGTATACGCTGCACTCGCTGAGGCTGCCGTCGGCCAAGACGGGTATGGCCACGTTTTTCCACTCCTGGACGGGCACGTGCAGAAATTTGTCGGGCGGGCGACACCAGTGCTGCACGGGACGACCGATGAGTCGGTACGCGAACGCGTGCAGCAGAAGCACCGTCAGGCAAAGCACGGCGCAGAGCAGCACCCTCCTCTGGAACTTGCCGTGGCCCAGAATGACGTAGACGTTCTCCTGGATGATGGGCCGCGTGTCCGAGGAAGCCACGAAGCCATCCAGGATGTTCCGCGGCGGCGACGCTACCTGATCTGAGCCGGCATTGGCTCCCGATTCCATGGCGCTGTTTATCGGCGAAGCGAGAAGTGGCGTTGCTGTTGGTACGAGATGCGTAAGCCGGCGGTGACATGGGCGCGGGCGTGTGAGGCGGCGACGGCAGCGCAGTCGCGAGAAATGCCGCCGCTGGTCTCACCGTCGCCGAAATTGGTGGTGGTGGAGGAATGGGATGCCGTCAACCCACGTTATGACGGGTGGGAGCGTGCCTGCTTTTCGGGTCCAGCGATACTGCTGCAAAGACTCGAACAGCTGCGTACGGTTCACTATAGCTTCTTCTTCATAGCTCGTGAATGCGTGCGCACGGTGAACGCGCCACCGAGCGCAGCTCAAGTTTCGTCGTTGCCTTCAAAAATGGAGCAACCGAATAGTTTTGTTTTTAGGTTTTTTCACAGAGCACAGTGAGGGGAGATGTTTGCGACCTTAAACAAGAGCAAACGACTTTAGACTCTAAAAAAATTGGCAGTGACTTAGCTCGGCTATGCCAGTATAAACGTAGCGAAAGCTAAGGCATAGCATGGTTAGCCTTGGTTAATTTTGATTGCAAGTCCAGGTTAGTCTGGTTGTCTAGCTATGTTGCGGCGTTTAGCCAGTCGTTCGGCGCTTTGTTCGTCTGTTTCTTGGGGAATTCGCTTCCTCTTCCTTTCTTTCCGATGTCGATTCCAGGCCTCCTCCTGCTTATCAGAATTGTCGCCATCCATACTGCCACCTCAACTTTGGTTGCGGCGCACGCGAGCTCTCCTTTTCAATCATCCGACATGTTATAAGGCATGCGACGCAGCTGCCGAAGCTAGCGGAGGCGAGCGTAACGACGAGGAGCGCGATGTGACGTCATACCACACGGCGGGTGCGGAAAGGCGAGGCGCTGCGCACCCGCGAAACACCTGTGGCTCGGTGCTACTAGTGGCGAATCCGCAGTAGTGGCTAGAGAGCGAGAGAAAGGGAAAATCCGTGGCGAGGTGCGCGTTGTGACTTCATTTGCCTGCTCGGAGCACATCCACGGCGAAATCGCAAGTTGGCGGCCAGTAAAGCTTTCGCTTTAAAAAGACAGAGAGGTTAAGTGCGCGCATCGTGTTGTGTGCCACGGGTTGCCCTACCAGGACGTTCGCTTCGCTGTTTGCTAGCTGTTTTCTTCTACCGCATCACCGTTTCGCCGGTTTCACGACCAGCCAAGTGGAAAGCGGAAACGAACGTCCATCACATTGGAACAGAAGGCAGCGGCATTAGAGTCAGTCCGTGTGTTTGGAATGCCGAAGATTCACTTGCTCTTTCATCAAAGTGTCATTGCCTGCGGGGTCGTACAGGCGTTTCGCGGACCGTAATGTCGCCTTCCATGCATGTTGGAAGTTGCGCATCCCATTAGGACATATTGCAGTAAAGAGCAATAATGGATAAAACTATGTAATGGATGTCACTAATTTCGGCTTCCCGTTCAGCTTCGTTATAGTGAGCTGGTACTGTACACGCGAACCGGTAAATTGTTCTTGTCGGCAACGTCTGCGCCGATTTTGGTGAAATTTGTTGAATGTAAACGTAGCTGTGAAAGCCTAGCGATTGTATCAAATTGTAATTGACTCGCTGGAACATACACACACGCACATGCGTGCAAGCAATACACACAAACACACACACGCAGGCACAAGCACGCACACAGGCATGGACAAATACACAGACAAACGCACACAAACAATTGCGAACGCACATATGCAGGCAAACACGCCCGAACAAACACGTGCGCACGCACATACGCAGCCACGCTTTATCACATAAAAAGGCACGCACGCAAACACACACAAATACACCCGCGCAATTGACCAAGTAATCCCGCACCTACATGCACGCGCATGCAAGAACAGGAACGCACACAAACGCATCCACGCAAGCAGGTACAAAACGCGCACACGGACGCACAAAGAAACACGCACAAACACACAAACAAACAAGCATGTGCATAACAAGCTTATACGCGCATACACTGTGGAGCCTCATACTGTTATCGAGGGACGTGGAAGGGGACACTCGACGTGCCTTCTCAGCGCAACCCGAGCAACGCGTGACAGCGATAACCTTTCACTCGATTTTTCACACACTCAGTTTGCATAAGAATCAGGTTAAATAAGCAATCCAGTTTTCTTCACGCTTTCTGTTCCCGTTTCCTTCTTTGTTATGCACCGGGAGGTAACGCAAAATCTCACCTGGATTAATTTTTTTTCTACAAATAGGTTATTTTAATACGAAACCTTCTTAGTATAGGATACCGGCTGGTAGTAGTAGTGCTATTGTGCGTTTTACATGGTGCCCATGGTAATTTCACAAACGATGCAGTGCCAGGAGGGATCGGTTGGGCTTCGTTTGAAGTCAGAGAAGCGTTTAGGAATATTAGTTTTGAAGGTAGACTAAGGAACATCAACGAAAATAAATGGCCGGCTAAAGTGCACAAATAGTTGCAACCCGAAAGCGTGGACATGGAATGAAGGGGAAGGTCAAGGAAATTGACATTTAAGGACAGGTTAATTGAAAGGGTAAATAAACAACCAGGATTCGCCAAAAAGAAAGTGAGAAAATAAGAGACGCCAAATTGGGTGCAAATGGTTGAAACAAAAAAGCGCACGAAGATTTACACATACAGCAAGGGAAAAAAATCTGGAGAACAAATATGTTTGATAGTGCAAAGAGCTGTTATTTCAGGCTCAAGCTGACTGCGTGAGCACAATAACATACCGGATCAAATATGCCTCACAGAGTGACTCATGTGTGTGCCGCCAAAAAAGAAAGAAAAGAAAATAAGACGGGAAATGACTCGGCACATTGTAGTGGATTCCCAAGATTCAAATGGACACTAAGGGCAAATATCAAGTCAAGCAAAAGGGATAGATGGCTGCTTGAGAATCTGTATGGCGCCAGTATCATCGCGAACAGGGTCCTAACAATCGAAAAACATGTAAATGCAGGACATGATTAGAGACTCTCCCGGGACATTCGAACACTTGTCCGATGACGAAAGCACTCCTGTTATTCTGTTATTGGTACTCAACCACTCGTTACAAAAAACATCATTGTATTGTATTACCAGACGAAAAAATACTGCTTATCCAGCTCTATTTCATCTTTACAAAAAAAGAACTCATTGAAATTACCTTTGGCAGGACGCGGGTGGTCCAAAAGTTCCGTTTTCGCCCGACTCTGCGCCGACCACGCTTTCGCGTTTCATCAGTTTCGTTATCGCGTAGTGCTGTGCTGGTTTCGCTGGCTCGCGAAACTCGCACAAACTACAAGTAGCAGAGAATTAAACTTGCACGTGATGTCAAGGGGAGCACGAACGGTCTACGCCACTTGACGAAAAACCCGCTGCAGCGGCGAATCATGACACGGAGCGCCCGTCTGTGAGGCGCCCTTCACCGACAGCGGCAATGGGCGGAGAAGGAATATGCAACATCACCGATCCCCCGGTGGGGTGGTGGGAGAGTTGAATTTCGAAAAAGGCATTCGGACCCTTCAGATGCAACTTTCTCGTAAGATAACTAATTTCTTGGCACGAAACAAGCGTTACGAGGCCTCTGCAAAGGTATTCAAACAGTCCACGTTGACTTATTATGTGCCTTTTGTGTCCCTTTAACGCAGCGGCACCCATAGGGAGTGTAAACCTTCCGGAAGCGTTGTAATTAAAGAAAAAAGTGTAAGTAGTAAAATAAAAGACGATTGAATTATCAGTGGAAGAATAGCGCGCTAGAGATTGATAGAACTGGAGTCGTTGCAAGCGTAAGTAATGGTACAGTATGATGCAGTGGCGTAGCCAGAAATTTCGTTCGGGCGGGATAACGTTCCAGCTTGGCCTCCTCCTTACAGAATTTGTCGAAGCATCCAATACATGAATAATAACTCCATTGCCATTGCCAAAGATGCTGCAAATGAATTCTTGAACGCTACGCAATGTCAAGACAAGTAAAATATGTATTTTCTCATAAAAGAACATACTCGTATGTCTCAAAAAATTTTCCCGAAATAACTGATATCAATGCTTTCATGTTTCGCTCTATTCAGTAAGTAAAAAAAAACATAACGCGAACTTTAGAACTATATCAGTTTGTATATCAGTGCATGCCGCTGCTTTGAAAAATGTAAAGGCCACGAAATGAACAAGTTTAGGACAAATATTTCAACGAAACTTTGTCATTCAAGAACCTTGTTTACCATTTTGTACATATGCAACGGCTAGAGAAAAATCTTAATGACGCTGTCCTTTGTTCAAATGTATTGTCGCCAATGCTGTCAATCGTCGTGTATTGTAATTACACGGATGTTATAGTCGCAACATAGAGCGCATATAAAAAGCCGTTCTGCAAAATACACGAGGGCGAGTCAAATGAAAGTGAGCCAGTACGAATATGTGAGAAACGGAGCACCTTATTTAAAAGTAGACTCCATGAGAATTTACACATTTGTCCCACTGACTAAGGAGTCGCGTGCTTCCAGTTTCATAAAACTCATTGGGTTAGTGGTTCAGAAAGTTAGTAACTGACTCCTTCACGTCATCGTCCGACACGAATCTGGTTCCCTTGAGCCGTTTTTTCAATTGTCCCAAAATGTGGAAGTCGCAAGGCAACAGGTCTGGACAGTATCGCAGATGCTGCAGCGTTTCGAACTTGAACTTTGCCAGTTTGACGCCATGATGACGCCAATCGTCAATTTTCCACCTCGTTTGTTCTTGATAGCGACACGCAGCCGATCCCGCTTTTCAATGTATCAGAAACGATTGACAGCCTCTCCAGGTTTAGTAAATTCGATCAATAATGGTCCGAGACAATAAAAAAAAGTCAACAACACCTTTCCGGCATGAATTATGGCCTTTGCTTTCTTCGGGGCTGGTACAGGTTTCCACTGTAAGCTTCGCCGTCGGGTTTCAGGCTCGTAGTATCGGCACCATGATTCGTCACCGGTCACAACGGCAGACAAAAAGTCGACCCCCTCATTCTGCTACCGGATTAGATGAGTCAAGACAGCGCCGACCCTCTCTCCGTCTTCTGGCGGTGGTTCAAAATCTTGGGCATCCATTGCGCACACAAGAGCCGATAATCGAGATGTTCAGGGATTATGGTGTTTCCCGAACCGTGACTGATGTTCACACACCTTACCATATTCATCGATGGTTATCCTCCGTTCTTCTCTTATCAGCTCGTCAGCTTTTGCAATTGTGTTGGGGGTGATTGAATGGTGGCTTTGGGGACCCGGTCTTGGATTGTCTTTGCAACTTTCAAGTCCATTTTTGAACCGTTTGCTCCAACGCTTCACAGTGTCCAATAAAATGCAATGTTCAACGTACACGGCAGGCATACGCAGACCATTTCCTTTTAGCGAAACACCTTTAGCTGCCGAAAACCTCACGACTCCACGCTGTTCAACTTTTAGAATGTCCATTATGTTACGCAACCAGCCTCAAAATAGTGTATGAGACAATTAAAGAACATTTATCCTCACACCTGCATGTCACTTGTAAATGACAGATGCCTGTGTGCTACGCGCATGCTTCTCAGATAACAAAAACAACCGTTATTTCTCCGGGTTGTTTGGATCACTTTCATTTGACTCGCACTCGTACATTAGAAATGCGAAGATAAATGGAATATACAAATGCGAAGATACAGCTTGATAAAGGGCAATAACTGCCACAGGAAATAACGTTCACTGCACGTATACACAAAACCTCGCAACAAAATATTTAAATAGACGTATAAGTCTCCAAGAAATCTACGCATCTAAGAAAAAGTCACTCTGCGCCAGACAAGGCAAATGAACATGTTGCGCAACAACAGATTCCGAGATCACAGACCCTCTTCCCTCTACTCCCCCTGTTCTATTCCGCGCGACAGGAGGCGGCGCGCTTCCTCCCAGCGTTGCTCTCTTGAGCGCACAATATTGAGCTACCATCGTCTTACCACCCATGCTGACTCCACCCACCATCGCTTTCACATACACATACAACAGGTGGCGCGTGGTCACAGTGTTATCGCCCTTGGACTTTATACGGGACATGAGGGCGATGGCTGTATAGTGCCTGGAGTGTCCATGTAATTGCTGCCGCAATAATATAATAGGAGTATCTAGCAACTGAAGCGTCGCGTGGCTCATTACGATCCGCAAAAGAAGAAGTAGTAACCAAATCGAACTTTCACCATGCGACAGTTTGCTGCCCCACAACACTGTCTTTTCTTCTTTTGCGGGGCGAGGTCACGGAAATAAAAAAAACGCGAAGGAAACCATGTTGGCCACAATCGAATGTCTATTTCGGGGACCTAATGTGGCTGCCGAAAAAATACCGAAATAAAACTTGAGGCGCTTGGTACACAACGAACTATGCGCATACTGCTCGGTATCCTACCCCGGCGTGACAATGTTCTCCAGAGAGGTTGCGATTTACTAAACGTCTTGCAATCCGGCGAGTCCACGTAGCAGGGTTACCAAGTCTTCGGAAGAAAAAGTAGCCGAGAAAGTCCGAAAAGTAGCCAAAAAAGTCGCCAACTGCGGCAAAAGCTTTAATTGGTAGCCAAAAACCTAGCCACGGTGTGACAAACGAACATTTGCCCATTTTTAACGCGAAAATGAAGAACAGGAGAGAAAGATCTGTAGTTTCCTGCTGAGCTGATGACAAACAAAAATAACAGAACAAAACAGTAGTTATTACATAATATTGTACCGTAACTTAACATAATGTCTGACCAACTGATGTTCTTTGAAAATTTCTGCTGTACACTTGCGGTGCTTTCTCATAGCGGAACTGGTATCGCCAGTTGCAGTAGAATAAACTTGCTGAACGCGGTCCTTGCACGGATGGTTATATTAACGCTATGCCACTATGACTTCATTTTAACGTTCCCCGTGCGAACTTTATGGCGTCACACACTTTTTCCATTCCCTGGTACGCAGTCGCATAGTCAGATAGACATTGGCACCTGCGGTGTCATGGCAGCCATGGGGTGTTTTTGGTTGTTGCAGGCGTTTCTGACGCGAGAACTATGGTCTTCGAGATTCTCTATAGAGGTTACCGTCACTGGTGTGGTATCAGGACACCATCTCTTGCTTCCGCTCTTCGAAGGACGCGAAAACATTGCCTATAATATTGCCTAATTCCTGTTACTCAGAGGGAGCTGCTTGGGCCTGCTCAATTATCCGTCAATGACAGTCCCGAACTGCACGAGACATTAATTTCAGCCAATGAGCATTCCAATGATGCATCTCGGGCAGTCCTGGGGAGTCCAGGTTGACGAGTGGAGGAGGCCCACCGCACATGTGGTGGCTATGATATATTTTCAGCTCCTGAATTTGCTTCCGCAGCTTGTAAGATGCACAAGCATGGCATTGAAGATCGGACGCTTCGAAGGGGCCGTCGGGGGAGTGCGATTCATTCACTACCTATGCCTATTACCACCTCCCAAAGGAGCCACAAAGTAGCCAAGTCCCTAAACACGATTTTCGCTCGCCAGGAGCTTCTAAATGTAGGCAATTTGGCGAGAAATCGACAAATCTGTTAACCCTACCCGCAGTGATGACGGCGATCTACCAAACCAATTACCACCTCAAAAAGGAGCCATAAGGTAGCCAAGTCTCTAAACACGATTTTCGGTCGCCAGGAGCTTCTAAATGTAGCCAATTTGGCGAGAAATCGACAAATCTGTTAACCCTACCCGCAGTGATGACGGCGAGCTACCAAACATTGTTTCTCTTTCTCGCCTGCTAGCCAGAAAGCGTCGAAAACATTGCCCGCTGAAAATCCACCCGCTCAGAGAAGAACGAACGCGCATCGAAATGCACCGCGTGATAGTCGGGCAACACGATAAAAACGCATGCGCTCTGGCGGGCTCCCGCTGCCCGCGGGTTACGCGAACAAAAAAAAAAAAAACCAAAGAATGGAAGAGGCTGAAGTGTCCTCGCGAATAAAAGTAAAAGTAGAAAAATAAATAAGAATGTAGCTACCTTTGCTAGCTTTAGTGTCTTGACACGGTAGCTTTGGTACAGGTTCAAACAAATGTTGATATTATTTTCTGTGACATGACGGCAAAAACAAACCATCATAACGCTTTGTCTCATCGGACCTTGCTGCGTACTTTGTCAACTTGTCTAATAGTGCGTTTATTTGGCTTCTCTCGTCGTAAGGTCCTATGTACTACTTCAGTAACGTCAATGCACCTTTGGCGTCAAACGCTTTAACAACATTAAACCCACAAAGTTCCGGAATTGAAAATCTAAAGCAGGACTTTGGAAATGTCAATGCACCTTTCGCATGAAAAGTTTATGAGAACTTTATACCCGTAAAATGTCCGAATGAAAATTCATGCGCTCCGCAGATTATGCGGCCTCCGCGAGATGCCGCGACGAGCCCGCTCACCATCAAAACGCCTTTTTAGACTTTGTGCTCGGATGGGGCTCCTGGCGTTATGTGACTCCCAGTACATGGCCGCTGCCGCGAAATCCAGCCCGATTTCGATGTGTTCGCGCTGAAATGTCTTTTCGAGCGTGAAAAGGACCATTCTAGACAAAATCCAGAATGATTTCCAGCGCCGGGGATTGATCTGGTCGGCGGTGCATGATAGCACGAAACTATTTGAGAAAGTTAGGGGGAGGGGGGCTCAAGCCCCATAAGACCACGCCCCTGGCTACGCTCATGGTATATTGGTAGAGTTTTTAAATACGAAAGGTCGGATCAGATAGTCTAAATTCTAGGTGGCATTAATTCTAGCATAACCTGCCTAACTCAAGCAGCCTAAGTGCGACAGCGAGAGAGAAAAACTGTATTGGTGCAGTGATTGTTATTGATGAGTCAAGATGGTCGGTCCAACTAGTCCGGGGCTTCCGTAGTCCAGGTATTACTATTGCCGCACGGTCCGCGAGTCATTTCTGGCAAGTCGAATCCGCGTTAATCAGGCTGGCCTCCCATTAAAACATGTATCTGTTATCTGGTGTTATAATTTTGAAATTGCATTTGTGCGCGTAGCACCACATAGTGTGGAGTGAATCTCTCGCGCGATCGCAGTGCGAGCATTGTGGCGGTGGATAAATGTACGGGTAATAATTGCGTAGGATTACGGAGCAAAGACGTGTGTTTGTGTGGAGCTGTCAGATTAACACCACCTCCGTTCTGGTGAGCGAGGGTTGAGGAGCCGCGAATCTGCTTATGCAAAGACGAAGCTCCCGCAGGATCTATCTGTATGTGGAATGGGTTGCGGCAGGAAGGGAATGAATGGAATCGGCTGCCCCGTTTCAAAAGGATGCGAATAAACATCATCACCAACATAAAAAGTGCGAGTGTCCCTATACCCGTAAGAAGAAACGTGGTTTTAGTCGGCATGCTAGGGCAGGTCGCGTATTTTATCATTAGGATGCGTGCGCCTGGGTCGCAACCATGGACCAACTAGAGCAGGAGAATGATAAGCTAGTAAAGCTAGTCGGAAAGCTAGACAATGAACTCAAGAGCGAGCAGAACCAGAGGAATGTGGTCGGAGATAGGCTAGCCTAGTCGAAATGAAGCTGAGCGCTTCGATGCGAGCACCACGAACGGCCCTGCCTCCGAAGTGGGTCCGATCATGAAGCAATATTTACCCCACCGGAAATCAATGGCGATGACGTAATCGATGATCGCGAAAAGGCTACCACTCGTAGTGCGGGCAGCGGAAGTCGAGGACAGAGCGAAGGGCGAGGCCAGAACAGGAGGGCGGAGGGCAGCCCCAAACGCAGCTTCCGGAGACCAGAACTAACGGCGACAAGTTGCCTCTGTTGAGAATTTTAACGTGCGTAAACTAGAACCGGTAATAAGAGAGGGAGGGAGAAAGTAGGTGCAAATGAGCGAGTCTAGATCAGAGCTCTTCAAGGGAAACCGGTCAGCGAAGTGAGAGCGAAGGCCAACGAACGTCTGTGAGACGCGATGAGGGAGCGACGCCTGGCAGTGTTAACGGGAGGAGTAAATGACGTGCGCTATGAAAATAGTCATCATACCGGCATCATCATCGTCATGTCTACCTCACCTCTTGCCTTATAAAGTGAACCGATGGTGAATCACGAATTACCCAAATCAACAACAATGTGTTTCACAGCACTGCGGGTGACATGCGCTGACAGGAACCGAGCTGACAGGCACCGATAAGGAGATATGAAAAGAGAACAAATTATCTGAAAGAGAGACGCCGGCCCAATCTATTGCGCGCTGGCCTGCTCTCTGCACAAGACGAGGAGGATAGAGGACAAAGAATTGTATAAAGCCACGCACTAAGGCAAACCCCGGAAGCGAAGATATCTCTTCTATTTGCTTTGATTCACGATAATTAGAGGAGATGTCGGTGGCGAATGTTTAACTTCTTCACAGTTTAGTGCAATACGAGAGACCAGACGCCAGAGAGAGAGAGGGGGAGAGAGAGAGAGAGACGTTATTATAGGAAAGGCAGAGAGGTGCACCTAGGATATGACATTATTCCCTGCTATCTGTACAGGAGCAGGAACAAAGAGGACAAAAGTGTGGTCAAAGATGGCGATGAGGGCATTTATTTATTTATTTATTTATTTATTATTACCCTCATAGCTTACAAGCAGCATTATAAAGGGGAGGGGCTTTAGTATATCAGTACATATAAAATAAATACAAAGAGAAGTGAAGAACAGTTATACCGCAAAGAAAATACAGCAACAACAGGTAAATGAGCACGAAAGTAACAAAGCTAAAATAAACACTTACAAATCAAGTAACAAGAACAAAAAAACAAAAACACGGGATAATAGCAATGACAGAAAACGATAGCAATAGGTGACAACGCGGTAGTGACGCAGTTTTGAAGTAGGATTATAATTCGTTTGATAGTGCTCTGTGAAAACTGTCTGTACCTGTGATAGCGACTAGTGACGCAGGCAGGTGGTGCCACTCAAGACATGTTCTCGGCAAGAACGAGTATGAGTAGGCAACTGTGCGCTGCGCAGGTACATG
Source organism: Dermacentor variabilis (assembly GCF_050947875.1). Taxonomy (NCBI): domain Eukaryota; kingdom Metazoa; phylum Arthropoda; class Arachnida; order Ixodida; family Ixodidae; genus Dermacentor; species Dermacentor variabilis. Next base: position 157,858,337 of record NC_134570.1, on the reverse strand, counting down.
AACTTTGAAGCGATGATTGATACGTGCGGAGACATAAGACGCTGGTGTAATGTACCGGGACATGAGCTTGTGGTTATGATAGTAGATTTAATGAAAGAGGGAGAGACGAGATAGTTTTCTTCGGGAAGAGAGAAGGAGAATGCCAAGAGCAAGTTTCATGTTAGTAACGCTAGAAGTACGGTGATAATTGTTAAGAATGAAACGGACCGATCGATTTTGCACACTTTCAAGGATATTTATTAGTGTAGCATGCCCAGGGTCCCATATTGAGCATGCGTATTCGAGGTTAGGTCTGACACAAGTGACGTAGAGTTGTTTCAGTTTCGGGTGAGCTAAAGAAAAGTTACGTCTGAGAATAGCCAAGCATGCGGTTAGCTTTCGATGTGATGTATTCGATGTGTCTTTTCCATGAAAGATTGTTAGCGATATGTACACCGAAATATTTGTAAAAAGTATTGGGTCAAGGGGAGTATCGTTAAGTATGTAGGCGGCGCAAGCTGACTGGTTACGTGAAATTCTCATTGTTTTGCATTTGGAAGTGTTTAGTTCCAGTAACCAAAGCTTGCGCCATGCTGCAGTATTATTGAGATCATCCTGGAGTGTTAAAGTATCGTTAGGGCTTTCATCCTAGCGGTATATAACACAGTCGTCAGCAAATAGACAAATGGGACTTGTAATTTGTTTAGGAAGATCATTGATATAAATTAAGAAAAGTAAGGGTGCTAAAACAGAGCCTTGAGGTACCAGTAAACCAACCGGAACTTCAGGAGAATCATTATCATTAATGCTTACATATTGTGTACGGTTAGAAAGAAGCTCTCGAATCCAATTGAAGACAAGGGGATCAATGCTTACCTGGCAGAGTTTTAGTAGGAGTAAGTGGTGGTTAACTCTGTCGAAGGCTTTTGCAAAATCTAAAAATATACAGTCTACTATAAAGCCAGCGCCTAGAAATGTATGGAGATCGCTACAAAAAGTTAATAACTGCGTTTCCCATGAGAAGGACTTTCAGAACCCATGTTGACTGTTATGAAAAAACCGGTTTGATTCCAAAAAGTTGACAAGATGAGAGAAAATATGCATTCAAATATTTTACATGGTACTGATGTCAAGGAAATAGGTCTCTAGTTGTATGGTTTATGGGTGTCGCCGGACTTGTGAGGTGGAATCACCTTTCCTTTTTTCCAGTCTCGGGGCAAGAAGTTATTGTTCAGATATTTTGTAAAAATCAAGTTCAATATAATGAAACTATATTCGGTAATACCCTTTAAGAATTTGGACGTAGTGCTATCAATACCGCACGGAGAGGATCTTCTTAAAATTGTTAATAACAGAGCAGATACCAGATGAGTCGAGCAAGATCGGTTCCATTGGAAAGAAACTAGGTGCTATGAATGGCGGAGAGTTGCCAGAGTGAGTGGGGCAGAATGAATGGGTGAAAGCGATGTTAAGTGTAGACACGCAATAACGGCTTGGGATTATCTTACCAGATTCATTAGTAAGAGTTATACCTTGACTATCGCGGCTTTTCACGACGTTCCAAAAGCGTCTCGGATTCGTTCTTAGTAACGATGGAAGCGTGGTGTTATAAAAATTAAACTTAGTTTCTTTTAAAGCATTCGAGTAGACTTTTGCTGCGACGGCATAAGCGGACCACTTGACAGTAGTTGACGATTGTTTTGCACCACGGGACAGTCTGCCTTTTTTCTTAGATAGTCGGTTAAGGTGTCTGGTGTACCACGGTGGGTTAGATGATTGATAAACCTTTCTTATGGGAATATATTGGTTTAATAGATGCATTGCTTTACCTTAAAATGATGCCCACAATTTTTCGACTGATGCGTCGGTGTAAGATATATAAAAACTGTCGAGGAAGGAAGAAGGATCAGTGTTGATAGCGTCTAAGTTAGCTTTATTATAATCTCTGATAAGTTTAAAGGCACCCCGCTGTGATGAATTATGAATGCCATGACTTGCACAATCCCCTTTTACTAATGATATACTGGGCTCACACTTTAGGGCGCGATAACGTCTTACGACATTGATGAGGATCAGCCTACGAGCGATAGCACAAATTGTGTCCATGAAAAGGCGGCAGTCCTGCTCGCAGGCCCATTCGAGGTATCGGCATGCATAGTTCGGACTCTCGTAGCCGTCAAGGGCAACAAAGGTGATCGGTCTGTCACAAATACCTGCTTTCTACCTACTAGAACGGTTATTTATAGTCTCACTGCGGGAACGTGTCTCCTAACAACCGCAAGTTCGGCCGGCGGGGGAATTGCGCCTACTTTTACGGATGACCACTCTACGTTTGATCAGCATCACAAAAGGAGCAAACAGCGTGAGTTGCGTGGCATACTCAAAGAAGTACACTTTCGCAAGTTTCAGTCAGAATGCTCGAGGCCGTTGCGGAGCTATATGCCTCTTTGAGGCAGCAAGACCGTAGCCCCGCAGTCATAGGCAAATAGACGGCGCGGCTGCGCGCAGATCCGATTCCTCGAGGTCTGCGTGTACGCAAGAAAACGACGCGTTATATCAATTGCTCTTGGCGTAAGCATCACAGCACACTTCCGCGGGTGAGGTCCCGTGGCTATGCCTTCAATAGCACAGGGCCGCAAAAGAGAGTTCCATCGAAAGAGCACAAGTTTCACCAGAGCAATCAAAAACGCGGTGTCTGATGCAGTCGATGTACAATAAAACTTTTGTAACGAAATTCACTAAAAGCAGAGTGTCATGATATGTATGGAAACACGAAACAAAACTAAAGATATTATGCTGTTTGCAGCGAAAGCAAAGGATGTAGCTGGCTAATAATAAAAGATGCGGTCAGCGCGAAATAGGTCCTAGTGACGGTGGCGAAACGGCCGTGCTGTTTGCACCTTTCTTTTTCTGCTGCGAGCGTCTCACACTCTTGGACGAAGAAAGGTAGTTGTCCCTTGTGCTAACCACTGCCATTGGGGACATCGTCCCAGACGGTGTTACCACCTCCGGTAACGTAACGTCGTGTGCTGGCTTGCGACGCCGTTTGTGACGTTTGGCCTTCTTGGCGACAGGCTCCGTGCCCTGGGCCAAGGATGCTTTCAGCGCTTCCTTCCGTTGCTGATCGGTCAATGCGGCCGGCTCCAGTGTCGACGGCTGCATCTTCTTGTGGACAAATATTTCGGGCAGCCACTGGATCGCCATCCCGCTGGCAAACACGATCAGCGTCATGGTGATGTCGAACACTAGAGCATTGTCAGAAAACATCGAGTTCACAAACGTGGCCAGCAGCGCCCCAGCACGCCCGACCGAGTACGACACGCAGAGGCCTCTGCTTCGTATCGAGGTGGGGAACACTTCCGTCGTGTAGCCGTAGTTGACCGACATGGATACGGCGGCGCTGCTGTTGACCACGAGTCTCGTAAGCACGGTCCAGGGTATGGTGATTTCCAATTGATGGAGTGCGGCCTGGAGGGTGCTGGCCACGCAGAGCAGCGCCAGCACCATGGACAACGAGACTCGTTGGCCCCACTTAGTGATGCCTCGGTAGGCGGCGACGAGCAGGAGCACGTGTAGCGTGAATGCCAACACCGCCCAATGGGTATCGAGTGCCGTCTCGCGAAGGCCTGTTCCGTAGAAAGCAAAGCACACCCCGAACCAGGAAACGAGCACGGATACAGCGCGCCGGCTAAACGGGGATACTCTGGCCGAGCCGGTGGTGCTCGTCGGGGACGCCGTCTCTCGCTTCTCCAGCTGCCGCCTGAGCGCCTTGAACGTTGTCCTGGCCTTGGCCAGGTCGATGCGGTTTTGCGCGGCAGCGTTCAGTATCACGAGCTCGGCTAGCCGAATTCTGTGCGTTTCAATGAGCCAGACCGGAGACTCGTCGATCATGTCGCACCAGGCAACCGCCACCGCAGTGACCGTTGCGAGGAACGTGTGAGATAGCCACCAACGCGGATTGGCCATCGACACGAGGGACATCAGCGGCATCGCCATCGCCGAACCGATGCTCGTAGCCAGGAGGCTGTAGAGAGCGCGATGTTCCTCGCCCGTCACCTCGTAAAGCACGATGAAAACCAGCAGATTGGTGGTGCTGCTCGTGGCGGCAACAAAAGACCGTGTCACAAGGAACATGGTGAAAACCTGCGACGAACTGGCAGCAAGGCTGGCAAGCAGCATCGTGAAGGCGCAGGCAAGGATAATGGGCCTGCGCCCCTGGCGGTCAGCCGCGATTCCTGCCAGTGGAACGAACACCATGGGGGCCATCATGTACGTGGACTCCGACAGCGCGTAGAGCCAGTGGCGGCTACACACCAGGTCCCAGGCGCTGACGATGCTGTCTTCCTGTCGGTCACCGGCGTAATCCCACTGGTTGCAAGACACCACTCTTCGTTCGCTGCCGTTTTCTCCCTTTGAATAAAACGAAAAATGCATCAATGACTCATTTCATCGAGTACGCCAACGCCGCGACGGCACCAACTAGCACACGGGAATAATAGCTCATGTCGCACCCGGAATAAGACGAGCTGGTTGTCATGTTTGTTAGCAGTGAACTCAGAGGCAAGAAGCTGGACATGATGAACTCGTGCCATGCTTACTCAAAAAACGTTGCAGTGTTTAGAAATTAAGCTGATTCGTTTTAATGCGCTTGCACTCATAGGCTATGTTAGGCACTTTCCTGGAACTATCTGTCTGTCTGTCTGTCTGTCTGTCTGTCTGTCTGTCTGTCTGTCTGTCTGTCTGTCTGTCTGTCTGTCCGTCTGTCCGTCCGTCCGTCCGTCCGTCCGTCCGTCCGTCTGTCTGTGTATGTATGTATGTATGTATGTATGTATGTATGTATGTATGTATGTATGTATGTATGTATGTATGTATGTATGTATGTATGTATGTATGTATGTATGTATGTAACCGTTCTCGCGCCTACCTGGGTAGTAAGGTGGTCTGTGGTGGTCGAATGGCTAACGCATCGGGCTCCTGTGTTGATATAACAGGGTTCGACAACAACCATAGAACCAACTTGGACCACTGAGAAGGTGCCAATGTGTGCAACGGTGCCGCTTTTGGACGAGCCTCTTTCACGCCGGCATCGGTCATGGTAGATGCGCGACTGTGTAGGAAGTGCCACTTGCTCTGCGCTACTCTTCGATGAACCTCTTTAATGCCAACTTGGGTCACTCGTTATGTGCGAATAGGTATCTGCCGCTGTTACATAAGCGCCTTTGACGCCAACTTGGGAAACTAGGTACGGGAATGCGGCGTTCTGCACTGGATCGCTCAAATTTAGCCGATGCTGATTGCAATTTTACCGACGTCACAAAATTTCCTCAAGGAGGGCAACCCAGTGGATTAGCAGGCTGCGCCACGAATGCGCTGGGCATGTGCCGCTCTTCAACGAACCTCTCGCCCACTCTGGTGACTGAGTATGCGCCCCTAGCTGCGCCGCAAGCGAGGGAACGACTCTCAGGGTTCGCGGGCATCTGCGCACCAAGCTTGTCGTCGCGGGGGCCACGAGCGGAATTCCCAGCAGTGCCACCAGATGGCGAACCTTGTACAGTAGGAAGCGCGAGAGATGAGCCGCCCTGTCGGATGACGTCTTTCTCAGCGTTCGCCCGCAATGGCGTGCCATGAATTTCGGAGGCCATGCTCAGGCTTCGCGGCGACGGCGTCAGATGCGCCGAGTGTTCTTAGGGAAGGACAAAGGAGGAATTCCGCTGCAGTCCATACCTCGTTCATAACTCGTTTCGACGGTTGCAATGTGTTGTGTCACTATATCTATTCAATGGTAAATGCATGACCGTCGACAATCATCGTGCAATGGGCGCTACCTATTTTTTTAAGCTTTAGCTAAACGGCCTGACCTATATTTTGAAACGGCAGATATAAGAACACACTGTCGCTCTAGAGTCTTTAGGAATTTCTTATTAATTAATTATTAATTTTTAATTATTATTTTTAAGGAATTCGGTGCTGCCGGCGAAATTTCGCTTGTAAAGATTACTTACCCTCTAAACGATGCAACCGTGAACAAAGCCAGCGGCTCGGGCTTGCGGACAGCGAGGATGCCTTTTTTTTTCGTCTTTTTTTTTATATCAGCACCACCTCCGATTCTCACTTTACTGCTTCATAGCACGTGCGATGAGTGACGAGTTGCACAGGATGAAATAGCTCCGTGTTTACGGGCATTTGATGCGGTATTTAAAGCGCAAGTTGATGAGAACAGCTACTAAGAATTTATAAATTTTCCAAGCTAACATGATCCAGATGCCTAATGTTTCGATGTAATGCCTTAGTTGTCTAGATTGAGAACATTGAAATTGTAGTTGCAAATTTCCAACTTATCAAATTAACCGAACTTGCTAATAAATTTATGCGCAAATCACTACCCAATATTTCATTGAATATTTAATGGTAAACTCTGCGTATTCGAAAATCTTGTTCTAAATTTTTTTTAATTGCACAATTTTTGGAGGCCAGTTTAGCCCTGACTCATTCCCAGTTCTGGGAGCTGCTCTCACAACTGCGGTGGCAACGCGCACAAGATAGCAATAAAATAATAATAAAAGACGTTACAATGCGTGTTGCTCATTTTGTTCGTCGAAAAGAAAATAGTGCTTTGGTACCCCCCTCCCCCACTAGTTCCCTGCAGGGGGCCCCCATCACTTCCACCAGTCCACAAGGGGTTCCTGACACAAGTATGGCCGAGAACCGCTGGTCGAACAATTAGGGCATGGTTCAAGCCAGAGCGTCGAGACGTTGGCGCGTTTTATTGCGATGGCAGCTATACCGACACTCCCGGCGCATTTTTGCTGTGGTTGTCGCTGTCGGCGTCGGCGTCAGTGTGATGATCCGTATAAAGTGCAAGCGCGATAAAATCGTCGACGCGCACCGTATTTGCGAGTAAAAGCGTGTCACGGTGGGCCGATGATAGCGACTCAATCTCGCGCATGCTAGGGAAGAAAGCGGAGAGGAAGCGCGCCGTCTTCCATCTCATGCAAGGAGTGGAGGCAGCGCGATGTTCATTTCGCTCGCTCCTGGTGCCGTGCGGCCTCATTCCAGCGTTTAGACAGCGAGTGTCTGCGGTCATCGAGTGAGATGTGTGCATGTTTGATTGTGCGCGCGTGACACAATGCTTGTCAATTTTTGTTAATATACATATGTTGCGAAGTTGTTGCCGCCGACGAAAATACTATCCTTACTTTGTACAGCTGTCAACTTAGCTGCGGTCGCAATCGATGCTTCGGCTTTCGGATGAAACTGCAACTTTCCTTTATCATTTTACACCATTTTTCTCCGTCATCAATTATTATACATAAATATACGGATTCATTTAATTCTAGAACGTTTACGGAAGAACATTACTCGCAATGAGCATGTGATCTCCCTTCGAGTCAGAATCTGAACACCATATTTGCTGAAAGATGTCTAGGCGTGTTCCTGTGCCTGTCGCACAGACTGGTGTACAGAAGAAGTTGCACGCTGACAGCTCGGGTTACAGCCTACGCAGCCTATGCAGACCACCCAGACCATCTCGGCTTGTGCTACAGTTTTTCCGCACGTTGCAGCTGGATTACGCTGATTACGCGAAGCATCGCGTCGCCCAAATAGAAAAACATGCGTCCGCGTGTTGTCAGAACACCGGTGCAGTAGATCCAGTGAAACGCTAATCACAGCGAAGCAAGGCGGGCTCGCATGAATACGCGCAAAGTGATCTCCGTTAGTTTAGGTGCAGAAACAATGTGCTGGCGCGTGTGCGGCGGAAGCTGCAGCTGAGCGAAGGAGACGCCCAGAGGTGGCGCTGGGGAACACGAAGCGGAGGACAAGTGACAATGTCCACAAGAACCTGCTCTTGCAAAGAGCGATCTGGACGCACGCATCGTGTCCAAATTGAGCTTGCCGCAGTACGGGAACGCGAAGTCGGCACAAAGCGACAACGCCGACGAGACCCTGAAGTTCTCACCAATGCTGCTCGCGGTCATCGGGTTTCCTCTGTTCAGGTGTCTACAAGTGCCACTATACGTGCGTTTATTTAGTAAGCATACCTATGCTGCAATTCACAATGCTACTAGAGATACGAACCCTACATTTCGTGTAATATTTGAAAATGCTGTTATCCCATTCATTGCTTCGTCCTTATGGCGAAACTCGGATTCTTTACTTGAATGGAAAACAATTATAAAAATAAACTCTATACAATTTGCAAAACAGGCCCAAGAGCGTTTACCATTACATATACGATGCACGCTGAAACAACGAAGTATGAGCTTTTCCACAGTTCCGCTTTCCATAAACGCGCCAAAAAATCCGTGAGCAGGTACCCATCCCTATGTCATAGTATCTCTGGAGGAGACGTCGCCCGATCTTCCACATTACCATCTCGTGCGGAGTGATACCGGCGCTATGAAAGTGCGTAGGGTGATAACATTCATTCGCACATTCCAGAACATTAACATTTTTGTAATTTCATAGGAACACCAACAAATTGCTTCGAATCTTACAGGTTAATAATTACGAGGAAGGAAAGTGTGGTCAGTCAAAGCTGTTTAACGCGAAATACAGGGCATTGCATGAATTCGGGTCATTTCCGTCTTTGCGGCCTCGAACGAGTCTGAGCTTGCAAATGGATCAGTTTAAACAAAATATTGCGCTATAAATGCAAACAGTTCGCCGTGGGTATGCATGTATGCACAGCTTTATTGCCTTCCACGTCTAATAAGATTGCTGCCACATTTGGGCAACGAACAGGAAATAAAGGGCAGTAAACTGACATGACGGGCCGAGACGAAGATCACGCGAATCTGCGTATTAAATAACCTTCCCACGTCAGCTGAAAGATGTCACAGCGCCAGGTCTCCGTCTGCTCTATAACCTATGCTGTTCTTAACCGTCAACGTGTGGGGTTATACACGCGTAAGAAATAAAAAGAATCGAACGCTCACCGGCACCGGTGGGTCGTATACGCTGCACTCGCTGAGGCTGCCGTCGGCCAAGACGGGTATGGCCACGTTTTTCCACTCCTGGACGGGCACGTGCAGAAATTCGTCGGGCGGGCGACACCAGTGCTGCACGGGACGACCGATGAGTCGGTACGCGAACGCGTGCAGCAGAAGCACCGTCAGGCAAAGCACGGCGCAGAGCAGCACCCTCCTCTGGAACTTGCCGTGGCCCAGAATGACGTAGACGTTCTCCTGGATGATGGGCCGCGTGTCCGAGGAAGACACGAAGCCATCCAGGATGCTCCGCGGCGGCGACGCTACCTGATCTGAGCCGGCATTGGCTCCCGATTCCATGGCGCTGTTTACCGGCGAAGAGAGAAGTGGCGTTGCTGTTGGTACGAGATGCGTAAGGCGGCGGTGACCTGGGCGCGGGCGTGTGGGGCGGCGACGGCAGCGCAGTCGCGAGAAAGGCCGCCGCTGGTCTCACCGCCGCCGTAGTTGGTGGTGGTGGAGGAATGGGATGCCGTCAACCCACGTTATGACGGGTGGGAGCGTGCCTGTTTTTCGGCTCGAGCGATACTGCTGCAAGGACTCGAACAGCTGCGTACGGTTCACTATAGCTTCTTCTTCATAGCTCGTGAATGCGTGCGCACGGTGAACGCGCCAACGAGCGCAGCTCAAGTTTCGTCGTTGCCTTCAAAAATGGAGCAACCGAATAGTTTTGTTTTTAGGTTTTTTCACAGAGCACAGTGAGGGGAGATGTTTGCGACTTTAAACAAGAGCAAACGACTTTAGACTCTAAAAAAATTGGCAGTGACTTAGCTCAGCTATGCCATTATAAACGTAGCGAAAGCTAAGGCATAGCATGGTTAGCCTTGGTTAATTTTGATTGCAAGTCCAGGTTAGTCTGGTTGTCTAGCTATGTTGCGGCGTTTAGACAGTCGTTCGGCGCTTTGTTCGTCTGTTTCTTGGGGAATTCGCTTCCTCTTCCTTTCTTTCCGATGTCGATTCCAGGCCTCCTCCTGCTTATCAGAATTGTCGCCATCCATACTGCCACCTCAACTGTGGTTGCGGCGCACGCGAGCTCTCCTTTTCAATCATCCGACATGTTATAAGGCATGCGACGCAGCTGCCGAAGCTAGCGGAGGCGAGCGTAACGACGAGGAGCGCGATGTGACGTCATACCACACGGCGGGTGCAGAAAGGCGAGGCGCTGCGCACCGGCGAAACACCTGTGGCTCGGTGCTACTAGTGGCGCATCCGCAGTAGTGGCTAGAGAGCGAGAGAAAGGGAAATATCCATGGCGAGGTGCGCGTTGTGACTTCATTTGCCTCCTAGGAGCACATCCACGGCGAAATCGCAAGTTCGCGGCCAGTAAAGCTTTCGCTTTAAAAAGACAGAGAGGTTAAGTGCGCGCATCGTGTTGTGTGCCACGGGTTGCCCGACCAGGACGTTCGCTTCGGCGTTTGCGATTTGTTTTCTTCTACCGCATCACCGTTTCGCCGGTTTCACGACCAGCCAAGTGGAAAGCGGAAACGAACGTCCATCACATTGGAACAGAAGGCAGCGGCATTAGAGTCAGTCCGTGTGTTTGGAATGCCGAAGATTCACTGGTTCTTTCATCAAAGTGTCATTGCCTGCGGGGTCGTACAGGCGTTTCGCGGACCGTAATGTCGCCTGCCATGCATGTTTGAAGTTGCGCATCCCATTAGGACATATTGCAGTAAAGAGCAATAATGGATAAAACTATGTAATGGATGTCACTAATTTCGGCTTCCCGTTCAGCTTCGTTATAGTGAGCTGTTACTGTACACGCGAACCGATAAATTGTTCTTGTCGGCAACGTCTGCGCCGATTTAGGTGAAATTTGTTGAATGTAAACGTAGCTGTGAAAGCCTAGCGATTGTATCAATTTGTAATTGACGCGCTGGAACATACACACACGCACATGCGTGCAAGCAATACACACAAACACACACACGCAGGCACAAGCACGCACACACAGACATACGCACAGACAGAAATACACAGACAAACGCACACAAACAATTGCGAACGCACATATGCAGGCAAACACGCCCGAACAAACACGTGCGCACGCACATACGCAGCCACGCTTTATCACATAAAAAGGCACACACGCAAACACACACAAATACACCCGCGCAATTGATCAAGTAATCCCGCACCTACATGCATGCGCATGCAAGAACAGGAACGCACACAAACGCATGCACGCAAGCAGGTACAAAACGCGCACACGGACGCACAAAGAAACAAGCATGTGCATAACAAGCTTATACGCGCATACACTGTGGAGCCTCATGCTGCTATCGAGTGACGTGGAAGGGGACACTCGACGTGCCTTCTCAGCGCAGCACGAGCAACGCGTGACAGCGATAACCTTTCACTTGATTTTTCACACACTCAGTTTGCATAAGAATCAGGTTAAATAAGCAATCCAGTTTTCTTCACGCTTTCTGTTCCTGTTTCCTTCTTTGTTATGCACCGGGAGGTAACGCAAAATCTCACCTGGATTAATTTTTTTTCTACAAATAGGTTATTTTAATACGAAACCTTCTTAGTATAGGATACCGGCTGGTAGTAGTAGTGCTATTGTGCGTTTTACATGGTGCCCATGGTAATTTCACAAACGATGCAGTGCCAGGAGGGATCGGTTGGGCTTCGTTTGAAGTCAGAGAAGCGTTTAGGAATATTAGTTTTGAAGATAGGCTAAGGAACATCAATGGAAATAAATGGCCGGCTAAAGTGCACAAATAGTTGCAACCCGAAAGCGTGGACACGGAATGAAGGGGAAGGTCAAGGAAATTGACATTCAAGGACAGGTTAATTGAAAGGGTAAATAAACAACCAGGATTCGCCAAAAAGAAAGTGAGATAATAAGAGACGCCAAATTGGGTGCAAATGGTTGAAACAAAAAAGCGCAAAAGATTTACACATACAGCAAGGAAAAAAATCAGGAGAACAAATATGTTTGATAATGCAAAGAGCTGTTATTTCAGGCTCAAGCTGACTGCGTGAGCACAATAACATATCGGATCAAATATGCCTCACAGAGGGACTCATGTGTGTGCCGTCAAAAAAGAAAGAAAAGAAAATAAGACGGGAAATGACTCGGCACATTGCAGTGGATTCCCAAGATTCAAAGAGACACTAAGGGCAAATATCAAGTCAAGCAAAAGGGATAGCTTGCTGCTTGAGAATCTGTATTGCGTCAGTATTATCGCGACAGGGTCCTAATAATCCAAAAACATGTAAATGCAGGACATGATTAGAGACTCTCCCGGGACATTCGAACACTTGTCCAATGACGAAAGCACTCCTGTTATTCTGTTATTGGTATTCAACCACTCGTTACAAAAAACATCATTGTATTCTATTACCAGACGAAAAAATACTGCTCATCCAGCTCTATTTCATCTTTAGAAAAAAAGAACTCATTGAAATTACCTTTGGCAGGGCGCGGGTGGTCCTAAAGCTTCGTTTTCACCCGACTCTGCGCCGACCACGCTTTCGCGTTTCTTCAGTTTCGTTATCGCGTAGTGCTGTGCTGGTTTCGCTGGCTCGCGAAACTCGCACAAACGGCAAGTGGCAGAGAATTCAACTTGCACGTGATATCACGGGGAGCACGAACGGTCTACGCCACTTGACGAAAAACCCGCTGCAGCGGCGAGTCATGGCACAGAGCCGCCGTCTGTGAGGCGCCGTTCACCGACAGCGGCAAAAGGCGGGGAAGGAGTATGCAACATCACCGATCCCCCGGTTGGGTTGTGGGAGATTTGAATTTCGAAAAAGGCATTCGGATCCCCTTCAGATGCAGCTTTCTCGTAAGATAACTAATTTCTTGGCACGAAACAAGCGTTACGAGGTCTCTGTAATGGTATTCAAACAGTCCACGTCGACTTATTATGTGCCTTTTGTGTCCCTTTAAGGCAGCGGCACCCATAGGGAGTGTCCACCTTCAGGAAGCGTTGTAATTGAAGAAAAGGTGTGAGTAGTAAAGTAAAAGACGATTGAATTATCAGTGGAAGAACAGCGCGCTAGAGATTGATAGAACTGGAGTCATTGCAAGCGTAAGTAATGGTACAGTATGATGCAGTGGCGTAGCCAGAAATTTCGTTCGGGCGGGATAACGTTCCAGCTTGGCCTCCTCCTTACAGAATTTGTCGAAGCATCCAATACATGAATAGTAACTGCATTGCCATTGCCAAAAATGCTGCAAATGAATTCTTGAACGCTACGCAATGTCAAGACAAGTAAAATATGTATTTTCTCATGAAAGAATATACTCGTATATCTCAAAAAATTTTCACGAAATAACTGATATCAATGCTTCCATGTTTCTCTCTATTCAGTAAGTAAAAAAAAAACATAACGCGAACTTTAGAACTATATGAGTTTGCATATCAGTGCATGCCGCTGCTTTGAAAAATGTAAAGGCCACGAAATGAACAAGTTTAGGACAAATATTTTAACGAAACTTTGTCATTCAAGAACCTTGTTTACCAAATTGTACATATGCAACGGCTAGAGAAAAATCTTAATGACGCCGTCCTTTGTTCAAATGTATTGTCGCCAATGCTGTCAATCGTCGTGTATTGTAATTACACGGATGATATAGTCGCAACATAGAGCGCATATAAAAAGCCGTTCTGCAAAATACACGAAGGCGAGTCAAATGCAAGTGAGCCAGTGCGAATATGTGTGAAACGGAGCACCTTATTTAAAAGTAGTCTCCATGAAAATTTACACATTTGTCCCACTGACTAAGGAGTCGCGTGCTTCCCGTTGCATAAAACTCATTGGGTTAGTGCTTCAGTATGTTGGTAACTGACTCCTTCACGTCATCGTCCGAGACGAATCTGGTTCCCTTGAGCCGTGTTTCGATTGCCCCAAAATGTTGAAGTCGCAAGGCAACAGGTCTGGACAGTATCGCGGATGCTGCAGCGTTTCGAACTTGAACTTTGCCAGTTTGACGCCAATCCAGTTTGACGCCAAGATGACGTAATCGTCAATTTTCCACCTCGTTTGTTCTTAATAGCGACACGCAGCCGATCCGGCTTTTCAATATATCAGAAACGATTGATAGCCTCTCCAGGTTTAGTAAATTCGATCAATAATGGTCCCAGACAATAAAAAAAGTCAACAACACCTTTCCGGAATGAATTATGGCCTTTGCTTTCTTCGGGGCTGGTGCATGTTTCCACTGTAAGCTTCGCCTTCGGGTTTCAGGCTCGTAGTATCGGCACCATGATTCGTCACCGCTCACAACTGCAGACAGAAAGTCGACCCCCTCATTCTGCTACCGGATTAGATGAGTCAAGACAGCGCCGACCCTCTCTCCGTCCTCTGGCGGTGGTTCATTATCTTGGTTATCCATTGCGCACACAAGAGCCGATAACCGAGATGTTCAGGGATTATGGTGTTTCCCGAACCGTGACTGATGTTCACACACCCTACCAATTCATCGATGGTTATCCTCCGTTCTTCTCTTATCAGCTCATCAGCCTTTGCAATTGTGTTGGGGGTGATTGAATGGTGGCTTTGGGGACCCGGTCTTGGATTGTCTTTGCAACTTTCACGTCCTTTTTTTAACCGTTTGCTCCAACGCTTCACAGTGTCCCATAAAATGCAATGTTCAACGTACACGGCAGGCATACGCAGACCATTTCCTTTTTGGGAAACACCTTGAGCTGTCGAAAACCTCACGACACCACGCTGTTCAACTTTTAGAGTGTCCATTATGTTACGCAACCAGCCTCAACACAGTGTATGAGACCATTAAAGAACATTTATCCTGACACCTGCATGTCAGTTGTAAATGACAGATGCGTGTGTGCTACGCGCATGCTTCGCAGATAACAAAAACAACCGTTATTTCTCCGGGTTGGTTGGCTCACTTTCATTTGACTCGCGCTCGTACATTAGAAATGCGAAGATAAATGGAATATACAAATGCGAAGAAACAGCTTGATAAAGTGCGAAAAACATTCTCAGGAAACAGAGTTCACTGCACGTATATACAAAACCTCGCAACAAAATATTTAAATAGACGTATAAGTCTCCAATAAATTTACGCATCTAAGAAAAAGTCACGGCATATAATGCGCCAGACAAGGCAAATGAACATGTTGCGCAACAACAGATTCCGACATCACAGACCCTCTTCCCTCTACTCCCCCTGTTCCATTGCGCGCGACAGGAGGCGGCGCGCTTCCTCCCAGCGTTTCTCTCTTGAGCGCACAATATTGAGCCACCATCGTCTTACCACCCATGCTGCCTCCGCCCACCTACGCTTTCACATACACATACAACAGGTGGCGCGTGGTCACAGTGTTATCGCCTTTGGACTTTATACGGGACATGAGGGCGATGGCAGTATAGTGCCTGGAGTGTCCATGTAATTGCTGCTGCAATAATATAGTAGGAGTATCTAGCAACTGAAGCGTCGCGTGGCTCATTACGATCCGCAAAAGAAGAAGTAGTAACCAAATCGAACTTTCACCATGCGACAGTTAGCTGCCCCACAACACTGTCTTTTCTTCTTTTGCGGGGCGAGGTCACGGAAATGAAAAAAATCGAAGGAAACCATGTTGGCCGCAATCGAATGTCTATTTCGGGGACCTAATGTGGCTGCCCAAAAAATACCGAAATAAAACTTGAGGCGCTTGGTACACAACGAACTATGCGCATACTGCTCGGTATCCTACCCCGGCGTGACAATGTTCTCCAGAGAGGTTGCGCTTTACTAAACGTGTTGCAATGCGGCGAGTCCACGTAGCAGGGTTACCAAGTCTTCGGAAGAAAAAGTAGCCGAGAAAGTCCGAAAAGTAGCCAAGAAAGTCGCCAACTGCGGCAAAAGCTTTAATTGGTAGCCAAAAACCTAGCCACGGTGTGACAAACGAACATTTGCCCATTTTTAACGCGAAAATGAAGAACAGGAGAGAAAGATCTGTAGTTTCCTGCTGAGCTGATGACAAACAAAAATAACAGAACAAAACAGTAGTTATTACATAATATTGTACCGTAACTTAACATAATGTCTGACCAACTGATGTTCTTTGAAAATTTCTGCTGTACACTTGCGGTGCTTTCTCATAGCCGAACTGGTATCGCCAGTTGCAGTAGAATAAACTTGCTGAACGCGGTCCTTGCACGGATGGTTATATTAACGCTATGCCACTATGACTTCATTTTAACGTTCCCCGTGCGAACTTTATGACGTCACATACTTTTTCCATTCCCTGGTACGCAGTCGCATGGTCAGATAGACATTGGCACCTGCGGTGTCATGGCAGCCATGGGGTGTTTTTGGTTGTTGCAGGCGTTTCTGACGCGAGAACAATGGTCTTCGAGATTCTCTATAGAGGTTACCGTCACTGGTGTGGTATCAGGACACCATCTCTTGCTTCCGCTCTTCGAAGGACGCGAAAACATTGCCTATAATATTGCTTAATTCCTGTTACTCAGAGGGAGCTGCTTGGGCCTGCTCAATTATCCGTCAATGACAGTCCCGAACTGCCCGAGACATTAATTTCAGCCAATGAGCATTCCAATGATGCATCTCGGGCAGTCCTGGGGAGTCCAGGTTGACGAGTGGAGGAGGCCCACCGCACATGTGGTGGCTATGATATATTTTCAGCTCCTGAATTTCCTTCCGCAGCTTGCAGGATGCACAAGCATGGCCTTGAAGATCTGACGCTTCGAAGGGGCCGTCGGGCGGAGGGCGATTCGGCGACTACCTATACCAATTACCACCTCAAAAAGGAGCCATAAAGTAGCCAAGTCCCTAAACACGATTTTCCGTCGCCAAGAGCTTCTAAATGTAGGCAATTTGGCGAGAAATCGACAAATGTGTTAACCCTACCCGCAGTGATGACGGCGATCTACCAAACCAATTACCACCTCAAAAAGGAGCCATAAGGTAGCCAAGTCTCTAAACACGATTTTCGGTCGCCAGGAGCTTCTAAATGTAGCCAATTTGGCGAGAAATCGACAAATCTGTTAACCCTACCCGCAGTGATGACGGCGAGCTACCAAACATTGTTTCTCTTTCTCGCCTGCTAGCCAGAAAGTGTCGAAAACATTGCCCGCTGAAAATCCACCCGCTCAGAGAAGAACGAACGCGCATCTAAATGCACCGCGCGATAGTCGGGCAACACGATAAAAACGCATGCGCTCTGGCGGGCTCCCGCTGCCCGCGCGTTACGCGAACAAAAAAAGAAAAAAAGAACCAAAGAATGGAAGAGGCTCAAGTGTCCTCGCGAATAAAAGTAAAAGTAGAAAAATAAATAAGGATGTAGCTACCTTTGCTAGCTTTAGTGTCTTGACACGGTAGCTTTGCTACAGGTTCAAACAAATGTTGATATTATTTTCTGTGACATGACGGCAAAAACAAACCATCATAACGCTTTGTCTCATCGGACCTTGCTGCGTGCTTTGTCAACTTGTCTAATAGTGCGTTTATTTGGCTTCTCTCGTCGTAAGGTCCTATGTACTACTTTAGTAACGTCAATGCACGCTTTAACAACATTAAACCCACAAAGTTCCGGAATTGAAAATCTAAAGCAGGACTTTGGAAATGTCAATGCACCTTTCGCATGAAAAGTTTATGAGAACTTTATACCCGTAAAATGTCCGAATGAAAATTCATGCGCTCCGCAGATTATGCGGCCTCCGCGAGATGCCGCGACGAGCCCGCTCACCATCAAAACGCCTTTTTAGACTTTGTGCTCGGATGGGGCTCCTGGCGTTATGTGACTCCCAGTACATGGCCGGTGCCGCGAAATCCAGCCCGATTTCGATGTGTTCGCGCTGAAATGTCTTTTCGAGCGTGAAAAGGACCATTCTAGACAAAATCCAGAATGATTTCCTGCGCCGGGGGTTGATCTGGTCGGCGGTGCATGATAGCACGAAACTATTTGAGAAAGGTAGGGGGGGGGGGCTCAAGCCCCATAAGACCCCGCCCCTGGCTACGCTCATGGTATATTGGTAGAGTTTTTAAATACGAAAGGTCGGATCAAATTCAGTCTAAATTCTAGGTGGCATTAAATCTAGCATAACCTGCCTAACTCAAGCAGCCTAAGTGCGACAGCGAGAGAGAAAAACTGTATTGGCGCAGTGATTGTTATTGATGAGTAAAGATGGTCGGTCCAGCTAGTCCGGGGCTTCCGTAGACCAGGTATTACTATTGCCGCACGGTCCGCGAGTCATTTCTGTCAAGTCGGATCCGCGTTAATCAGGCTGGCCTCCCATTAAAACATGTATCTGTTATCTGGTGTTATAATTTTGAAATTGCATTTGTGCGCGTAGCACCACATAGTGTGGAGTGAATCTCTCGCGCGATCGCAGTGCGAGCATTGTGGCGGTGGATAAATGTACAGGTAATAATAGCGTAGGATTACGGAGCACAGACGTGTGTTTGTGTGGAGCTGTCAGATTAACACCACCTCCGTTCTGGTGAGCGAGGGTTGAGGAGCCGCGACTCTCCTTATGCAAAGACGAAGCTCCCGCAGGATCTATCTGTATGTGGAATGTGTTGCGGCACGAAGGGAATGAATGGAATCGGCTGCCCCGTTTCAAAAGGATGCCAATAAACATCATCACCAACGTAAAAAGTGCGAGTGTCCCTATACCCGTAAGAAGAAACGAGGTTTTAGTCGGCATGTTAGGGCAGGTCGCGTATCTTATCATTAGGATGCGTGCGCCTGGGTCGCAACCATAGACCAACTAGAGCAGGAGAATGATAAGCTAATAAAGCTAGTCGGAAAGCTAGAAAATGAACTCGAGAACGAGCAGAACCAGAGGAATGTGGTCGGAGATAGGCTAGCCTAGTCGAAATGAAGCTGAGCGCTTCGATGCGAGCACCACGAACGGCCGTGCCTCCGAAGTGGGTCCGATCATGAAGCAATATTTACCCCACCGGAAATCAATGGCGATGACGTAATCAATGATCGCGAAAAGGCTACCACTCGTAGTGCGGGCAGCGGAAGTCGAGGACAGAGTGAAGGGCGAGGCCAGAACAGGAGGGCGGAGGGCAGCCCCAAACGCAGCTTCCGGAGACCAGAACTAACGGCGACAAGTTGCCTCTGTTGAGAATTTTAACGTGCGTAAACTAGAACCGGTAATAAGAGAGGGAGGGAGAAAGTAGGTGCAAATGAGCGAGTCTAGATCAGAGCTCTTCAAGGGAAACCGGTCTGCGAAGTGAGAGCGAAGGCCAACGAACGTCTGTGAGACGCGATGAGGGAGCGACGCCTGGCAGTGTTAACGGGAGGAGTAAATGACGTGCTCTATGAAAGTAGTCATCATACCGGCATCATCATCGTCATGTCTACCTCACCTCTTGCCTTATAAAGTGAACCGATGGTGAATCACGAATTACCCAAATCAACAACAATGTGTTTCACAGCACTGCGGGTGACATGCGCTGACAGGAACCGAGCTGACAGGCACCGATAAGGAGATACGAAAAGAGAACAAATTATCTGAAAGAGAGACGCCGGCCCAATCTATTGCGCGCTGGCCTGCTCTCTGCACAAGACGAGGAGGATAGAGGACAAAGAATTGTAAAGAGCCACGCACTAAGGCAAACCCCGGAAGCGAAGATATCTCTACTATTTGCTTTGATTCACGATAATTAGAGGAGATGTCGGTGGCGAATGTTTAACTTCTTCACAGTTTAGTGCAATACGAGAGACCAGACGTCAGAGAAAGAGAGGGGGAGAGAGAGACGTTATTATAGTAAAGGCAGAGAGGTGCACCTAGGATATGACATTCTTCCCTGCGATCTGTACAGGAGCATGAACAAAGAGGACAAAAGGGTGGTCAAAGATGGTGATGAGGGCATTTATTTATTTATTTATTTATTTATTATTACCCTCATATCTTACAAGCAGCATTATATAGGGAAGGGGCTTTAGTATATCAGTACATATAAAATAAATACAAAGAGAAGTGAAGAACAGTTATAACGCAAAGAAAATACAGCAACAACAGGTAAATGAGCACGAAAGTAACAAAGCTAAAATAAACGCTTAAAAATCAAGTAACAAGAACAAAAAAACAAAAACACGGGATAATAGCAATGAAAGAAAACGATAGCAATAGGTGACAACGCGGTAGTGACGCAGTTTTGAAGTAGGCTTATAATTCGTTTGATAGTGCTCTGTGAAAACGGTCTGTACCTGTGATAGCGACTAGTGACGCAGGCAGGTAGTGCCACTCAAGACATGTTCTCGGCAAGAACGAATATGAGTAGGCAACTGTGCGCTGCGCAGGTACATGAACTTTGAAGCGATGATTGATACGTGCGGAGACATAAGACGCTGGTGTAATGTACCGGGACTTGAGCTTGTGGTTATGATAGTAGATTTAATGAAAGAGGGAGAGACGAGATAGTTTTCTTCGGGAAGAGAGAAGGAGAATGCCAAAAGCAAGTTTCATGTTAGTAACGTTAGAAGTACGGTGACAATTGTTAAGAATGAAACGGACCGATCGATTTTGCACACTTTCAAGGATATTTATTAGTGTAGCATGCCCAGGGTCCCATATTGAGCATGCGTATTCGAGGTTAGGTCTGACACAAGTGACGTAGAGTTGTTTCAGTTTCGGGTGAGCTAAAGAAAAGTTACGTCTGAGAATAGCCAAGCATGCGGTTAGCTTTCGACGTGATGTATTCGATGTGTCTTTTCCATGAAAGATTGTTAGCAATATGTACAGCGAAATATTTGTAAAAAATTATCGGGTCAAGGGGAGTATCGTTAAGTATGTAGTCGGGGCAAGCTG
Organism: Dermacentor variabilis; assembly: GCF_050947875.1. Lineage (NCBI taxonomy): Eukaryota > Metazoa > Arthropoda > Arachnida > Ixodida > Ixodidae > Dermacentor > Dermacentor variabilis. The sequence goes on along the minus strand of NC_134570.1, from coordinate 157,837,620 downwards.
ACTCTTTACGTGAAATTCTCATTGTTTTGCATTTGGAAGTGTTTAGTTCCAGTAACCAAAGCTTGCGCCATGCTGCAGTGTTATTGAGATCATCCTGGAGTGTTAAAGTATCGTTAGGGCTTTCAATCTTGCGGTATATATCACAGTCGTCAGCAAATAGACAAATGGAACTTGCAATTTGGTTAGGAACATCATTGATATAAATTAAGAAAAGTAAGGGTGCTAAAACAGAGCTTTGAGGTACCACTGAACCAACCGGAACTTCAGGAGAATCATTATCATTAATGCTTACATATTGTGTACGGTTAGAAAGAAGCTCTCAAATCCAGTTGAAGACAAGGGAATCAATGCTTACCTGGCCGAGTTTTAGTAGGAGCAAGTGGTGGTTAACTCTGTCGAAGGCTTTTGCAAAATCTAAAAATATACAGTCTACTATAAAGCCAGCGTCTAGAAATGTATGGAGATCGCTACAAAAAGTTAATAACTGCGTTTCGCATGAGAAGGACTTACGGAACCCATGTTGAATGTTATGAAAAAACCGGTTTGATTCCAAAAAGTTGACAAGATGAGAGAAAATATGTATTCAGATATTTTACATGGTACTGATGTCAAGGAAATAGGTCTGTAGTTGTATGGGTTATGGGTGTCGCCGGACTTGTGAAGTGGAATCACCTTTCCTTTTTTCCAGTCTCTGGGCAAGAAGCTATTGTTCAGATATTTCGTAAAAATCAAGTTCAATATAATGAAACTATATTCGGTAGTACCCTTTAAGAATTTGGACGTAGTGCTATCAATACCGTACGAAGAGGATCTTCTTAAGATTGTTAATAACAGAGCAGATACCAGATGAGTCGAGCAAGATCGGTTCCATTGGAAAGAAACTAGGTGCTATGAATGGCGGAGAGTTGCCAGAGTGAGTGGGGCAGAATGAATGGGTGAAAGCGATGTTAAGTGTAGACGCGCAATAACGGCTTGGGATTCTCTCACCTAATTCATTAGTAAGAGTTATACCTTGACTATCGCGGCTTTTCACGACGTTCCAAAAGCGCCTCGGATTCGTTCTTAGTAACGATGGACGCGTGGTGTTATAGAAATTAAATTTAGTTTCTTTTAAAGCATTGGAGTAGACTTTTGCTGCGACGGCATAAGCGGACCACTTGTCAGTAGTTGACGATTGTTTTGCAGCACGGAACAGTCTGCCTTTTTTGTTAGATAGTCGGTTAAGGTGTCTGGTGTACCACGGTGGGTTAGATGATTGATAAACCTTTCTTAAGGAAATATATTGGTTTAATAGATGCATTGCTTTACCTTAAAATGATGCCCACAATTTTTCGACTGATGCGTCGGTGTAAGATATATAAAAACTGTCGAGGAAGGAAGAAGGATCGGTGTTGATAGCGTCAAAGTTAGCTTTATTATAATCTCTGATAAGTTTAAAGGGCTTGTTTCTTTTAGCACTAATTGGTAGTGAGATAGAAAAATGGATCATGTCGTGATCACTGAGCCGTGGCAGGTGAGTTATTGTTGATACAATTTCATGTGATGACGTAAGTATCAAATCTAGTAAGGATGATGTCGTAGAAGTAACACACGTTGAAAGGCGGACTAGTTGCGATCAGTTGAAATGCAAGCATGTGGCTAGGAAGCTACTAGTTTAGGCGGAAGCAGGTTCTGCAAGCGCACATAAATGAGACCATTGGATTGATAGAAAATTAAAATCACCTAGAAGAAAAACTGGTGTACCGGGAAATCCGGCTGAAATCTGGCTTAGAGAATCATGTATTGCCTCGCAAAAAGAGCTGTTGGAGTTAGGCGGGCGGTAACAAATTCCAAAAACCACCTTTCTAAAAGCAATGGTTACACAACACCACACTATTTCTAAATTACACGGAACGTTCAAAAGAGTGCATTGAAAGCATTCATCCACGGCAATGAGGACACCGCCACCCGTTCTCTCAGCGCGGTCACGACGATATACGGTGAATCTTTTGTCGCACTGAAAAAAGTTCACGGGTTGAAATTTTGTCAGATAGCCAAGTTTAATTCTGCAATATTGTATCAGCATCTGTGTCAATAATTAAGGCGCTTAGATTGCCTCTTTTCGCGATAAGACTGCGAATATTTGTAGAAAGCACGCAAAGTACTGACGTATTGCCACCACCCCCGCACTGTCCTAGCTAGCGGCATAGTAGGTACCGCCTGAGCGGGTCGCCCTCGGGGAAAGGGCAACCCGCTTGAAGAAGTAATTGGCGAACTGGTGTCGGAGTGTAAGGAAGGCGTTTCGCAGACGCAGTTCTCGGAAGCATCATACATGTAACACTTTTTGTGTGCATATAGCCTTTTGTACCGCAGTTTGAAGGGCGTTTTTAGACCACATTAGTGCGGGATGCGTGCACATTAGGATGTGTGCACATTAGGACGGGATGCGCATGTCCAATAACCAAGTAACAATGGTTTGCTCAATTTCTCGAGCATTGATGCAAGTTTAGTCTCGAGAGCTAACACAGGTTAGTAAGTGATCAAGCTCCTCAGTACAGAGCCTCGCTGGTTGCCCTGATCATTGCCTTTTCGACGTAAACGGTCAGGTACCGTTAACTCTCAGTGGATTTCACCTTATTCGTTCAGATGGCAGATGGGGGCAGGCTGAGCTCGGTTTCGGAGGGAAGTGACGACGATCGGTGTCCACGTTCCCGTAGAATCTGTGTTGCTTTTTGAATACTATGGTCTGATTTAAGGAAGAAAGACGAGGTAGATGGGGACTATTCGTTGGGCCTTTCTACAGGCTCTTCTATCTTTCTATCTTTCTATCTGATCACTTACGTGCGGATATTTTTTCCGGTTATGAACAAAAATTTACGTCCGGTCTTTCGTAAACATGAAATGTTTTAGAACTAATAGTAGTTTTGGATGTTTTACTGCTGCATACTTCCGCTGAGCATATGTGTATAGCAAAAACAAGACTGCAATCGTTTGGAGGGCATTCCTTAAACGGATTCAAAGCTTCTTAAGGATGCGCAGTAGATGAGGATATATTCAGCTTTCTATAAACCCAATGTTTATACCTCTTCAGAACTGCGCTGCAAATATCTGTAAAAACATGTAGTCGCCTACCTGAGAGTGAAGCAGTCAATTCGTGTGGCAACATTTAACAACGCACAAGATTGAAAAAAAAATATGCACAGTTCCGAGACATATTATAGAGCAGGAGAATATAGAGCAGGAGCGCCCTAAGCAGGCGCTCAAGCACATTCGTAATTGGACAGAACTAAAGTTATTCTTTAAGAATATGGTAAGCCACCAATAAACAATATTCCTCACATCTAGAGTTTGTCGGGAGGCCTTCTGGTATAGCTTATAGGAAACTCAACGCACATGTCACACGACAAACTTCGCCACAATAAAATAAAAGTTAAGCACAGCTGTTCAATTTCGCTAGCACTAAAAACGAAGAGTCACTTCACCAAGTACTTTCTAAAAAGCCTTCCCTATTGTTACACAACACAATGTTTGCACTAATCATTATCAGGGAGGTCTGTCTCAAATCGATTTAGTGTAATAGATATCACGTGCATTCATAGGAACAGCCAGCGCGACATTGCCACTCGCCACAGGTTATTCGGTCACACCACTGACAGACCGTGAGCGCGACTTAATTCTGGTCCCCCCATTTTGCGACAAGGATGCCTTGCGAGCCTCCCTCCACTCCTCGCGTTTCCTCGGCACCTCAAGTAGACGGTGCTGCCGCCTTCGCTTCAGGAACACTTCGGGCAGCCACCGCACCACGGCAAGGCACACGAACATCATCGCCGCCGCAGCAGCCTCGACGGCGAGCACGACTCGATGACTGCTCGCCGCCGACGAGGCCACCGCGAGCAGGGCGCCGAGCCTGTCGAAGGAATACGACACGCAGAGGCCGGTGGCGCGAAGCGCGGTCGGAAATACCTCTTTCATGTAGCCGTAGGTGACGCTCATTGCGGCTGCGCTCCCGCATGCCCCCAGGACGCCGCACCACGACACCAGCATGGTGTGCTGGTGGAAAACCGCCACCACGTGCACGGGCGTGCACAGGCAAAGCACACCGAGGAACATGGTGAGCGTCCCGCGGTAGCTCCACCCGACCACGGTCCGGGCGGCACGCACATAGAATACCAACTGTAGCAGAAGGTGCGCCGCCTGGACCCACGCTGTCTTGGGCGCGAGTGAACGCAGCTCGATCGCGTAGTAGCCGAAGTTCATGGTGAACCAGCACGCGCACACGGGCACGATGTGTTCCTGCGGCACGACGGTACCACAGCTAACGCTTTCTTTGGGAACGTCACCCATGGTGGACTCGTTCACTTGCTGGCGTCTCTTGATCTGTTGTTTAAGGGCGGTGAACGTGGCCCTCGCTGTGCCTTCACCCTGGCCGTTGCACTTGGCTGCCGCCAGGAGCACGCCCTCGGCATCGCGCAGCCTGCAGGTGGCCAGGAGCCCGCTGGGCGATTCATCCAGTAGCAGGCAACAGGCGGCCAGAGCCACCGTTGGGACCGCTATGATAACCTGGTACAGCATCCAGCGTGGCTCGAACAGTGCAACGAGTGCCAGGAAAGGTGGGCACAAGATGGCCGCCACTCCGGTGGCCCACACGCTGTACGCCTCGCCGCTCGTCCCCGGTCACTTCATAGAGCAGCGTGGACGAGCTGCAGGCGGCGCACTCGAAGAATCGGGCGAGCAGGAAGAGAACCAAAGTGTCAGCAATGGCAGTGCAAAGGGTGGCCAGCAGTAGGGCGCTCACTGTGGCCATGATGACCGGTTTGCGGCCCCACCTGTCTGAGAGCACGCCGGCTAAGGGGGCAAAGGGCATCGCACCCATCATATAGACAATCGAGGAGCACTGGTAGAGCCAGCGGCGCCCGCACACCAGGTCGTAGTTGCTGACGATGCTGTCCTCGGTGCTCCCGATGTCGTACACCCGATTGTCGCAGTTAACTACGCGGCGCTCCTCTTCCAATGCGATCTGCATTGGAATCATGCAGATCGTGGTTTCAGAATACGTCAGTTCAACTCGTCGAAAATCTCTCTACATACGCGAATCAAGTTGCATGCGAGCATTGCTCGCTCATTGCATCGTTACTCGAGGTGGCCGCATCTTCCTACGGTCGGTGAAATGCGCACCAAGCAGGCGCAGTTCACGTAGACGCGACACAGCCTAGGGACAAAGTAAATCTGCACTTCCTATTTTTCTGGAGTAATGGTTCCGGCAGATTTAAATTAATTGTGACTACTCCGCGTACGCCCTAATATATACGTATCAGCAGTTTCTAATTCAGAATAGCAACCATGAAGTTCGGCTTGGTCGCAACCGTATTGCGTTACTGCACCTACTTTCAATCCTATTCCATAACTGAAAGCATCTAAGAACTACGCGGAAGCCTAAATGCATTATTATATTATTAGAGGGAAAAGAGGAAGAGGACTACATTTGGAGAGATACTATACGCACGGTAGAAGCTGCAGACAATATTGCTAATCGACCGACGAAACTCGGTGGCTATACATGACTTGAGTAGATCAACATCTTTGTCAAACATCGCCCTAACAGTCATGCCACGATAATTTTTCAATAAGCCTGGTGGCTCAACGTGGCCGAAAGCTCATTTGGCCCTTTCATAGAACCTACGCATGTGCGTAGTGTGCCGGTTCACAATATTGTTACGCAGGAAGACGCAGACGCGACTCTACATGCAAGTAGGTTCACAGATCTATACGCTACGTTGAGCAAAAAGGCTAACGCTAATGGGCAAAAAGGCTAACGCTAACGCACGCTAACCGCTAATCGTCGTCATCGTCTGCACACCGTGGACCTTTGACGTCTTTGGACATCAGGAATACTGGTCCGTAGCAATATGAACGGCTTTTGAGTATGATAAGTTTTCGAAGCTATTTGTGATAGGCCTGATTCCTTGGAAGTCGCCGCACGGTGGCGGTGCCGCTGGTCGTGCAGCACCACCGCGCGGTGACGCAGCTTCGGATCGGATCGCAAAACATTTATTGGGCTCTAGAAAAGAGATCTTCGCGGCTTCAGACGGCCTCTTCCATCTTCTGATGGATTCTTCTGTCTGCAATCACAGGGTTGGTGCCCTAGTCGAAGGCTCCACTGAGTATGGCCAACCCTCGAGCTCGCTCTACTTGGCGCTTTTGACCGTTCAAGCTTACGCTGGAAAGCATACTCTCCCACTGTTGCGCACTCGGGTTTTTAATTTTATAGATAGTTGGGGACTCAATATTTTGACAGGCCCATGATATGTGGTACAGATCTGGTTTCTCTCCGCACCATGGGCACTTAGCCTCATATTGTGTAGGGAAAATTTTATTCAGAAGGTTTAGATTAAGGAAAGTACCCGTCTGCAGTTGTCGCCATGCAACAGCATTATCCTCTCTGCTTAGATCCTTATCCGGGGGTGGGTACTTCAGTCTGACCCCTTGATAATAATTTAGGATATCTGAGTAGCCCATGGGTACTGACTCGGATTCCTCAAGGCTGGATGTGTCGGACGCCCGGTTAGTATGCCCTCGAGCTATCCTATCCGCCTCTTGGTTCCCTGTTATGCCAGTGTGCCCTGGTACCCAGATTATGGTATGCTGAACTTTGTTTCCCGGGTCGCATGAGCAGAGTATGTGGCGTGCTCTGCGCCCAATTCTGCCGTTTGTATAATTACGGCATGCTGCCTGAGAATCTGTTATTATTGATAGGGACCTGCCAGATCGATAGCCCTCCAGTGCTGCCAGAGCCACAGCTGCCTCTTCGCCCTCGACTACCGTGCAGTCCTGTAGTGATGCGCTGGTGATCTCCTTGAAGTCCGAATTAACCACCGACGCCACTGCTCTGCTGTTGTGTCTTCTGTCTTTGACGAACGTTGCCGCGTCCGTATACCTTGTGTTGTCCTTGTTCGCCAAGGTTCTCTGCACGTACTCCGCTCTTGCTTCTCTACGCGCCTTGTGCAGAATGGAATGGCCTCGGTACGCTGGATCTCTTGGATCATGTTGCCGCCGCCATATCTTCGCAGGAGCACCCTCCCCGTGGGGGTCTGCATCAACCTACGTGCCTGAGAGCATAGTAGTGCTTCTCTTAGTTCACTGAAGGTATTGTGCAGTCTCAGGGCCAGCAATTTCTCGGTCGATATGCGCTGCGGCAGGTGAAGCGCGGTTTTCTACGCCTTTCGCAGTATGGCGTCCGCTTGTTCTTCTTCTTGCTTGATGCATTTGTATTTCGCATGCACAGTTCTAGCGCGACGCCTGCTGCTGCGACGAATGTTGCTTCGCGAGAAGCGCGTACCAGCGTTGCCGTTCGGCGCTCTCCATCAGTGGTGCTGGAACTACCCTCGGTTCATGTTTCGACATGTTTGAGGTGTTTCTTTCGTCGTTCTTTATGAGCGATGCTAATTCTCGATTTTTGTCTATGGCGAAAGAAAAGACTCTGCTTATTCACGTTTCCTTTATTTTCATTACCTGTTCGAACGCCGTTCTCGAACTACACGCGTCTAGAACTGTAGCCGAGGTGATCGTGTTACCGAATTTCGGCATTAAGTGGCTCTATCAGCTGCTCAGGCTTGTTTACGAATGCCGCCAGGCGCCCGCCAACTTCTTGGACACACGGATGCTAAGGTCCGCGTAACCAGTCATTATTATCTTTCAACCAATGTCTCTTGTCGCTTGTTACGCTCAAGGCTGTCAAGTCGAATGGTTGCGGCCCTTTGGATCTAATAGAGCTGGGCTGACTTCTGAAGGAAGGAGCGCAAAACCTAATCATGAACTCGAAAACGATGTGCCAAAAGTAGAAAAAGACCTGAGTGTGTTGCCAAAAAGCAGTATGCACTGCAATTTTGTCCGCATATCCAAACTCGTTATGTCCACTACGTAGAAGACGCAATAACAAGGAAAACAACAGCACCTGCGAATCAGAGCGAATCAACACCACGTACACGCGATTTCGCGTCATGCGATTGGAAGTAACGCGTAACGAGTAACGCGTGGGAACGCTGGTGTGGCGGGGCGCGGACGCGTAATCATGCGGCTCTGTTCATATTTCGCGCGTTTTCTTTATAACGCGGAAGAAATAATCACGCGAGATATAGCACACTGAAATCAACCGAATCGGGTGTTCTAAACACGATTGTTATTTTTCTATCAAAATTTGCGCCCACAATTCAGGAATTAAAATGTTCGTTATTTATTCTCATCCGATTATCTATATTTCAGTTACGAAAAAGAAAATACTCCTGGTGCAGTACATCACTGCTGGCAGAATACCATTGGTTGCATCCCCGTATATTCGTCACAAGCAATGGAATGCCTTGGTGAAAAGCGAAAGTTGCATTCTGATAGCCGATCATCCATTATGCACGAAACATTTCGTAACACTTCAGCTTCTAGCTTATTTTGCGTGGCGTGCATTAGCCAACGTAGGATCTCCGGATCGTTAATATAGTGTCACCATAATATTTATCCGCACTGCGGCAAAGCTAGATTACGATTAGCAAGGAGTGTAGGTCGAGCGCGTAGTATGCACCTCATAGTACGTCACATTCAAATTTCTTTTCATGTAAACGAATTCAGCCACCTGCAGTGTAGATAGACTATCACACGTTCCCATACTGAAGGCAGCGCTGTTACAGATGCGTTAATTTCAGTGTAGCTGCCATAATCACGCCTAAACATGCTAAGGAATATCGGCGTCCGAAATAAAATATACACAGTTTGTGCAGAGTTGGAGCGATCGGACGGCTGCGGCCAGAAGCGCTGATTGGGTGGGAGTACACAGCCGGCGTCGTCGTATTGCCGGTACCTCGCCGGTTCCATCAAGCAGCCGAGGCGACCCGCTTCCACCGCCGCTCACAGCGACACAGACATCAGCTGAAGCTTGTTTTTCACATGAAATAGTACTTAACAGAACAAAAGTATTTAGAATGTGCGCGTGTTTCATAAAGCAGCTACCAGTACTAACATCACCCTAATCCACAAAAAGGGAGACATTAAATAATGGAAAAATTGTAGGCGCATTAACTTATTTCCAGCATTATATAAAATATTCACCAAGATAATTTTCAATAGCATAAGGGTAACACTGGACTTCAATCAACCAAGGGAACAAGCTGGCTTCAGGAAGGGACACACTACAATGGATCACATCCTTGTCAACAATCAAGGAATCGAGAAATCCGCAGAGTCTCTCTCTATGGCTTCCATAGATTACGGAAAAGAATATGATTCAGAAGACATACCAGGAGTCACAGAGGCATTACGTAATCAAGGAGTACAGTATGCTTACGTAAATATCTTGGAAAATATCTGCAGAGATTCCACAGGTACCTTAATTCTGAACAAGAAAAGTAGGAATATACCAATAAAGAAAGGGGTCAGACAAGGAGACACAATCTCTCCAATGCTATTCACTACGTGCTTGAAGAAGTATTCAAGCAATAAAACTGGGAAGGCTTTGGGGTGAGGAGCAATGGCGAATATCTCAGCAACCTTGTGTTTGCAGATGATATTGACCTGTTTAGCAACACGGGGCAAGTTGCAACAAATGATTGAGGACCTTAACAAAGAGAGCGTAAGAATCTGGTTGAATATTATTATGCAGAAGACAAGGATAATGAACAATAGCCAGGTAAGAGAAAAGGAGTTGCGGATCGCCAGTCAGCCTCTAGAGTGTGTCTCTCACTTCTTGACCTGTGCACCATGGTGCTCGGGCTCGTAGAGGGGGTAAGGACAGCCTGCTCGTGCGGTGACTGTGGCTGCGCCCGTAGATTTGCTGGCATCGCTTCCTTCGTTGTGCACGTTGGGCTGTTCAATTCCCTAGGCGAACCTCGAGCAGCTTCACTTCTTTTCGATGGCATGCCCACAGACTTTGCCCTACTTTCCGATTGCGAAACCACCGGGCACGTGTCTTGCTCGTTGAAAGGTTGCGCTGTTCGCCTAAGGTGTCGACGGTTTCTTCGAAGCAATCTTCCCTCTTGTGTGAGAACAAAGTACGAGCGTGGGCACGCCAGCTTAAACACCCTGCCTTTGGCGCGCCGGCTTCGGTTAATCATAGCTCGAACAATATCACCTTCTTGATGTGGTGACAGCCGCTGGCCTCTTTGCAGGTTCCGGTTATGTTTGACGAGCTGCGACTCGGGAGAAAGTAGAGAGTCAGGGATTCGTGTACGAAGGCTCTGGCGCTTCAACAGGTCCGCTGGCGACCTGCTGTCTTCGAGTGTTGACGTCTAATAGTCCCAGCCAGGGACTGTATTTGTTTTTTCTTGCAGTAAAAACGAGTTAATAAATTACTTGGGTGACTATTAGCCTTTAATCTCTGCATAAGTAGGCTTTTTTTTATTGAGTTATGCATTTTTTCTATTGCTACCTGCTGTATGAACGCTTGTATGATAACGTCTATTGTTTTTGTTTTGTTTTTGTTCTTTCTCTCTTACCCTCCCTTTTCGCCATGTGTTGGTTTCTGCTGCTGCTGTCACGAGAAGGCTTAAGGACTAGTCAAGTTCCTCTTTCGCAACTTTTTTCCTTATATGCTCCATAAATTTCTATTTTTATGGAAATAAAATTCATTCATTTCATTGATTCATTGGTTTCATTCATTCGTATTATCCGTCTGCCTATATAAATAGCTTATTCTGAGCCACCTCTTTCTGAGCCATGAGCGAGGCAGCCGGTGGAAGTCCTTCGTCTGCCGCTGCTGCTAAACGAGCTGCCCGAGCAGAAGCCCAACCCGGTTCCCGCTAGAATCCAGAGGTGTGTTGTGCCGAACAAGGTATTGGTACAGGAAGTCGAGCATGTATCCGTGTATTTCTCTGACCACAAGGCTTCCTTCGTGATAATCAAGAAGTGGGAGTGGAATGTTTCTTGAAGAGAGAATATGTGTCATGAATAAAAAGTTGTTTGTAACTCCACATACAAGTCTTGATAGAATTATTTGCCTCAATATATCAAAAAGCCAAATCAGCTGAATTGCTGCGCTCACTCAAATTTCGCATTACGAAGTAACATAATCGTCGGCAATTTTTTCGTGAATGTTGTTGCAGTCAGCGCATAATGAAAGAGTGCGCGCACTTCAGTAGCAGCGTCGAAACGTCTCGCACGTTCTCGGATGGTCGAAGAAAAAATATATTTTAGCCCGGCAACAAATTTCTCTCGTTTCTCCGCAACCGCACCTCCGCGACCAGCCAGAGCGATGCATAAGGAGCGTGTGCCGCGTGAAGGCAGCGTTTTTGGGCATCGTAGCGCCTTCATGCGCGCGCAGCTAGAACGTTCTTACAAGTTGCTTAATTACATTACAGCCTTAATGGAACTGAATGGAAGCCAACGACGAATCTAAAAATTGTGGCGTGCACTTCTTTGGCGATGACACTTCGACGATCCTTACGGCTGCGTCGTATGGGCCAACAATTTTTTCCGCTGGCCTATATATTCCAAGGTTAATGCTGCCTCCAGGGACAGAAAGTCGCACAATGAACGCGCGTGCCGGTTAGGTTTATGTTGCACGCGAAAGGAAATTTCTATATTGCTTCTAACAGCATAGAGTATCACCGCGAAATCGTTTGATACACTTTTCGAGAAAAAAAAAAGAACGCTCACAGAATGGCAACTGTTCTGGCCATATGCGAGGTAAGCAATTTCCTGAGCGTGTACATATTTTTTCGTCCATGTCGTGTCCAGCACACACGTCATTCATGCTCATGTCTTGATGCGTCATTAATGTCACGTGATGAATGCATGCGATTCGTGTCATCTTGCCGTGTCATTAGCCATAAGTACGCATGTCGCTCATGCCATGCGTGCTTGTCATTCATATGATGACATAAGTGACATGACGTGTATGCTATGTCATTCAGTTGTGTACCTCATAGTCTTTTAGAAATCGTTGTACGCGCAAGAGAATAAGACACGGACAACCGAATAAAGGACGCGAACAGGTGCACTCTGACACTTTCAAACTTCGTGGGCGCAAATCGCGAACACTATGGGGAGAAGCGTAGACGCTGCAGCCATTCAAACATACTCCGCACTTGGCGCCAGAACTCTGAACGAACAATCTTGGACGCGTGCTGGGCATGTCCCAAAGATGTTCTCACGAATCCAAACGGTTTCGCCACTTCCCAGGGCACAAAGCCGTTATTCAGGCAGCACGAAATAGTCCTTTGTCTGCATGGCGTGGTAGCGATGATGGTTACAATAACCGAACCATCCGGGAGGAGAGAAGAACCACAAAAAGAAGGGCCACCTGTACACTAACGATAGTTTAGTAGCGTCTGTTGTCGGGCTAGTTGGTACATATCTTTTAGAAATGGCTTTAGGTGCAAAAATAAGACAGCGGCAACAGAATAAAAGACACGGACAGCACTTGTGCCCCTGTCCGGGTATTTTTTCGGTTGTGCGTACCTTGTTTTTTTGCTCTTAAGTCATTTCTAAAAGCCATATACCAACTAGCCCGACAACAGACGCTACCAAACTAGACGTCATAGTAATATCTGCATTTCATGTCATTCACCGTGTCAAGCCAGGCGTGTCATTAATGTCATGACATGACATTCATGTTAAATGATGACATTCCTGACATTACATGGCATGTCACGCTTGTTACGGAAACGGTGGATTGCAATGCTCAGGCATTGGAGGTAACGTAAAAACGGCGTCGCTTACGTAAAGTTGAATTCTCGGCAGCTTCATTAACATTCGACGTCATTTTAGACCACGTGATGGCGTTTGGCGAGTAGCGGCGCGAGGAAAAGGTAGGCGCAACTCTGCTCCCTATCGGCACTTATACAAGGACCCAAAGTGTTCTTAGTTAATAGTAGAGTAAACAGTATTAATTTGTCCCAGTTGCTTGCCTATTTTCTTTCCCCCGTGCGCAAGCGCCGCACGAGCGTATGTTCTAGACCCGCCTCGCCACCGCATTGGTTAAGCGTTGTTCTTGCTCTCTTGCGTTCGCCATGTTTCTTGGCAGCAATGTTTGTTTCATAAAAATGTTCTTGCGTAAACCTACTTCCTTCAAGTCTACCATGCTCCTGAAATCATAGTCTCTGTTTGTAAATATCAAAATGGTTTTATTTCAAAGCGGTCGGCACTCCGGCACGGGCGGGTCGTAGATAGTGCACTGGCTGAAGCTCCCGTCGGCCTCGACGGGTATGGCCACGTTTCTCCACTCGTGCGGTGACATGTGGCTTGCACCAGTGGTCCACGTCGCATCCAATGAGGCGCAATGCGAGTGTGTGGAAAAACAGCGCCATCATGGACAGGATGGTGGCGGCCAGCACCCGCCTCTGCACGGTACCGTGGCCCAGTATGACGTAGACGTTGTGCTGGACGGCCTGCGTGCCGTCTGGGGCGACAAAACCACTCAGAACATCGCTAAGATCCACGGGAATTTGGATGGTTCTCCGCCCCTGGTTGAATGCGGTCGAGGTTGTTCTCGTCGAGTACTTGTCCACCGTGTTCAGATCAACGGGAACTTGAGCGCTGCCACCCATCCCGCCCGGACTGTATGTGGGTCAGGGCGCTCTGGTTAAGTACTTGTCCCCCGTAGGCTCCGGTGGTATCAGAGGTGAGGCCTCAGGAGAGGTACCTTGGCCGTAATACGCCGTGACTTTCTCACGCGGCGGCGATTCCTTCGAGCTCATTCCTGCAGGGTAACACAAGCGAATAAATACGAAAGGGATATCTTCCTTTAATTCTTGTCGTTCATTAGCGTTCCAAGTAGCTACGTTTAGCCAATTGAAGCGCCCCTGCGCGCGCTTCTCATGATGATGATGATGATGATGATGTTGGACTCATGTTATGGCTCATACCCACTCTGGGGATTGGCCAAGAATTCCGTTCTGAAACAATTACTTATTACTTTGAAGTGTTACATATTCGATGAAAAACTCTGTTTAGTGCTACTTCTACTTCTTCTTCTCCCACAAAATATGATAACCGGAGATTTACATGTAACAAAATAAAAAATGAGCAATGCGCCTCTTATGGAACCGATTATATACGTTAAAGCAAGCTGATGATAAGCTGACGTGCATAATCGTGGAACTTGTCCATAACTTAGGAGAAAAAGGCCATGATATCTCTTTTCAGTGGATACCAGGTCATTGCGGTATCATAGGAAATGATGAGGCAGATAAGGCAGCTCGGATGTCAAACCAAGAATACCGCTGCGTCCCCCTTCCTCTCTCAAGGACCGACGCCGCGAGACAACTTCGCAGTCTAGCTCGCACGATCCCCTTAGCATAGTGAAATACCGGACATACAAGGCGCACAAGACTGCACAGACTAAACCCGTCACTTCAACTCAGCCCTCCGGGAGGTCTGTATCGACGCGAAGCGTCTTTTCTGTATCGGTTGTAGCTTGGAGTTGCCATCACGAATGCCTACTCAGCAATAATTGGTATGACTGATAGTCTTACATGTGATGTTTGCGGATGCGAGGATAAGATTCACCACTTCTTGTGCCATTCTCCTCAATTTCAAGCGCAAAGGCAATGTTAGTCCAACACATTGAGGAAATTCGATTATCGTCCTCATAGTGAACAGACAGTACTAGAGCACCGTCCCGACCGATCATCGGCTCAGAAGGCAGCGAAGGCGCTTTTGTGCCTGCTCAGAACGTCTGGTTTGCGAGAGTGGCTTTGACTCAAGTAATGTCCGTACTCGTATCTATATACCTTCTCTCCCTTCTCTCTCTTTTCCCATTCTCCCTTCCCCCAGCGTAGGGCAGCCAACCAGACACATGACTGTTTAACATCCCTGCCTTACTATATTCCTCCCCCTTTTGTGTCACTGGGTAGACAGTGTAAAGAGGTTGGGTACTCTCTGAGAAGAGAAGAACGAAATGTGGTATCCAAGTTTCTCTTTTTGAGGATTAACTGACAGGCCCCAACCAGTCGTCCTTTTGGCGGGGTAAATGCGAGGGAATGATCTGTTATTCCACATGCGATTGCTCCTTCAGTTGATATTTTACGATAGTCCCCAAGAGAGTAACGGTAACTCGTTCCGTGCTCCTGGATGACGGAAATAACGAAATCAGCCATTTAAATGCTGATAAAAAATTATTCAGCTGAAAAAATAGAGCGCACCACAGTAGGATTCTAAGTCACAAGTCAAGTACTCTGACCACTTTACCATGGTAGCTTGTCTTTTTTTTTCTTTTTTGCCGGTTTGGCGAACAAACAAGCGACAACACTGTACATGAAATGTAAACAAAGACACCCACCGCCATTGAGGGAAGCGCCCATCAAGAAGGCTTCAAGTTTCCAAGTTCAGCCATCGTACTAATCCACTACAAAAGCCCACTTTGATTTTTGAGTGCATCTCTAACATATAAAATGCTCTCAGTAAAGTATTGCCTTGTAGGGTGGGCATCTATATAAGAATTTCAGACTGACATACGAACTTTGCATAGACTGTGCAGGCGCAGTAACATGACCATATCCAGGGGTATGCTTCCAAAGTGTGGGACAGGTAAAAACCGGATGCCTCGATGTGACAACAGGAGGTCCTTTTATAAGGTTCATTGGAGGATATCACACAGCAGTATGGCATCTTGGCATTCGAGGAAGATATGTTCAATGGCCTCGCGCACTTTCCACAGAAAACAGTGAAAAGACCTCAGAAAAAAGAAGCATTTTTCCTCAAGCCAGTGCTTAACTGGTAGTGTACTGCAGTGAAGCTGGAAAAAGAAAGTTTTTGCTGAGGAACAAATCGGCATCTTTTTAACTCTTTTCAGAACGCCACCTCCTTGTCCTGCACCGTATATGGTCCAGTAGAAAGGCACTGGTAGCAACACACCGCATACATATTTGTACAGTTTTCTTCCGTTAACTCTAGGCACGTTCTCCAGAGGAAAAAGTTTTCAGACGGTGGAAAGCTTAAACTTCACTTAAGAAATCGCGAGTACTTGTACCTCTTACATAGTTCGTCGACACAACAAAGTCACGTAACACCGCACTTAGCCTTACTTGTACTACAGTTCGCAAAAACGGATCACTTTGATTCCGTTCCCGGATCTTCTGTTTGGGAGATAAGTAGAACATGCGCTATCCTATAAGATGGAGGAAGACGCTTTTCGTAGTATGCCTGCATGATTACGCGGTGCAGATCGACCGCTAAATCTTTTTTGACATCTTATAAAAAGACGCTCCTATTGCATATGACCCACACTCTAAAAAGAGAGAGTTCAGGGAACTCTTGAGGGAGTATCTGCTTGTCCCCTATTCCACTCCCTCTTTGTGAGTAGATCGACCCCTTTTGAGAGTAACATAACTCCCCCTGACAGTTTTATTACTCTACAGCAAGGGAGCGCTAGTACTCTTCCACAGAGTGAGAGTATTCTCCCCACAAGAGTAATAGTATTCCCCCAAAGTGCTTGTACTCCTCCAAACGGAGTGTTTCTACTCCGCCAAACAGAGGGCTCGTACTCCTAATCGAGGGATTATACTCCTTCAGAAAAGAGGGCTAGTATTCTTCCTAATAGTGGGAAAACGCGCACGGTGTAGAGCCAAGGTCACGCTAGAAAAGATTCGCAATACTTACTTTCGGGGAATATTTATTTCCTTCATAAGCCGCTCCTGCACTTATGCTTCGTGAATTGGATGTAATCTGTAGTCGCCGGGTTACTCAAATGAAACATATCTCTCTCTGAAAAGGTCAGAATCTTTATTGATCAGTCACAAGACAGACTGAATAATAATTTGACACACATACTGACACACATAAAATGAGATTACAATGATGCCCATAAACATTGCAACATATATTGTAATAAAACATAGTATATTCTATGAAGTTTCATCAGTATTACAGTGTAAAAATCGTTTATTTTCAATTTGTTCTATGTTTTCAGAAATAAAGTATACTATGGAAAGTTAAACATACAACTAACGTGCGCAAACTCACGAAGTATTCACACTACGATCGAATGAAATTATGCGCCACATTACTGGCCAGCAAACGCATTTCAGGCGCAAAACGCATGCGCCTATATGGCAGAGGCTACCCGACGAGCTCCTAAGCATGAGGTTTGTAACGTA
This sequence comes from Dermacentor variabilis, assembly GCF_050947875.1. Classification (NCBI taxonomy): domain Eukaryota; kingdom Metazoa; phylum Arthropoda; class Arachnida; order Ixodida; family Ixodidae; genus Dermacentor; species Dermacentor variabilis. The sequence goes on along the minus strand of NC_134570.1, from coordinate 157,820,566 downwards.
GATATACTGTGCAGGAAACTTTTTTTGAGCCATATTCTAAGACTGGAGCTCATTTGATAACGTCCTGTACAACCTATGGATGTTCCTGACTGAGAGTACAGTGCATTTAGAAATCTGTTGTATATTCTCATATGAGGGCGTAGGTCTAGCTTTAGTTATAAATATTTCACATAAAGTTATTCATGTATGGGCTACATCCTATTGTTCAAAGCGTGTGTTGTCGTGGTTCTGCAGCAATATCCGGCCCAGTCTCAAAGCTGTACAGAGGCGTATCATATTTCCTATTCGGTCGGTGTCCTCACGAATGTAGTCCTGTTGGGATCGATCCGTTACACCGTCTTACAAATAAATAAAATAAATTTCTGTGCGTAGCATCTGATCTGTGCGTAGCAAATGAGTATGAAACTGCGAGGAGCATTCACAATAAAATCTTAAGCACCAAATTTATTGTCATATATGGCAGCTTTTCATTCCGAATGACGGAATGAACGGTATACTTCTTAGGAACAGCTTGCATAATTACATGATCAACTATTGTTACTAGTTGAATATTCAGTCCAACTTAAGTATACCATGGCTTCGGATGTGAACCAAAAATGAGATGTGATGAATATGATGCATCAAAGGTGACATAAGCATAAGTACGGCAGGGCAGTGCACGAAAAAGAAACAAAGAAGCAAATCATCAATTGGGAAAGGCACCATCCTGCTTTACATATCCCTTCCAAACAGGTGAATTTTGCATGTGGCTATGCGTATACTTGCACAATGAACAAACTACCTGAAACTAAAGCTACTACTGAAGTCCTACTGAAATGGTTAAGGTACGCTAAATTAAGAAAAATTCTCGCGCTTCACAGGTATATATGTGTCCTGGGAGAATAATAAAGAGGCTGACTGTGCACTCTATCTGAGGTCATGAATTTTACTGCGTGGAAAAATCCTTTAATTTTATTTCGCCTTATAAAAATGTTGTCTGCAGAAGCCACGAAAGTAAGAAGCTTTTGCATGATTATCACCGTATGTTCGCATCTGCCAATCGATGAACAAGTGTTGCACTCAGATGCTCTCAGTTCTTTGCATTGAACACATCCCTGCCTCCAGTAGCACACTTGGTTGGCAAGTAGATTCAGCCACCTGAATCGAAATCTCAAATACTCGCCAGAACCACTCATATGACTTTTTCACAGAATGAGAAACCACAATTTTACATGTGCCAAATTAATTTTTCAATTGCAAGCGAGTCTGCGGCTTCCAATTAAGACGTAACGTGCACACTGCGGTGTACACAGTTTAAGGAGTACTGACACAAATTGCCGATCTTGTTTTTTCGGTATTTTCGACCCAGTAGTCACCGCACGAAAAAGCATTGGCTTCAGAGTGCGGCGGTTAATTATTTGGAGTTTTGTTTGTAGCGATCAGTTTAAGTTTCGATTTGGGAAAGAGCAACGAGGTGGGCCAAAGGAAGGTCATCACAGCTGAACACGTGATCGCTTAAAACTGTGAGCAGGCCAGTGGGCTCGCGGGCGCGAGGGCTTCGTCTTGCTATTTCGTTTGCTAGGCCTGCACGTGGTTTGCGATTGGATTGGACAAACTTTGTTAAAGGTGCTACTTTGCGATGTCCGCGCCAACATCGTCGTCCTTGTTTTCGTCGTCCAGCGGCGACTATTTACTGCTTGCGATAGTCGCCGCCGAATTAGGCGTGTCCAACCACATTTGATTGGATCCACTGCAAAGCAGCGACTCGGAAAGTTCGGCTGGCAACAGCTATCACTATGCGTATACACACCGGTACAAGTAGCATAGAGTAACATAGTATACACTCTAAGAACAGTTTACACCCTTTGGCTTGCCCCTTCTGCCACACAACGATAATCGTCATCTGCCTTGATGCGTTTCCTTTCTTTATCGCTGCGAGCCCGGAACTTTCCAGTAACGAACGGCACGCGCGTTATCAGAAGGGGCACTCCAAAGGGTGTAAACTGTTCTATGCTGATAACGCGCGTGCCGTTCGTTACTGGAAAGTTCAGGGCTCGCAGCGATAAAGAAAGGAAACGCATCACGGCAGATGACGATTATCGTTGTGTGGCAGAAGGGGCACGCCAGACGGTGTAAACTGTTCTTAGAGTGTAGGCGCCTGCGGCCGACTTTGGCTCTCAGAGCACCAAGCGGAATCGGCGAAATGCACCAGCTTCCAAGATAGTCGCGCACGCTGGCAAATCTCGGAGGCTCCAATTTCAGTTTCGTTTCTTGTTTTTTTTTCTTGGAGGGGGGGGGGACCCATACCTTTGCCTAAATCACATGATTTCATGCAGGCGCTTGTGCCGCTGTTTATATGTTGTGACGACGAGCGCGCGAAGGTGTTTCACTCATGTTAGTTTCATTTAAATTCATATTTGCTGTTTCAAGCTGTAACTTAGCGCAACATTCATGCGAACTGTTGAGGAAGTAGAACTTTTTCGTTTATGATATTGTACGTCTAGTAACTCACGCCAGAAGGTGTATCCTAAATAAATGTGCCGTGTTCCTTAAATATAAATGAACTTGCTGCACAGTCAAGAACACGAAAATAGCAGACAACAATTTATTGCAGCAAGATTGTAAGAGGCAGATACATGAAAACGGGAAGAAACAGCGAAATGCAAGTAATACGGGTGTCACACGGCGCACTTTTAAACGCGATCAAGCCCAATCCGATTTGAATTTCTCAGTCACGATTGGTTCTTTTGCGCAAGCTGCGCGATGGCGCCAATATTAGTCGCGAATTTCAATCCGGATCGGACTTGTTCGCGATCGAAAGTGGTCGTGTGTCACCGGTAAATGGAGAATAGTCGGAAACGAATGGCGTGATGGCAATAACTTTGCACGAGCAAAACACATAGAAGACGTGTTGCAACTATCCAGATAATGAAAAAGAAAACTGCAAATAGACGACAGCAATTAATTTGCTTAAAATGGGATTGTTTTAGACGGGAAAAAATATGACGTTTTTTTCTTGTACTTCTGCGAAGGAGGGTGAATTAGGACAGCAAAATTATGTAAATGGTAGCATGCCGAAATAAAATGGCTGCAAAAATAACTGAGCACGCACCAACATCTTCATCTCGAATGTGTAAGCCAGTGTGCCGTCATTAAAGAGCTGCAATTAAGCATTTTGTGTTGGGGGTCTTCACCTGCTGTCTTCGAAGCCTTGCAATCGTCTTCTGATACTTGGAATTTTGCACTTGAGTATGCGTGATGTCCTTTGGCTGTGCAGTGTATTTTGAGCAAATGGTGGAGATTCCTGCAATACGCAGAATGACAGACAGAAGGTAAGCAATACTGGAGGCTTCAAAGCTATTGAATGTAGACGCTACGTTCCTTCGTATAAGCAATATTGGTGCCTGCAAAGCTTTGTAATGGAGATGCTGCGTTCGTTAATGCAATGCGTATCTTATTTTATTTTATTTTTTTGGTTAAGGAAGCACTGGTCATAAAGGCTAGGAAACAAAGAACTTTCTACGGTAACGACTCCATACACAATTAAGAAATGAAAACACGTATTCTCAGCCCCTGCGCAGAACAGCTAACAACTCTCGAGCGCACATAGCCTTCTATAGAGGTTGGGAGAGAGCCCATTATTGCCATACTACAAATATTGCACGTGTACCGCTTTAGAAATAACTACATTTCTTTTGCAGAAGGAGAGCATACTTTTTCAGCAGTCGCCGCGCGTATCATAAAGCTCTCTGCCCCGAACGGCATGTGTTCATAGGCCACATTTCTTAACGAACCATGTTATTTTATTTTCTAACTTCGTCATTGTATCGAACGTGCATCGCAGCTCGGACGCTGCCGCATCGTTGTTATCGCCAGCATCACCGCTCATTAATGCGCATAAAAACAGGAACACGAAATGAAAGTCAGCGTAGCAAATGGGTAGCAGCTGTTCATGGCTGCAAGGCCGCCGTCACTCGTTCGTGCGGCTAACAGTGACATAACGAAATGAGAAGAGAATAAGTCGTTAACAACGCGCAAAAGAACTTGCTGTGGCCTTACCATCAAACGGCGACGAAGCAGACGCTGTCAGAAGAACCCAACAACGATGCTCAGGTGCATTTTACCATAGAGTTTCTCACTACAACACCTAGAGGGTAATCTGGCGCCGCCGTCTATGGGAGTTTCTTAAGGGGGCACCGTGCCGTCATGGGAATGACGGTATATGTGTCTACGAGGCTCGTGTTGGCTGGTGTTGTAAGAGGCTTCGTCTAAAACGTGGATATGGCTACGCAAATAACGCGTTCTCAAAGTAAAATCTTCATGAAATGTTTCCATTCATGCATATTACATCTTTACTCACCCACAATGCATGACCAAGCGAAGAAAAGCAATAACAGATGACAAACTGTTTCAAAGCGAGCGCGAATCTTGTCGTCTGTCCTCCAACTTTAGCGGCCCGCTGATACTTATTACGTGACATGTAGTCGTACACACAATAACAAGTTCTCATAGTTAAACAAAACATGTTTTCGCGTAATAATAAAGCTAAAACAGCTTTTCACGTGCTGTTCTAGTAGAAAATGAATCATTGTGACAGACGGAATGGTACTTGCCAAGCGCGTCTTCAAGGTGTCCTGTCTCTACGAGAACGACGCCAATCCGAATCCACAATATACCGGCATTCCCATGCATACCACAGCGCAGCAGCGCCAGATTTCCCTCTAGGTAATGTAGTGAGAAACTCTATGCATTTTACAGAAAGAGCCCGGCGGAGCGGTCTGACAAGGCTTCGCACATGTTGGGCCGTGCCCAGTGGTCGTGCCGCCTGTCAAGCTGCTAGCCGCAGCCGCAGCCACAGCCGCATTTTTCTTGATGGGCTCTGCCACCTAGCGGAATCGGCGAAGCTCTATAGCTCGGCCGCGAAACGGCTCGAGTGTCCGCTCTTGTCGTATACTAAGTTACTCTATGCAAGTAGTACGAGCCATTCGTCGAGGGCGCTTTGGCAATGAAGCATATTACGGAGCAGGACCCAAGGCGAGGTAAAAGCATCAGGCTTGTGGGTACGTAGCCTTGGTGGAAGATCATTGGACTGCTCTAAGCTCGGCCGTTTTTCTTTATACCGGGCACGCTAGAAATTAAAAGAGCAAATCTGGCTGCTCTTCAGCTGGGTCCAGCCTAAGCGTCCAGCGGCGCGCACTTCTGCGCACTTCTGCTTGCACTTCTGCCGCTTATCGATGCCGAGCACGCCAAGCGAGCTGGCGATCACTGGGAAACGGTATATGCGTAGCTCGCTAGCCGTTGGATCGCAGCCCTGCGGCCTTTGCCACCCGTCCGCAGCTGGTAATAAAGCATCGATATCTTCAACTCGATCAACATCTCCACATTTATGTCGTTCACAAGTGATGATACAGTTAGTCTTCCCGCTCCGTTGGTAGCAATCAGATAATACATTAGCCAGGCGAGCCGCTTAGCAGAGACGATTACAGCGGCGGCTGCGCTGACCGCTTGCGAGTCAAAATCCCACCAACGATTTACTATATCGCGCAACGTTATATACTATGCAAACTTTCGAGGTCACATTATGAGTTATTTCGTTTTAAAAAAGAACTTTTAGCCGATTTTGGGCCGCTGTCAGCGGCGAAAGAGGTTACCGTCAAGGGCAGGGAGAAAAAAAATGACCAGGACGATCGAGCGACGAGAAACTTGGTCGCAGGGCCCGCCCAGACGGCAGCGCAAACTCGTGACGTAGCGGTTTCTCGGTTGTTTACATTACTTTCCTGTTGTCGATGTCGCAAGGTGCTGCGTTTTGCGGCTGGCTGCGCGCATGTACTTTAAATTTATTTTAAATATGTTCTAAGCTGTATTCTCCTTTGATATTTTGCAGACGATGTGTGTGTGTCAACATAAATCGATCTGACACGTTCACTTGAGTTCGAAATTTTGTATCCGTAGTCGTTTAAACGCCTTGCTCCCTGCCGCCGCTTCGGGAGCCGCGAGCAGTTCTAAGAAATGGTTTCGTGAGCATGCACGAAACGATGACTTCTTAAACCTGGGGTACTCTGCCCAAATGCTCCCCTTTCTGGAACCTAGGAGGAATCCACAGTTCTAAAATCCGGTGTAAAAAATAGATAAAGGGGAAGACATGAAAATCTGTCTGCTTAACGTCAGCGTCTGAAATACAAAATGACAGTGGTTTGTATTTGCACCCTTGCATTTACGTTCACTTAAATTTTCAACATCTAACCAAGCATGAGCTGTTGCTTTTTATAGTGAACAGAGCACAGTGCTTATTGCAAGGCTGTATTATGCCACTAAAGAAGTGTGCAATGTTATATTACCACAATTTTTTTTCTCACATGGATAAATCTGTTGAGTGGCAAGACAAAAACCGGTTACTTCTCACAAAACTAATCAGCTTTTCTTCAAAACACATTACCCGCCGTCGTGGTTGCTCAGTGGCTATGGTGTTAGGCTGCTGAGGACAAGGTCGCGGTATGGTATCCCTGCCACGGCGGTCATATTTCGATAGGGGCTAAATGCGAAAACACCCGTGTACTTAGATTTAGGTGTACGTTAATGAACCCCAGGTGGTGGAAATTTCTGGAATCCTCCACTACTGCGTGCCCCATAATCAAAAAGTGATTTTGGCACGTGAAACCCCATAATTTTTTTTTTTCGAAACACATTTGCAACGTTTCAATGACACTTGCCCCTATGTGCTTGTCTCTAGAGAGCATACTTAATTATGACTTTCCGATCAGAGGCATTACAAAGAAATTCCAAGTTAACATGACTGCCTATAGCACTTGAGAAGTTTCATCTTGGTGTGGCATACTGTATTTTGAAAGGTTTGGTGACATTTAGTCAAATGGTATACCCATATACCCACATGCTTGTTTTCTCTTCCAAATTCCATGGCAAAGTAATTTCATTCTTTGGACTGCGCTCCTCTGCACCACGTGGAGTCCTGCTGGGCTGGCTTTCTGACATCCTCGTGTCCTTGCAGCTGCCTTCTTGCGTTATCTAAAGCGGGAGCCCGAAAAATATCGTGTGGATATGTCAACACGAGGACATGGTGTAAAAAGGACAAGACCATCAAGAAATAAGGTCACTGCACTTAAAAAAAAGTCTTAGCTCTTAGTGTTCCTAGTGAAATGCATGCCATATATCTAAATGACTGCAATTGTCAACTGCTAAACTAACTTCAATTTTAACTTTAAAGAAAGAAGAAATAACCGAGAGTTCACGCTCGTTCAGCGCCAACGTTATAATACTACTAGTAAATAGAGTATTGGTCATTGTCAGATGTCATAGGTTTGTCATTGGTCTGGTGTGTCACAAACACCACTTTTGACACATCCTAAGCATTTGCCCAGTGTGCCGTCCTCACCATCTGTGGTTGTGCCACTGCTCAAACCATAATTTGAGGACCATATCTGCAAACAGGACCATCCGGAGGGATGAAAATGTGGTCCTCCAGTTCAATGGACATTACTGGATGTGCCTTAAGAATGGACAACAAGGCTTGTTATGGCAAGCTTACACACATTTCAATACTAAGAAGAAACCGTTCGCTGCGGCCTGCATATAACCTTACTAAAAGGTATGAACTCGTTTTCATTTACGAGGTACGCATGGGAGTTCATTTTTGACAGACTCGACTATTGCTGCAGCTGGGAATCTAGCATTCAACATTCTTGAAGGTATGTAAAAATTGATGTTAGACCTAAGTTATTATTTTATTAGACCAACTCTTTGTTTGGTTAGGCCAGACGACCGGTATCACAGAATAAAGGCAATATATTATTTTGATACTTTATTTCTCTCCAAAAAATATTAGAGCGATGAATACATTTTCATCTGTCATGCAATAGCAAAATGCACAGATTACGCTTGTAAACCCCTGAGGAAGGCTCATTTAACTGTTCAGATGACATAACTCTGAAGCGCCAGCCCATATTAGCAACTACACAGACATGTCCAAAACAGTAAGCGTACGCAAAACGCCCCTGCAACTGTAATTCCACACAGTAGCCGTTATATTCGATGCCGATGCATAACTCGCGGCTTGACCATTCACCGAGTTCGTATACATAAGCACCCTTTGACATTAGCATGGTACTCGAAAGCGGCAACACAAGACATAAAATCAGACATATAAGCACACCATTTCAATACATGAGCAAGAGCTGTTCAGTCTTATTCCGCCTGAAATAAGAATTTATCATGCATTTTCAGTAAATTCAAGGTGACGCGACCAACTGCACCTTTGCAGCATGCAGCTGAATGCCTGCGGCAAAGTTTCTAACTTGCACTGGCGCTGCACGTATCTTCAGTGGTGGCAGATTACCTGTGGGCGAAAGACACCGTCAAGCGCGGGACATGTTATAATGAAAGCATGCCGCCAGCAAAACCACGCCTTCTTTTTAGTGACTCCTTATTTCTACAGCGTTCCGTACACAGTAGACTACCAAACTCAATAAATTGAAACACACAATACGCACGCTAAGTACGTTCCGCATATGCTCGGTATCATGGGCTGGTAAACAAACCATTCTATGCGTCCTCTCGCCTCAATTTTTATTGAACATACCATGGTTATGTCAGCGTTTGCGAGTTTCAAAGCTCTTACGCATAGCGGCAAGTGATAAAGTCACGTGCAGTTATCGCGACGACTGGCTTTTTCGATTGACATCGAGCGACACAGTGCGCTTCCCTAGCCCGTTGTCAAAGGCGTCGGCTAAACGTTGCGACGAATTCCTGGTGACAGCATGTCATAAACGCAGAATGTGCACGTAAGTTAGAATTCGCTTACCGTAGAGGATGTGTTTTAATATCCAACGAATGACGAACTACTGTCCTGTTTTGCCGACGACGCGAGGTGGCTGACACACGAACTCCCTTAAATGGCCTTTGTTCCTTCTCGTTGGACGGATCAGCTTTCTTCGGTGCTGTGCTGTTCCGCGATGTTTTGCGCGCGCGCTGTGGGGCAACTCCGAGTGAAAATGTAGAGTGCTGGCTCCGGTTTTCATCGCACTGTGGCTGCCTTTTCTCTTAGAAGCAAAACGGTGTGCTCTTTGCTCAGCGTGCATGAGTGATGCATCGCAATGTTCGGGGTCAGCCTCCTACAGTTGAAGCAGGAGATTACGCTACGTTTTGTTCTATATTGCCGCAAGAGTGGAACGGTCATTCTACTCTCTCTCAGAAGGACAGAGTCAAAATAACATTTCGCTCTCTCCTATCTGACGGAGCGAACAATGCATTTAATTACACTCGACATTTTGAGAGCTTGTTGAGTAAATCGGCCCCTTTAGTCCTGCGATACTCTCCCTAGTTTTTAGAGTGAGGCGTCTTGGCCATTCCGAGTTCACCGATCGCTCTATTTATCTGTCGAAACGTAACAGGCGCTTTAAGTGAGTCAGTAGCTTCATGCTCTAACTTCGGCATATGTCCAAGGAATTCATACTCAAATGCTTCATCCACTCTTGATTTCCGTCCAAGAAGTTGATGGTAATACTCTACAAAAGCCTGTTTATTAAAGTCATATTGCAATTAACACGTATTGCAAGTTATTCATTGTGCCAGGATCTACATCCAACGCTTCCACCGAATTTTCGCAACCTTCAAATGGTCTTCCGCTTTGGACCCCATGAGGCGGGACAATATATCTATTACAGTTAGTGAGGGCGGGTTGGGCTTAGTATATCTTTATGTGCGGCCCATAGTTTCTCGTTTCTTCTGTTTTTGCGATACATCACATCCTATAACTCGGTCATTCTTGCAAGTCGAACATGTTAATGCTTTACCTGATTTAATTGTATCTTAAATTCTTTTTTTGTTTTTTGCTTTCGGGAGCCCATGCAAGAAGTTCACATGGCGGTTTGTTTCCAGACAGCTCGTATTTCCACTGAGTGCTTGTGCTCCGTGCTGCGTAAAACTTTAAAGAAATATTTACTGTCCATGTTATTTCCGTCCCGCATTGTAACGATAACTATACTTTGAATGGCGAGGCCACGGCGTACAAAAGCGACTTAGTAAGATCTCTGTATCCCCTTCCGGCAAAACATTCTTTTATAAAATTCATAGCGAAACCATACCACATAAAAACATTGATACAGGAAAACTGTATCTTTGTCTCTTCATTTAGCTGTCGTAGTTGTGATGTGTTAAGAGACAATTGAACATTGTTTGATTAGCTGCAAAGACGACATCCCATGTTGTAACCTCCTCCAACGGACTTTAAAGAAAGACTAAAATAAGCGCTCATAGTGTACACCATGACAGGTCGGTTAACGAGGCAGGACACTGAGGCCAGGTTAAGAATCTGAACGAAGGTGTGGCAATGCAGAAGAGGCTCAGACTCCGTATTTTGTGTATGCTATGGGATGAGAGCTTAAATTTGCGCGTACTTCCAACCATAAGCGACTGCCAAAAGGAAGCCGCCAGATTATTCTTGGAATCAACTAAACTGACACGTAACTTGATGTACGTGTAGCGAGCGCAAAGGGCAACGCAAGACGACAGAGAAAGCCGTCTTCTCTTTCGCTCAGCGTACCCCGTTTGAGCTACAGATGACTTCGCTTAAGTTTGTAATATCCTTGGAACGGAAGTAATTTAGGTGCTATTCACCAAGGACGTCGGGCACTTCATCAATGACTGGTGCGTTCAAGGTGCATCGTTCAGCTAAGGTATGCACACTAAGTACATGGACCTTCACATCCCACGTTTAAAATTTCATGTAATTTTCTGCCGAAGAGGCAAGAGAGATAAAACTTTATTATGTCCTTGATCGGGCTCAGGGGTGGCAGGGGTCGGGAGACAAACCCCCAATCCCCCTTTCCTCAGACGGCGGCCAGTCCTTGCTTTCTCGCGGCGTCTTCGGCCATCCGCACGGCCCAGAGCTGCTCCTCTGGGTCCAAGCTGAGCAGCAATGTCTCCCACTGCTCCGCCGTAGTTATGATGCCTGTGTTAGTGCGGGAGGTGTTGGTGGGTGAGGCTTTGGGGCATTGTCAGATAATATGATCGAGGTAAGCGCGGGCCTCGCACGCTTTGCAGAGTGGGGAGTATGCATCGAGGTAAATGCGGTTGTACAGCACGGGGTTAGGAAAAGTTCGTGTCTGACGGAGTCGCCAAGTGGTGGATTGAGATTTATTCAGTGTTTTGTGTGCGGGGGGGGGGGGGAGGTAGCGTAACCGCTCTCTGCAGTAGTGCAGGAAAATTTCTCTGGGCGTGACCATTCGGTCCCACGCGTGACCGCGATGCAGAGCAGAGGGCTGGTTGGGATCGGAAGGCGCAGGAGAAGGATGATGCGCCCTGTGTGCGAGAGTTCGGGCGGCATCGTGGGTGGCTTCGTTTCCAGCCAGACACTAGCGCCCAGGGGCCCAGATGATCTGGACGCGGTGTTGCCTTGAGGGAGGAGTTCCAGACAGTGTCTTCTGCGCTTGGGGCGCTGTCAGTCCTCTTGTGTAGTTACGAATGGCCGTTTTTGAATCGCTGATGATGCAGTGTGCATTGGTCGATGGCCGTTTATTCTGCTACTTCGGTTTGCGCGGTGAATATTGATACGGCAGCGGCGAGGCGGCACAGCGAACCCGCGACTGCGACGACCACCAAGGCGTTTTGATTCCACTGCGTCCACGTAGGTTACGTCAGCGGCTTGGTCGTAGCGCTTTTATAGTTGTTTAGCTCTTTTTGCACGTCGCTCCGGATTGTGTTCAGGGTGCATTTTGCGAGGTATGGGCGGGATAACTAGCTGAGCACGAACGTTTGGAGGGATGGGTACTTTTGGTCCGAATTGGGTGGTGTAGGTTATGCCTAGCTTGCTTAGAATGTGCCTGCCCGTAGTGGAATTGCCGAGTCGTTCGCAGTGGCTAATGCGCTGCGCTTCAATAACTCGTCTATGGTGTTGTGAATGCCGAGGTCGCCCAGTTTCTCGTTAGAGGTGGAGATGGGAAGATGTAGGGCTTGTTTATAGGCCCTCTTGATCATGGTATTAAGTTTGAGCTTGTCAGTTGCATTGAGGCTAAGGTACGGGGCGAAATAGGTGATCCTGCTCAGGGTGTAGGTGGTTACCAGGCGTATAAGCTTGTTTTCTTTCATGCCGTGATGTCGATTTCCAATGCGTGCAGTGAAGCGAGTGGTTTGGTGTACATGCTTATCTAATTGCTTGATTATTTTCGTGTTTCTGCCGTTTTGCTGGATGCGTAAGCCAAGGATACGAATACTAGGTATGGTAGGTATGCATTGCTGGTGCACGTGGAGTTCTATCTCGGGCGGGTGAGGGTCTGTACGGAGACCTCCCCAATTAGGCTTGTACAGAAGGATCTCCAATATCTGTGGGGAGCACACCAGGCCGCGCGGTTCTACGTATGCAAGGACCTCATTGATGGCTTGCTGCCGCGTCTCTTGGATGTCCCCGCCGCTGCCCCCGGTGACCCAAAGAGTGATATCGTCTTCGTAGAGGCGACGCTTGAAGTTGGGAATGCTAGCTAATGCAGGCGGTAGTCCGAGCAAGGCCACGTTAAACAGAAAAGGGGATAGAACCGATCCCAGCGGCGTGCCTTTGCTGCCGAAGTGAATAATTCTCGACTGCAATCCTCCGATGGCAATGGTGGCCGTGCTATCTGTAAGAAAATTCTTCACGTAGTTATATGTTCGATGTCCAACCTGGAGTTGTGGCAGTTGGTTCAGTATGGCCTCATGCGTGACGTTATCGAAGGCCTTGGCTAGGTCTAGCCCCAAGACGGCTCTGGTGTCTAGCCTGGAGCTTTTATCGCCATCGATAATTTGGTGCTTGAGCTGAATCATGATATCTTCGGGCTTCCGCCCGAAGAGGCAAACCGCTGCATCGTATGCAGTTCGAGACTGTGCACGAACTTCAATATTTCGCGATTTAAAGACACTACCGTTTTCGCCGCATAACTCAACGAAGAGAAGGAAAAGAGGAGCAATTGCATGAGGCGTAACTGTAGCCGTTCGTCCTTCCGTTCTTCTCTTCCCGACCAGGGACTATACACGTACGCTCCAAAACTTCCACAAGGCACGCACACTCCTGCACTTAGTCCCTTGAGGGACGAAAGCACCCTTTTTAGGACTAACTGTCCAGTTACTCCCATTTGCCCCGGCATTCTTTTTACATAGTATAGGTATACAACCTACAGACAGACAGACGCAAAGATGGTGAAATACTCTAAGAATGGTTCTCGCGTTAAAATGAAAAATTCAGTGCCATTTCACTTTGTGAAGGTGGATGACCAGCGAACCTGTGTATAGTGATGAGTCTATTGATTTACTATATGGGCGTTATTATATCGATCGAATAAGTTTACATATACGCGTCTTCAGGATTCTACCATGTTTTATTTTATTTTCTTACTATAGTGATCATCGCTTTATTGTCGTTACGGTAAACGGCCATGGGCTGAACGACGAGGCTGGAAATTTTTTTAGTGAAGGCCAAGTTTACACATGACCGATGACGTGCAGTTGGTGCAGCGACATTTGTATCGCTGTATGCCGAACATATCCTCGCGGTATTCGGGGTCCCGACGAGCATAGCGCGTACGCTTGGCGTTGACTGCTCGCTCCTAGTCGGTGGTCTCCTTCCGCCGCCTGAGTGCCCATTCTCGTTTCTGTTCGCGAAGGCGATGGCGATCTTCACGAGCACGCTGCTGTTCTTCGCCGGACGGGAGGCGGCTACGCGACGGTCCAGACCCGTCGACCAACGCGCGCTCGGCGCTATCGGCATCCCGCCGTCGTCGCGCCCATTCCTGCTCTGCTCACGTCGTCGCTCTTGGAGGACGCCTCGCTCTTCCTCGGTGCACACAGTACGCGTCCTACGCATGGTACGGCCAGAACACAACTGCTGATAACGCCGGTAGGTGATGTTGACGTCAACGTAAACAGGCGCACACGTGATGTCGGATTATAAACGCGTCTTCAGCACTTAGTGTGACGTTATCGGCGCGCGAGTGAGCGTCGATCGACGTAAGGCGCATCGATTCCTTGGTCCACGCGAACTTCTGCGCACGCAGAAAAAACGGAAACCTAGCCACATACAGCGTCGCTGTAAAAAAAATTCGGCAGAACCCAGCTCACGATGACTGTCAAAGGTAATGCATTTAGCATTTACTCAATATAGCGACACAACGCATCGCCACCTCCAAAACGACTTTTCCATGACGCGTGTAATGCAGCGGACTGCTACTGTATGCTCAGTTTCGCTTTAAAAGTGTTTGAGCATTCGCGCCAGCACACGCTCAATGTTGTACAGCATTCCGTGCCATTGCATGCCTCGCAATGTAGCCCCTACTCTCTGCTGGTCTAATACAGCACGGAGTTGTTGGTTCGTCCTGACTGGCCCACAGCTCATTCATACAGGTCCCTCAGAGGAACAGCTTCGCAGTACAAGTTTGAATTCATAGGAAAAAACTTGCTCTCCGGTAATCGAGAGTAAATGTAATCATCAAGTGGAACCGGCCAAGCAGACGGGTTGGAGGCGATACACGCCCCAATCTTAAAATGGACGTAGTGCATGTGCTCTGCGGCACACCCCATCACACCACACCGCACCACACCATACTGTGCACTGGTTCACTCGGACGCTGCCCAGCTCAATCAGTTGATGTGGCGTGAGCAAAGAAAGAAAAGCATGTATTGTCGTACTGCTCTAGGCACTTCCCCGAGGCACTGCACATGATGGTCATCACCCTTGTCCGACTAAGATTCTTGGCACAGCGTACGGTTTCTTGAGCCACCTGAACGTGAAGCTACTTGCTCGTGGAATATTGAAGGTTCTGCTTGTTTTTTTTAGGTTCCCATATAATTTACATTCGTGTAGCTGTGCTTTGTGAGTGCTATGTTATGCCATAAGACGTATGCATTTTGTCCGTCTATTTAGGTGAGGCGGTGTGAAATCATAAGTTATATTATTGTAGTGCCTGAGTTTGCAAACGAAGCGAGGCAACTATCGGTCTGTGTTGGAGCTAGCCATATTAGCTTCGAGTTCAAATATCTACAAACTTTTGCTTCCAGAGTTCCTGATGCAGAAATGTTTCCACATTGTCAATATTTTCTAAGTACTTCATTTTTAGTGCTTCAAGAACGTTCCAATCGTTTGAATGTACAGTAACATGATCTCCAAGATGGTGGCCTAAAGGGTCATCAAACTCGTTATTTTTGCTTGTCGCGCAAATTATTTAGGGCACTCCAACTAACGCTAGGTAAGCTGTTAAAGGCTGGTGACCGAACACCGTAGGTAGCATTTCCAGACGTTCGAAGTGTTTTACAGTGAAGCTGTATACTTCTACCGTGCACGGAAATTTTCATGTCGCAAGCAAGAAAACTCCCCATGCGTGGCCGGTCCCGAAGGTAGTGCAATGCCGGGCCGTCCCGCTGCGGAAGTGGAGTTCGTTATGAAGAAGCCCACATACACAGCTTCGCTGGTCATCCTTCTTCCTAGAGTGGAAGAGCACGGAGTTTTTTTTTGCCTCGAGTGCTTTACACTCTTCGTAGATGAGATGTACTTCACACGTGGGCCACTCTGTGCATCGGGGACACCGTCCCAGGTGGAGTTTCTCAGTCTAATCCCTTATGAAAATGGATTTAGAGTTCCTTTAGAACTCCTAATGAGTTCCTATGGAGTCAAAAGGGACTCTATAGGAACTCGCGATCTATAGAGTCGTCTGCATAGAATCTCTATAAGAAGTCTATAGAAACCTTTCTATAGAAACAAGTCATTTCACACACAATAGATGTGCAATAGAGGGTGTATTGACGTCCTATGTACTGAATTCTATAAAGTAATTTTTATAGAATGTCTTTAAAACTTCTAACGCGACCTGTCTATAGAATGGCTCTCCATTCGTTCTCTATAAATGTGCTATAGAGAGTGTATTGATATCATATGTACTAAATTCTATAAAATAATGTCTATAGAAAGTTTTTAACACTTCTAATGCGGCTTTTCTATAGACTGACTCTCCATTCACCCTCTATAAGCAGTCTATAGAGGGTTTATTGTCATCATATGTACAATATTCTATAAAATAATGTCTATAGAAAGTTTTTAACACTTCTAATGCGGCTTGTCTATAGACCGACTCTCCATTCACCCTCCATAAATGTTCTATAGAGGTCGTATTGACATTTTATGTACCAAATTCTATAGAAAAGTTTTTATTGAACGTTTTCAGAAACGTTCTATAGAGGTCGTATTAACATCTTATGTGCCAAATTCTACAGAAAAAATGTTTATAGAACCTTTTCAGAACTTCTAATGCGGCCTGTCTATAGAATGGCTCTACATCCACCATAATAATTCTATAGAGGTCGTGTTGACATCTTATGCACCAAATTCTATAGAAAAATTTATAGAACGTTTTCGGAACTTCTAATGCGGCCTGTCTCTAGACTGGCTCTCCATTCCCGTTCTAAAAATGTGCCATCATATGGCATATGTACTGAGTTCTATAAAGGAACGTTTATAGGACATTAAAGAAGCTAAAGTGCGGCCTGTCTAAGAACGGCTCTATATTTTCACTCTATAAACAGTACCCAGTTTCCAGTGCATCGCCGGATTATGGGTCCAGTGCCGCGCGCTGGATGCATGGGGATGCAGCTCTAGCTCGTTAAATACGCGGTGCCTAGACACCGTATGTATTTTTTGAATAGAGAAAGCAACAGAGAGCGTTTTAGTGCAATGAAAAACGAAAAAAAGAACATGTAAAAGCAGAAGTGCTCTGACCAGGATTCGATCGTCGCACCTGCAGATCCCCAGCCCGAATCACTACCGCTACGCCACGCCAGCATACGAACACAGGCGGATAATTTAGCATACCAAAATCGAGAAGCACTTTTAGTTTCACAGAGAGAAGTCTTGCACAGACGTGGTAGATGCGCTATCGCCCAGCAACTAAAACTCACGCCTGTACCACAAAGAAAAATTTGCTTTCCGTATTCAATAGTGTGCTCGGAAGTGCCATAACATCGACTTTCACTTGCGATTGGTATTTTAACTTCGAAAAAAGTCCTAAATGAACCACCGACCCGGGACGCTGCATGAATGGGCTGTTACTGCCGATTTCGATAGCCGTTTCTTGTTCTTCACGCGAGGGGTATGCTATGTTTTCTTAGTTCAGTGATGTCTTTCAGTCTACACGTCTGTCTAGTCATATATATTCGTCAGAGAAGCGCAGGCTAGTGCTGGGAGCCTTCGGCGACCGCACATATACCTGCGTTTATGACGCGTCACATCGGCGCTCCTCACTTCTTGTGCTGGCACTGTAGACATGAAAAAATTGTTTATTCAAAAGCACCGATGCGAAATCTGAAATATAAAGTAATTTATCCTTGTTAGACTCATTGATTCTTGAGCCCAGACGCGCCGATAGCGTGCAGACGGACTCGGCGGATACGCTATGCCTAAGCTTCGGTGGGGACTGATCTCGGCGCGGGTAGCTGGCGAAAGCTAAAATGTGTGTATTTGAGCCTCAGAACTCTTTTTAGTACAATAGGGAAAGTGGAAGCGCAGGAATCGCCTCAGCCTTGTTATCGGTGCGATAATATCAAGCAGCGGTAGGCTTCGAACTCGGGGTCTGTTCGAGCGCGTCTGAGCGACTTCTGGATTTCATGTCCACTCCACAACACTGCGACAATGGCGATAACTCCATATCATATGTTACGTGCGAACTACTAAAAAAGCGGCGTCCTCTGCGTTTGCATGGTTTCGTTCAAGAATTTAGCTATCCGCCTTGTCAAAAGGCAAAATGCAAAAAACGAAAGTGATTTTCATTGTCACATGTGCAGGAATAAACAAGGCAGATCACGCACCTTTATTCCATGCTGCGACACGAAATAGTTCTATGACCCTAAGATATAGCGTTATTTAGGACAAGAGACAAGTATGAAGTGATGAAATTGTATAAAGCACTTAATATTCAGTAGCGCTCGTCCTTGCGTACTGGAGCCAGCGCGGCACAAACACAACCAGCGCAGTTTCCAATGCGACCGTCTCTTCCAGTGTGACCCAGCATTGCCCAGCCCTTATCCAGCGTTCTCACTGGTCTCGAGTGAGTCCCAGCGAGCGCCAGCGTACCCAGTGCGATCCAGTGCATAAAAAAAAAAAATAACAACGCGCTGATTTCACACTGGAAGGCACTGGAAGACGCTGCTTCTTGCAATCGGCATTTCCGAGGTTTTTTACTATGAAGTAAGAGCATCGTTAAAAAGACACTCATTGACGAAGGCAAACATCACACTAATCGAAATTAGGAAAACCAAAGAAATATAACGGAAGCGCGCATTATGGTTTATATCGCATATGCAGGTAAATCACAAAGATGTATACCAAGAAACACTAAGCAAAACTGCGCCTTAGCAATCGCGTCATATCTATTTGCTGGCATGCAGTGAGTGCAGCACTTGGGGCGGAAACACATCGAACGCCGCCGCACATTTCTGGCACACACCACTCAAATGCGACAAATGCACGCTGCAGAAACGATTTCTTTTTTCAAGGAATCTTGAAAAGTCACGGACCACATGAGCGCGATCCGCGCATGATAAGCACATCGCCACGAAAGGAAGATAGGGAACACATAAGCGTAACCTGTGCCTCACGGGTGAAATTAAAAATCATCGGATATAAATTATGTTGCTGTGCGACGGACACAAGCGCACGGAAACATCACACACTGCACATGTGTACCTCCGAGGTTGTGTGGACAATTTCTGGGCTACATTTAAACGACAGCAGGAAGTTACTTCAATGAGAAACGAAGTGAGTGCGCTGGTAGTGCAGGTAACGGCCGCGCATAAAGTCAGTTAGGGTTTTAAGGCCAGTGACCGAGGTTGAAATCGTTTAAAATCACATCCCAGCAATAGCTTACGCAGGGTAAATTGTCCGGATCTTGAAGGCCATGCTTTTTGCTGACTACATGTGGCATAAGCGATTCAAAAGCAAGAATACTGCATGTAATTTATTTCTGCCCTAAACTATAGCACACAATATGAGCATGTCAATGTTTCTTCTTGTCTAGCAACATGTGTATGTAGTTCGGCCCAAAACGGCACAAGACCTGCTGTAGTGTGTATTCTTGTAGGAATCACGGAGGCCACAACAGCCGCACTATTATACAGACGGCGCTGGCAGCGCCGGTATTTTCGTATTCAACGCGACAGGTAGAATACGAAGGTACGGCGTGTTGTAATTGCTCCGTCTTCAACGGTTGTTGTGCGAGCTGCATCGATGTGTTTGTTTGATCGTGTGTTATTAGGTTTGCTGTAATGAAATGAGACGTAGTTCGCGAGCACGAAAGTGCCAGAAGATGGCTTGAGTCTCGCTGTAAGCACGCCGTATGCGTGGCGCGCCAGCTAAATGTGGACCAACGATTTTCATGCCGTGGAGTGCGTTCCCTTTGTCTCCGCTGGTTGTCGTGGAAAGCTTGGTGGACGGCGCAAAGAAGTAATGCGTATTATTAGCGTGCCTCAGCTCGTCCACTACCCAGCGGCTTGTTTGCTGCAAGTAACATCGCAGACGCATCACTGGAAACTTGGAGAGCGCCTTTCGACCTCGCCGTACTGTTGAAACGGTAAGCAATCGTGCTCGCCAACTACACGTGCGTTCATCCGTGTTGTGTGTGCTTCCCGTGTGTGTATAGAGTGCCTTGCGAACGTAGCAAGTGGAACAACCACGTCAACAGTGAACCCTGTGCTGATACTTGCTACGCGCTGGTTGTAAAAATTGTGTACGCAACTCTATTGCCACAGTGCGGAATTGATAATCCTGATAAGCGTTTGCTTCCGCTGAGAAAAGTTTCGGAAATCGTGTTCACCTTGTGCAGCTGTGCGTGAGCTCCCGCCTGTCTGCTAAAGTTGCATAGTAACGACCCGTCTACCTCTTCATCGATTCTTTCTTCAATGACGTTTCCTCACTTATAAATGCTTCGACGTTGTGCACAATCTGCTTACGAGGTTTTTGGCTAACGAACAGTTCTAGGGAAAAAATGTAAGCCAATCACAGCTTGCTACTAGTACAGCTTTATTTCCAAGACAAGATGTGTTGACATAACTGACTTAACTAAACATGACAGGGGAACGTTGCCTATACTAAGTAATGGAAAAAACATTAAGATTAGATTGTAATCTGCTGCTGCGGCGCGTCCAAAACTTTATTTGATGTAGAGGTCCCTATTGTCATGACATTCGATAATTTCAAGCATTTGATCTCTTTCCACATTAGTGCAGACATTGTTTTCATGACCCTTTTAGGTGCTGATTGCAGGTTTTCACGATATCACAGCTTTATTGTGCCACTGCTATAAGCTAACATAGACCTCATTTTGTAGTGGCGAGGCCGTGACCCACAACATAAACTACAAGATCGAGGAGCCCCCAGAAATGCAGACCCTGTGGATATATGGCTGCAGCAGCATGGCGTGTGATCTGGATGGTCATGTCAGGTGTGTATGAAATGTATGTGTTCCAAAAAGGGGGCTTGGTGTCATCCATGGTGAATTTTGTCAACACATTCCATACTGCAGCTTACTAAAGAGACTAAATATTTATGCAACCTTATTGAACTTGCTACCTATTTGTGTGCATAGTGTTCTGTATAAAACTATACCTAACCTTTCCTGATGTTTAGTATTTCTTTTGCATAAGTTGCTTACCTGCAAGTTAAATATAATTTTTGCTTTGTACGTAGTGTATTTATGACTTTTTATTGTGGTTTTATTCTTTGAAAACTATTTCCTATGCTGTACTCCTTATTTGCATAATTTTTTTTGTTTGTGCTACAATCTCGTGCAGTTTTCTGTGCATGTAGGAATTCGAAGTGTAGTGGACTAAATATGTCACAGGTCTAAGCACGTAGTGTGCACACCTTTGTTTATCATTGATATCTTTACAGTTACTTCTCTGTTCCCTTAGTAACAGCCACTGTGAAATACACATTTGGTGAGCTTTAATTTCTTAAAAATTAATATGATAGTCAGTATTTACTATGCTGCATTTACTTCAGTAGTACATAGGCACAGATTGATATGGATACCTTGTGACCTACACAGGATGCCTTTTTTGTTTGTTGCATTAAAAATGGCGGCTCACCCACATGTCTTACTATATATGTGGTATGCCTCATCGATTTCACTTGTCAATTTTTACAGTGGGTGAAAACAGATGAACGATTGTAATCCAACATGAAGCCCCGTTGTGGAAATGTACGGCCAAGTTGGATGACCATACTGGTCTTTTGAATGAAATATGGTGGTCTCTTATACACATACGATACCGGCCAGTTTGCCCTATGTACACTTGACCATATGTGAAAGGGATACAGTACGCTGCCTGTGACACACACGCCAATTTTGGTGGTATCTTTCACCGAGCAAGCCTCCCTTGCCTGCTTGCCTTTCTCAATTCTCTTGCACACTGCTGTGCATATAGGCACCCCGACAAGAAAGGCTTGCTTAGATACCACTAAATTTGTCTTGTGTCTGTCAGAGGTAGTGTAGTCTATTCTTGTGATCATGTGTATATTTGGTCAAATGTACATGCAGCAGATTGGCCGGTGCCTCAACACGTGCCTAAGACAGCACCATAATTCACTCCCCGGATCAGTATGCTTGTCCCACTTGACCATGCACCGATGGGACTGGGGCTGCACGCCAGATTTAGACTGTTCATCAGTTTTGTTCAGCTGCGGCAACCAATTGACCAACAAATTCGCTGAGGAATGCCACATAAAAAGACTGGGTCACAATCTGTTTACTGAATTGTCTGCAACCTTCGTAGGAACAAATTTGTTTGTTGCAACTAGTTTTAGGCACGTTATTTCTTGTTAAATTTTCTGCTTGACCTACAGAGCAGTTATGCAATCAATTTTCAAAGAGACATGATTAGTATAATTTTTGTTTTCTGTTTTTCACATGCCATGTTGCAAGAAGGACCCTTTTTAATTAAAACTGAATTAACTTTTCAATTGCAATTGGGACGTCTTATCATTGCGTTTAGGATACATATCAGTGTACACACCTGTACTAGATTAGAAACTAATTGTTTCAATAACTCAAAAAGCACGAATATACTGTGTCCATTGTATCTGACAGTGACACTGCGACTGTGTTCCAAATACCACTAATTGGCAGTTATCCATCATAATTCGCGAAAACAACTTAAAACATTATTGTTCCCCATACAATGGATACTTACATGCATCATCATGATTGCTCAAGCTCCATGTGAGAAATTTATTATTGGCATATTAAGCATAGTACATACCAACTATGGCTAACAGCGGATGGAATATTAATTTTGTCTACCGCTCAGCAATAGAAGCCAGTAGGTCATTCCGTTCTTTTCAAAAAATTTGTTTCCTATGCACAGTGTGACGTCTGTATAGGACTCTTAGCTCATGGGTGTTCCTGCTTGCTTATCGTATAAATGGGGAATGTGTTGTCATTGCAAGATGAGATTAATGTGTGACTACGCTGTTGTCGTTTGAAGATGCTTTTTGTCATCAGCAATGATATTCTACTGCCAGGCACATTGGCCCAGTGCTGATGTCACAGTATCTTGGGAAAGTAAAGATATTGTCAAAAATGATTCTCAAAAGAACTGCCGCTGTTTGGCAGAGTGGTGGGGAGGTGGGGTGTTCTGCCACTTTTCTGTTATAATTTTTTTCTGTAATACTGAAATGAAACTTAGCATAATGCTACAACTATATAGATATTTGTGGCATGTTTGTGCCTGCTAATACATTATGGCTGAATGTTCATTACACGTTTTGAAAATTAATTTCAATTGTATTTTCCAGGCTCCAGCGTCGCCGTTACTGGACGGACCAAATGAGGCCAAAAACTAGCCTTTCCTCGCTCCTTTCCTGGGAAATGAAATAGCAGGTGATCATGTAGGAATGAACTTGCAACATGTGAGCAGTAGCCAAAGCTCCATACAGGTCATGCTGGTGGTGGAATGATAAGACAAACTGCAATATTTATTTGTTTACTTATTCACTTAATATTTATTTATTCATATCTCGTGAATACTGTGCAGTTTTTCAGCAAGGAATCAGATAAAATAAAGAAAGATCATTGCATCAAAGTAAACATGTTATTTGAAAAAGCATAATTCACGTAGCACAGTACCATGATACAACATTTTCAGACAACTAGTCTGCTTTTGATACGAATTCATGAAAACTGCAAATTTTGACGAAACAGAGCAGTAAGGTTAACAAATCTTACTCATAACTAAAAAATGAGATCACATTTCTGTTGGACCTAATACCATAATTTAATCTGGCAAATTAGAGATACCGTATGCTGCTCTAATATACAATCACTAATTTATGAGTAGATGTGCGAAACTCTCAAACATTGCAACAATTTCATGTAAGCTGTAAATTCATATATAAAGTTTGTTGACATTAGACATAGCAGATGGAGTCTGCAGAACTGTGATATCTCTTTCTGGCACAGAGACGGGGATTAGTAAGCTTCGTGGTGTTATTTTTCTTAAACCTGCCAAATAGTTCTTCCTGCAACAAGTTGAATTCTCAAATGCCACAAACTTCAAATTAGTGCTGTGGTTGTCTCAAAAGTATTTCTGTATTTTGGATGTATTTGAGTAGGAAAATTTACAGAATTAACGAACTTGTGCTAGTTCTTCTTTATTTTTTTACAGTTGCAAACTAAGTCCTTTTCCTTCAAGTTTTGCTATTTTCAGCAAATTTTAATAAATATTGATGGTTTTAATGTAAAACTATGATTTAAACATTTTTAAATGTATCAAACCTCATCAAATTTCATTCCATAGTTGCCGAGAAAAACTATTTTACTGTTTATGTGCATTACATAGGAGCTCCTGAGCTAAATCTCTTTTTTAGTCATTGCGTGTGTCGGTCTGGTTTGTATTTCTCACCCTAATTAGAATATTGGCTCTGATCTCAAAATTGTTTCCCTTACAACGAAATACAAGCTTTTAAACTTTGTACGATATATGCTGTACTGCTCTATGAAAACCACTGTTTGCCACATTTTTGCAGGGCCTGCCAGTGCTAATTTTACACATAAACATAGACTAATATGCTGTGTGGTTTCGGTATATGGTGTACTTATCTGTGAAAGCCATTATTTGCCACATTTTCGCAGCGACTGCCAGTGTTATTTTTGCACTTAAACAAACTAAAATGCTGTGTCGTTTCGTCAGGCTGACACAACACTGCAGTGCACATTCATATCAGTCTATTTTCTGGCTTTAGTATCCAACCGTTCAATGTGCACTGCTGGAACAGGCACTCCTTTTGCAGTTTTAATGGTATGGTTTCTTGTCCTAGTCAAGCCTGTTATTGCCAGGTGTCAACTGTAATCAAGTCTGCGACTGATTCTTTTACCTCATGTTTCGCGTGTTTGCACCACCAGCTTGACCTGAGAAGCATGTTGGCAGCTACAGTTTGTGTGTTGCAAGTTCTAGTCTGAAGCGTGTATGTATCTAGTCTGAAGTGCAGAAGTGCAATAAACATTTCAAACTGAATACTTTGTGGTTGTAGCACCAATTATTTTGCCACTGCATTTACTGTAGTCCTTATTGCCTACAGTAGAACTTTGGTAAATTGCAAGTTCTTTACACATATCGGCCTAGCTTTTATAGGCATTTGCTTGTAGGTACTCGAAAGCAACTGCATAGAAATATTCTATAGAATTTTGTCTTTAGCGTCTCTAAAGCAACTCGATAGAAATATTCTATAGAAATTTGCCTTTAGCATCTCTAAAGCAACTCGATAGAAATATTCTATAGAAATTTGCCTTTAGCATCTCTAAAAAAACTCGATAGAAATATTCTATAGAAATTTGTCTTTAGCATCTCTAAAGAAACTCGATAGAAATATTCTATAGAAATTTGTCTTTAGCCTCTCTAAAGAAACTCGATAGAAATATTCTATAGAAATTTGTCTTTAGCATCTTTAAAGCAACTCGATAGAAATGTTCTATAGAAATGCGTCTTTAGAGTTCCTATAAGAATGCGGTGGCCAAATAACTTTTGAAACTCTATAGGAAAATTCTATAGGCAATCAAAATAAACACTAGAGTTCTATAGAGAACATTCAAAAGACTTTCTAAAAAAACACATTAAAAATTTTTGTAAGGGATGTCGTTGCGCCGCATGTCAAATTGCGTTGCGATTTGCGACGTTTGACCTTCTTGCCAACCACCTCCGTGCCCTGGCCCAAGGACGCCTTCAGCGCCTCCTTCCGCCGCTCTTCGGTCATAGCGGCCGGCTCCAGTGTCGGTGCTTCCATCTTCCTGTGCACAAATGTTTCCGGCAGCCAGTAGATGGCCATGCCGCAGGCGAACACGAGCAGCGTCATGATGATGTCGAACACCAGTGCTTCGCCGGAAAACATCGGGTTGAGGAAAGTGGCCAGCAGCGCTCCAGCGTGCCTAACCGAGTACGACACACACAGCCCCACGCGTCGTATCCAGGTGGGGAACCCTTATGTCGTGTGGCCGCAGGTAACAGCAATGGCGACCGCAGCGCGGCTATGGACCACTAGCCTCGCAAGTACGGTCCAGGGGAAGGTCATGTTCAAAGGATGGAGTGCGGAATGTAGTCTGGTAGACACGTAGAGCAGCGCCAGCACCATGGACAACGTGACTATTTGGCCCCACTTGGTCATGCCGTTGTAAACTGGGACGAGAAGCATCACCTGCAGCGTGATTGCCGACACGGTGCAGTGGCTATCGATCGCCGTCTCACGGAGCGCCTTTACGTAGAAAGCAAAATTCCCACCGACCCTGGAAACGAGCACGGACCCTGGGCGCCGGCTATGCGTGGATACGCTGGCCGATGCGGTGGTGATCGTCGGGTACGCCGTCTCTCGCTTCTCTAGTTGCTGCTTGAGCGCCTTGAACATACCATCGTGCCCTTCACCTTGGCCAGGTCGATGCCATTCTGCGCCACCGCGTACAGTACGACGCGCTCGGCCAGCCGAACCCTGTGCGTGTCGACGAGCCAGACCACTAACTCCTCGACAATGTAGCAACAGGCAGCCGCCATCGCCTAGACGATCGCAAGAAATGCAAGCGATAGCCGCCAACGCGGAATGGCCTGTGACACACGGGACAGCAGCGGCACCACCAGCGCCGGACCGACGCTCGTAGCCAGGAGGGTGTAGAGGGCACGATGTTCGTTGCCCGTCACCTCGTAGACTACGATGACGGCCAGCGTCTAGGTGGCACTGGACGTGCCGCATACCCAGTGACCCAAGTTGTCTACTAGACTATTCAGCAGCCAGCAAAAAAAATGTCCATAGGGACAACAAAGACAAACATTGCCTCCTCGACAAGACAGCAACCTGCAGCATAGCTAGTAGCACGAGCTGATTGTTGCTGCTGTTTTAGTGAAGCTGATAGCCTCTATTTGGCCGGGACATTACGCGGTGTCGTCCTCATGGAAAAAAAAGAAAACCCTTCAGCTATTGAAGCGCAAAGACTATAAATTCTTTGGAATCATGCATACTACTTATTGCAAAACATTCGCTTGAATAACCAACAAGCACAAAACAAGCACCGAAACCACATAATTGATAACAAGACGCTGTCGCTAACAATACGAAGCACGTAGCATTCCCCGCATATGTTTCCCGTAAAAGATTACTGTTGCCGCGGTGATGCCAGCTTGCGACATGGGAAGTGACGCCAGTAGACTTTCATGTAGGAAAGAACCACACTAGCAACTCATTTCAATGTTGCAGCAGCACCGTTTTAGATAGGCAACGCATATTTAGGACTCCAGAGTAGCATCGTGAATAAGGCGAGCAGCAAAGGGAAGAAAAACAGACACAGCGGCGGCGTGGTGTCGTTTCGCGTAGGATTCGAACACAGCGGAAATCTGCGCGACCACAAATTCCTGTGGCTCGATAATGCGCCGCCATAGGAATAAAATATTCCGACCGCATCACTTGCACTGGAGGTTCTCAGGAGCTGCGCTGGACATTCACTATCGCAGGGCCAGGATGGAGAGTGAATTTTTAATGCGATTAGCATTCTTTAGAATCTTTAATCACTATGCGCTTTCATAATCTGTAATTTATCATTTTCCCAAGTAAGGAACAGTACAATATATTCAACTGTCAGTAAGAAAGGTGTTATCTAAGGATTTTATAAAAATCGCAGTACGGCATGAGAAGGGATCCTATAGATGAGCTTTTGAGATTACATAAGATTACATTACTGCAAATTACACTAAGTCTGAAGTACACCTAGCAAACATGACACGTGCAGGCCACGGCGAAGAAAACCATGCTTCAAGGGCCTTCGCGATAACTTCTCGCGACTTAGTCGCCTCGTTGGGGAAAGTACTATGTAATGCAACCGCAGAGGCTGCTCAGGCATACAAAGAGCATGTATTATTGGTTAGGATTAAAATAAGTTAGTGCAATCGGCTTTTATAAACGCTTTTCGCTACCGCAACGCTTCGCTTAAATATACAAAATTCAACAAATTGCCAATTAATTATTCGGAAGATTGTCACACATATGTACAAATACACCGCATATGTTCGGCCATTCCTAGGTCTCTTACCAGATGCAGTTGACCCGAGCACTGATCTCAGCTTGACGAAATCGACAACTCTACTGAAGTGTGTTCATTCTATCACTGACTTCAAATGCTTATTTCTACCGGAACGATTTGCAATATCGATGCTGATGTAGTTTCTAAAAGAAATCAGTCTGAAAGCAGTTGTATTACATAGCTTTACTACTAATGGCCTGTCCAGGACCCGGCCACATTCATAGGCGCCAATATCTAAAATGCTTCCATCAAATCTTTTCGTTGAGGTTAGAAGGCACCCTGCTGTGCTGAATTATGAATGCCATGACTTGCACAATCCCCTTTTACCAATGATATACTCGGCTCACACTTTAGGGCGCGATAACGTCTTACGACATTGATGGGATCAGCCTACGAGCGATCGCACAAATTGTGTCCATGAAAAGGCGGCAGTCCTGCTCGCAGGCCCATTCGAGGCATCGGCATGCATAGTTGGGACTCTCGTAGCCGTCAAGGGCAACAAAGGTGATCGGTCTGTCACAAATACCTGCTTTCTACCTACTAGAACGGTTATTTATAGTCGCACTGCGGGAAGGTGTCTCCTAACAACCGCAAGTTCGGCCGGCGGGGGAATTGTGCCTACTTTTACGGATGACCACTCTACGTTTGATCAGCATCACAAAAGGAACAAACAGCGTGAGTTGCGTGGCATACTCAAAGAAGTACACTTTCGCAAGTTTCAGTCAGAATGCTCGAGGCCGTTGCGGAGCTATATGCCTCTTTGAGGCAGCAAGACCGCAACCCAGCAGTCATAGGCAAATAGACGGCGTGGCTGCGCGCAGGTCCGATTCCTCGAGGTCTGCGTGTACGCAAGAAAACGACGCGTTATATCAATTGCATTTGGCGTAAGCATCACAGCACACTTCCGCGGGTGGGGTCCCGTGGCTGTGCCTTCAATAGCACAGGGCCCCAAAAGAGAGTTCCATCGAAAGGGCACAAGTTTCACGAGAGCAATCAAAAACGCGGTGTCTGATGCAGTCGATGTACAATAATACTTTTGTAACGAAATTCACTAAAAGCAGAGTGTCATGATATGCATGGAAACACGAAACAAAACTAAAGATACCATGCTGTTTGCAGCGAAAGCAAAGGATGTAGCTGGGTAATAATAAAAGATGCGGTCAGCGCGAAATAGGTCCTAGTGACGGTGGCGAAACGGCCGTGCTGTTTGTTCCTTTCTTTTTCTGCTGCGAGCGTCTCACACTCTTGGACGAAGAAAGGTACTTGTCCCTTGTGCTAACCACTGCCATTGGGGACATCGTCCCAGACGGTGTTAGCACCTCCGGTAACGTAACGTCGTGTGCTGGCTTGCGATGCCGTTTGTGACGTTTGGCCCTCTTGGCGACAGGCTCCGTGCCCTGGGCCAAGGATGCTTTCAGCGCTTCCTTCCGTTGCTGATCGGTCAATGCGGCCGGCTCCAGTGTCGACGGCTGCATCTTCTTGTGGACAAATATTTCGGGCAGCCACTGGATCGCCATCCCGCTGGCAAACACGATCAGCGTCATGGTGATGTCGAACACGAGAGCATTGTCAGAAAACATCGAGTTCACAAACGTGGCCAGCAGCGCCCCAGCACGCCCGACCGAGTACGACACGCAGAGGCCTCTGCTTCGTATCGAGGTGGGGAACACTTCCGTCGTGTAGCCGTAGTTGACCGACATGGATACGGCGGCGCTGCTGTTGACCACGAGTCTCGTAAGCACGGTCCAGGGTATGGTGATTTCCAATTGATGGAGTGCGGCCTGGAGGGTGCTGGACACGCCGAGCAGCGCCAGCACCATGGACAACGAGACTCGTTGGCCCCACTTAGTGATGCCTCGGTAGGCGGCGACGAGCAGCAGCACGTGTAGCGTGAATGCCAACACCGCCCGATGGGTATCGAGTGACGTCTCGCGAAGGCCTGTTCCGTAGAAAGCAAAGCACACCCCGAACCAGGAAACGAGCACGGATACAGCGCGCCGGCTAAGCGGGGATACTCTGGCCGAGCCGGTGGTGCTCGTCGGGGACGCCGTCTCTCGCTTCTCCAGCTGCCGCCTGAGCGCCTTGAACGTTGTCCTGGCCTTGGCCAGGTCGATGCGGTTTTGCGCGGCAGCGTTCAGTATCACGAGCTCGGCTAGCCGAATTCTGTGCGTTTCAATGAGCCAGACCGGAGACTCGTCGATCATGTCGCACCAGGCAACCGCCACCGCAGTGACCGTTGCGAGGAACGTGTGAGATAGCCACCAACTCGGATTGGCCATCGACACGAGGGACATCAGCGGCATCGCCATCGCCGAACCGACGCTCGTAGCCAGGAGGCTGTAGAGAGCGCGATGTTCCTCGCCCGTCACCTCGTAAAGCACGATGAAAACCAGCAGATTGGTGGTGCTGCTCGAGGCGGCAACAAAAGACCGTGTCACAAGGAACATGGTGAAAACCTGCGACGAACTGGCAGCAAGGCTGGCAAGCAGCATCGTGAAGGCGCAGGCAAGGATAATGGGCCTGCGCCCCTGGCGGTCAGCCGCGATTCCTGCCAGTGGAACGAACACCATGGGGGCCATCATGTACGTGGACTCCGACAGCGCGTAGAGCCAGTGGCGGCTACACACCAGGTCCCAGGCGCTGACGATGCTGTCTTCCTGTCGGTCACCGGCGTAATCCCACTGGTTGCAAGACACCACTCTTCGTTCGCTGCCGTTTTCTCCCTTTGAATAAAACGAAAAATGCATCAATGACTCATTTCATCGAGTACGCCAACGCCGCGACGGCACCAACTAGCACACGGGAATAATAGCTCATGTCGCACCCGGAATAAGACGAGCTGGTTGTCATGTTTGTTAGCAGTGAACTCAGAGGCAAGAAGCTGGACATGATGAACTCGTGCCATGCTTAATCAAAAAACGTTGCAGTGTTTAGAAATTAAGCTGATTCGTTTTAATGCGCTTGCACTCATAGGCTATGTTAGGCACTTTCCTGGAACTGTCTGTCTGTCTGTCTGTCTGTCTGTCTGTCTGTCTGTCTGTCTGTCTGTCTGTCTGTCTGTCTGTCTGTCTGTCCGTCTGTCCGTCCGTCCGTCCGTCCGTCCGTCTGTCTGTCTGTGTATGTATGTATGTATGTATGTATGTATGTATGTATGTATGTATGTATGTATGTATGTATGTATGTATGTATGTATGTATGTAACCGTTCTCGCGCCTACCTGGGTAGTAAGGTGGTCTGTGGTGGTCGAATGGCTAACGCATCGGGCTCCTGTGTTGATATAACAGGGTTCGACAACAACCATAGAACCAACTTGGACCACTGAGAAGGTGCCAATGTGTGCAACGGTGCCGCTTTTGGACGAGCCTCTTTCACGCCGGCATCGGTCATGGTAGATGCGCCACTGTGTAGGATGTGCCACTTGCTCTGCGCTATTCTTTGATGAACCTCTTTAATGCCAACTTGGGTCACCCGTTATGTGCGAATAGGTATGTGCCACTCTTACATAAGCGCCTTTGACGCCAACTTGGGAAACTAGGTACGGGAATGTGGCGTTCTGCACTGGATCGCTCAAATTTAGACGATGCTGATTGCAATTTTACCGACGTCACAAAATTTCCTCAAGGAGGGCAACCCAGTGGATTAGCAGGCTGCACCACGAATGCACTGGGCATGTGCCGCTCTTCAACGAACCTCTCGCCCACTCTGGTGACTGAGTATGCGCCCCTAGCTGCGCCGCAAGCGAGGGAACGACTCTCAGGGTTCGCGGGCATCTGCGCACCAAGCTTGTCGTCGCGGGGGCCACGAGCGGAATTCCCAGCATTGCCACCAGATGGCGAACCTTGTGCAGAAGGAAGCGCGAGAGATGAGCCGCGCTGCCTGATCACGTCTTTCTCAGCGTTCGCCCGCAATGGCGTGCCATGAATTTTGGAGGCCACGCTCAGGCTTCGCGGCGACGGCTTCAGATGCGCCGAGTGTTCTTAGGGAAGGACAAAGGAGGAATTCCGCTGCAGTCCATACCTCGTTCATAACTCGTTTCGACGGTTGCAATGTGTTGTGTCACTATATCTATTCAATGGTAAATGCATGACCGTCGACAATCATCGTGGAATGGGCGCTACCTATTTTTTTAAGCTTTAGCTAAACGGCCTGACCTATATTTTGAAACGGCAGATATGAGAACACACTGTTGCTTTAGAGTCTTTAGGAATTTCTTATTAATAATTTATTAATTTTTAATTATTATTTTTTAATAATTCGGTGCTGCCGGCGAAATTTCGCTTGTAAAGATTACTTACCCTCTAAACGATGCAACCGTGAACAAAGCCAGCGGCTCGGGCTTGCGGACAGCGAGGATGCCTTTTTTTTTCGTCTTTTTTTTATATCAGCACCACCTCCGATTCTCACTTTACTGCTTCATAGCACGTGCGATGAGTGACGAGTTGCACAGGATGAAATAGCTCCGTGTTTACGGGCATTTGATGCGGTATTTAAAGCGCAAGTTGATGAGAACAGCTACTAAGAATGGATAAATTTTCCAAGCTAACATGATCCAGATGCCTAATGTTTCGATGTAATGCCTCAGTTGTCTAGTTTGAGAACATTGAAATTGTAGTTGCAAATTTCCAACTTATCAAGTTAACCGAAGTTGCTAATAAATTTATGCGCAAATCACTACCCAATATTTCATTGAATATTTAATGCTAAACTCTGCGTATTCGAAAATCTTGTTCTAAATTTTTTTTAATTGCACAATTTTTGGAGGCCAGTTTAGCCTCGACTCATTCCCAGTTCTGGGAGCTGCTCTCACAACTGCGGTGGCAACGCGCACAAGATAACAATAAAAAAATAATAAAAGACGTTGCAATGCGTGTTGCTCATTTTGTTCGTCGAAAAGAAAATAGTGCTTTGCTACCCCCCTTCCCCACTAGTTGACTACAGGGGGCCCCCATCACTTCCACCAGTCCACAAAGGGTTCCTGACACAAGTATGGCCGAGAACCGCTGGTCGAACAATTAGGGCATGGTTCAAGCCAGAGCGTCGAGACGTTGGCGCGTTTTATTGCGATGGCAGCTATACAGACACTCCCGGCGCATTTTTGCTGTGGTTGTCGCTGTCGGCGTCGGCGTCAGCGTGATGATCCATATAAAGTGCAAGCGCGATAAAATCGTCGACGCGCACCGTATTTGCGAGTAAAAGCGTGTCATGGTGGGCCGATGATAGCGACTCAATCTCGCGCATGCTAGGGAAGAAAGCGGAGAGGAAGCGCGCCGTCTTCCATCTCATGCAAGGAGGAGAGGCAGCGCGAAGTTCCTCTAGCTCGCTCCTGGTGCCGTGCGTCCTCATTCCAGCGTTTCGACAGCGAGTGTCTGCGGTCATCGAGTGAGATGTGTGCACGTTTGATTGTGCGCGCGTGACACGATGCTTGTTAATTTTTGTTAATATACATATGTTCCGAAGTTGATGCCGCCGACGAAAATACTATCCTTACTTCGTACAGCTGTCAACTTAGCTGCGGTCGCAATCGATGCTTCGGCTTTCGGGTGAAACTGCAACTTTCTTTTATCATTTTACACCATTTTTCTCCGTCATCAATTATTATACATAAATATACGGATTCATTTAATTCTAGAACGTTTACGGAAGAACACTACTCGCAATGAGCATATGATCTCCCTTCGAGTCAGAATCTGAACACCATATTTGCTGAAAGATGTCTAGGCGTGTTCCTGTGCCTATCGCACAGACTGGTGTACAGAAGAAGTTGCAGGCTGATAGCTCGGGTTACAGCCTACGCAGCCGCAGCCTACGCAGCCTATGCAGACCACCCAGACCATCTCGGCTTGTGCTACAGTTTTTCCGCACGTTGCAGCTGGATTACGCTGTCTAGAATGACAGCCGCCGGTGCGTGGGTTCCGCAGCGAAGCATCGCGTCGCCCAAATAGAAAAACACGCGTCCGCGTGTTTTCAGAACACCGGTGCAGTAGATCCAGTGAAACGCTAATCACAACGAAGCACGGCGGGCTCGCATGTATACGCGCAAAGTGATCTCCGTTAGTTCAGGTGCAGAAACAATGTGCTGGCGCGTGTGCGGCGGAAGCTGCAGCTGAACGGAGGAGACGCCCGGAGGTGGCGCTGGGGAACACGAAGCGGAGGATAAGTGACAACGTCGACAAGAACCTGCTCTTGCAAAGCGCGATGTGGACGCACGCATCGTGTCCAAATTGAGCTTGCCGCAGTACGGGAACGCGAAGTCGGCACAAAGCGACAACGCCGACGAGACCCTGCAGTTCTCACCGATGCTGCTCGCGGTCATCGGGTTTCCTCTGTTCAGGTGTCTACAAGTGCCACTATACGTGCGTTTATTTAGTAAGCATACCTTTGCTGCAATTCACAATGCTACTAGAGATATGAACCCTACACTTCGTGTAATATTTGAAAATGCTGTTATCCCATTCATTGCTTCGTCCTTGTGGCGAAACTTGGATTCTTTATTAAAATGGAAAAGAATTATAAAAATAAACTCTGTACAATTTGAAGAACAGGCCCAAGAGCGTCTAAAATTACATATACGATGCACGCTCAAACAACGAGGTATGAGCTTTTCCACAGTTCTGCTTTCCATAAAAGCCCTAAAAATTCCGTGAGCAGGTACCCATCCCTATGCCATAGTATCTCTGGAGGAGACGTCGCCCGATCTTCCACATTACGATGTTGTGCGGAGCGATACCGGCGCTACGAAAGTCCGTAGGGTGATAACATTCAATCGCACATTCCCGAACATTAACATTTTTTGTAATTTCATAGGAACACCGACAAATTGCTTCGAAACTTACAGGTTAATAATTACGAGGAAGGAAAGTGTGGTCAGTCAAAGCTGCTTAACGCGAAATACAGGGCATTGCATGAATTCGGGTCATTTCCGTCTTTGCGGCCTCGAACGAGTCTGAGCTTGCAAATGGATCAGTTTAAACAAAATATTGCGCTACGAATGCAAACAGTTCGCCGTGGGTATGCATGTATGCACAGGTTTATTGCCTTCCACGTCTAATAAGATTGCTGCCACATTTGGGAAACGAACAGGAAATAAAGGGCAGTAAACTGACATGACGGGCCGAGACGAAGATCACGCGAATCTGCGTATCAAACAACCTTCCCACGTCAGCTGAAAGATGTCACAGCGCCAGGTCTCCGTCTGCTCTATAACCTATGCTGTTCTTAACCGTCAACGTGTGGGGTTATACACGCGTAAGAAATAAAAAGAATCGAACGCTCACCGGCACCGGTGGGTCGTATACGCTGCACTCGCTGAGGCTGCCGTCGGCCAAGACGGGTATGGCCACGTTTTTCCACTCCTGGACGGGCACGTGCAGAAATTCGTCGGGCGGGCGACACCAGTGCTGCACGGGACGACCGATGAGTCGGTACGCGAACGCGTGCAACAGAAGCACCGTCAGGCAAAGCACGGCGCACGACAGCACCCTCCTCTGGAACTTGCCGTGGCCCAGAATGACGTAGACGTTCTCCTGGATGATGGGCCGCGTGTCCGAGGAAGACACGAAGCCATCCAGGATGCTCCGCGGCGGCGACGCTACCTGATCTGAGCCGGCATTGGCTCCCGATTCCATGGGGCTGTTTACCGGCGAAGTGAGAAGTGGCGTTGCTGTTGGTACGAGATGCGTAAGGCGGCGGTGACCTGGGCGCGGGCGTGTGGGGCGGCGACGGCAGCGCAGTCGCGAGAAATGCCGCCGCTGGTCTCACCGCCGCCGAAATTGGTGGTGGTGGAGGAATGGGATGCCGTCAACCCACGTTATGACGGCTAGGAGCGTGCCTGTTTTTCGGGTCGAGCGATACTGCTGCAAGGACTCGAACAGCTGCGTACGGTTCACTATAGCTTCTTCTTCATAGCTCGTGAATGCGTGCGCACGGTGAACGCGCCACCGAGCGCAGCTCAAGTTTCGTCGTTGCCTTCAAAAATGGAGCAACCGAATAGTTTTGTTTTTAGGTTTTTTCACAGAGCACAGTGAGGGGAGATGTTAGCGACCTTAAACAAGAGCAAACGACTTTAGACCCTAAAAAAAATTGGCAGTGGTTTAGCTCGGATATGCCAGTATGCACGTAGCGAAAGCTAAGGCATAGCATGGTTAGCCTTGGTTAATTTTGATTGCGAGTCCAGGTTAGTCTGGTTGTCTAGCTATGTTGCGGCGTTTAGCCAGCCGTTCGGCGCTTTGTTCTTCTGTTTCCTGGGCAATTCGCTTCCTCTTCCTTTCTTTCCGATGTCGATTCCAGGCCTCCTCCTGCTTATCAGAATTGTCGCCATCCATACTGCCAGCTCAACTGTGGTTGCGGCGCACGCGAGCTCTCCTTTTCAATCATCCGACATGTTATAAGGCATGCGACGCAGCTGCCGAAGCGAGCGGAGGCGAGCGTAACGACGAGGAGCGCGATGTGACGTCATACCACACGGCGGGTGCGGAAAGGCGAGGCGCTGCGCACCGGCGAAACACCTGTGGCTCGGTGCTACTAGTGGCGCATCCGCAGTAGTGGCTAGGGAGCGAGAGAAAGGGAAATATCCGTGGCGAGGTTGCGCGTTGTGACGTCATTTGCCTCCTCGGAGCACCTCCACGGCGAAATCGCGAATTCGCGGCCAGTAAACCTTTCGCTTTAAAAAGACAGAGAGGTTAAGTGCGCGCATCGTGTTGTGTGCCACGGGTTGCCCGACCAGGACGTTCGCTTCGCTGTTTGCTAGCTGTTTTCTTCTACCGCATCACCGTTTCGCCGGTTTCACGACCAGCCAAGTGGAAAGCGGAAACGAACGTCCATCACATTGGAACAGAAGGCACCGGCATTAGAGGCAGGCCGTGTGTTTGGAATGCCGAAGTTTCATTTGCTCTTTCATTAAAATGTCATTGCCTGCGGGGTCGTACAGGCGTTTCGTGGACCGTTATGTCGCCTTCCATGCATGTTGGAAGTTGCGCATTCCATTAGGACATATTGCAGTAAAGAGCAATAATGGATAAAACTGTGTAATGGATGTCACTAATTTCGGCATCCCGTTCAGCTTCGTTATAGTGAGAAGTTACTGTACATGCGAACCGATAAATTGTTCTTGTCGGCAACGTCTGCGCCGATTTTGGTGAAATTTGTTGAATGTAAACGTAGCTGTGAAAGCCTAGCGATTGTATCAAATTGTAATTGACGCGCTGGAACATACACACACGCACATGCGTGCAAGCAATACACACCCGCTCCTCGCAAACACACACACGCAGGCACAAGCACGCACACAGGCATGGACAAATACACAGACAAGCGCACACAAACAACTGCGAACGCACATATGCAGCCAAACACGCCCGAACAAACACGTGCGCACACACATACGCAGCCACGCTTTATCACATAAAAAGGCGCGCACGCAAACACACACAAATACACCCGCGCAATGGATCAAGTAATCCCGCACCTACATGCACGCGCATGCAAGAACAGGAACGCACACAAACGCATGAACGCAAGCACGTACAAAACGCGCACACGGACGCACAAAGAAACACGCACAAACACACAAACAAACAAGCATGTGCATAACAAGCTTATACGCGCATACACTGTGGAGCCTCATACTGCTATCGAGTGACGTGGAAGGGGACACTCGACGTGCCTTCTCAGCGCAGCCCGAGCAACGCGTGACAGCGATAACCTTTCACTCGATTTTTCACACACTCAGTTTGCATAAGAATCAGGTTAAACAAGCAATCCAGTTTTCTTCACGCTTTCTGTTCCTGTTTCCTTCTTTGTTATGCACCGGGAGATAACGCAAAATCTCACCTGTATTAATTTTTTTTCTACAAATAGGGTTGTTTTAATACGAAACCTTCTTAGTATAGGATACCGGTTGGTAGGAGTAGTGCTATTGTGCGTTTTACATGGCACCCATGGTAATTTCACAAACGATGCAGTGCCAGGAGGGATCGGTTGGGCTTCGTTTGAAGTCAGAGAAGCGTTTAGGAATATTATTTTTGAAGGTAGACTAAGGAACATCAATGAAAAAAAATGGCCGGCTAAAGTGCACAAATAGTTGCAACCCGAAAGCGTGGACACGGAATGAAGGGGAAGGTCAAGGAAATTGGCATTCAAGGACAGGTTAATTGAAAGGGTAAATAAACAACCAGGATTCGCCAAAAAGAAAGTGAGATAATAGGAGACGCCAAATTGGGTGCAAGTGGTTGAAACAAAAAAGCGCACGAAGATTTACACATACCCAAGGAAAAAAAATCAGGAGAACAAATATGTTTGATAATGCAAAGAGCTGTTATTTCAGGCTCAAGCTGACTGCGTGAGCACAATAACATACCGGATCAAATATGCCTCACAGAGTGACTCATGTGTGTGCCGCCAAAAAAGAAAGAAAAGAAAATAAGACGGGAAATGACTCGGCACATTGCAGTGGATTCCCAAGATTCAAAGGGACACTAAGCGCAAATATCAAGTCAAGCATAAGGGATAGATTGCTGCTTGAGAATCTGTATGGCGTCAGTATCATCGCGAACAGGGGCCTAATAATTGAAAAACATGCAAATGCAGGACATGATTAGAGACTCTCCCGGGACATTCGAACACTTGTCCGATGACGAAAGCACTCCTGTTATTCTGTTATTGGTACTCAACCACTCGTTACAAAAAACATCATTGTATTGTATTACCAGACGAAAAAATACTGCTTATCCAGTTCTATTTCATCTTTAGAAAAAAAAAGAATCATTGAAATTACCTTTGGCAGGACGCGGGTGGCCCTAAAGTTTCGTTTTCGCCCGACTCTGCGCCGACCACGCTTTCGCGTTTCTTCAGTTTCGTTATCGCGTAGTGCTCTGCTGGTTTCGCTGGCTCGCGAAACTCGCACAAACGGCAAGTGGCAGAGAATTCAACTTGCACGTGATGTCACGGGGAGCACGAACGGTCTACGCCACTTGACGAAAAACCCGCTGCAGCGGCGAATCATGACACGGAGCCGAAGTCTGTGAGGCGCCGTTCACCGACAGCGGCAAATGGCGGGGAAGGAATATGCAACATCACCGATCCCCCGGTTGGGTTGTGGGAGATTTGAATTTCGAAAAAGGCATTCGGACCCTTCAGATGCAACTTTCTCGTAAGATAACAAATTTCTTGGCACGAAACAAGCGTTACGAGGTCTCTGCAATGGTATTCAAACAGTCCACGTCGACTTATTATGTGCCTTTTGTGTCCCTTTAAGGCAGCGGCACCCATAGGGAGTGTCCACCTTCAGGAAGCGTTGTAATTGAAGAAAAAGTGTGAGTAGTAAAGTAAAAGACGATTGAATCATCAGTGGAAGAACAGCGCGCTAGAGATTGATAGAACTGGAGTCATTGCAAGCGTAAGTAATGGTAGAGTATGATGCAGTGGCGTAGCCAGAAATTTCGTTAAGGCGGGATAACCTTCCAGCTTGGCCTCCTCCTTACAGAATTTGTCGAAGCATCCAATACATGAATAATAACTGCATTGCCATTGCCAAAGATGCTGCAAATGAATTCTTGAACGCTACGCAATGTCAAGACAAGTAAAATATGTATTTTCTCATAAAAGAATTATACTCGTATGTGTCAAAAAATTTTCACGATATAACTGATATCAATGCTTCCATGTTTCTCTCTATTCAGTAAGTAAAAAAAAAAACATAACGCGAACTTTAGAACTATATCAGTTTGTATATCAGTGCATGCCGCTGCTTTGAAAAATGTAAAGGCCACGAAATGAACAAGTTTTGGACAAATATTTTAACGAAACTTTGTCATTGAAGAACCTTGTTTACCATTTTGTACATATGCAACGGCTAGAGAAAAATGTTAATGACGCTGTCCTTTGTTCAAATGTATTGTCGCCAATGCTGTCATTCGTCGTGTATTGTAATTACACGAATGTTATAGTCGCAACATAGAGCGCATATAAAAAGCCGTTCTGCAAAATACCCGAGGGCGAGTCAAATGAAAGTGAGCCAGTGCGAATATGTAAGAAACGGAGCACCTTATTTAAAAGTAGGCTCCATGAGAATTTACACATTTGTCCCACTGACTAAGAAGTCGCGCGCTTCCCGTTTCATAAAACTCATTGGGTTAGTGGTTCAAAAAGTTAGTAACTGACTCCTTCACGTCATCGTCCGACACGAATCTGGTTCCCTTGAGCCGTTTTTTCAATTGCCCCAAAATGTGGAAGTCGCAAGGCAACAGGTCTGGACAGTATCGCGGATGCTGCAGCGTTTCGAACTTGAACTTTGCCATTTTGGCGCCAATCCAGTTTGACGCCAAGATGACGCCAATCGTCAATTTTCCACTGTTCTTGATAGCGGCACGCAGCCGATCCGCCTTTTCAATATATCAGAAACGATTGATAGCCTCTGCAGGTTTAGTAAAATCGATCAATAATGGTCCCAGACAATGAAAAAAAAGTCAACAACACGTTTCCGGCATGAATTATGGCCTTTGCTTCCTTCGGGGCTGGTGCATGTTTCCACTGTAAGCTTCGCCATCGGGTTTCAGGCTCGTAGTATCGGCACCATGATTCGTCACCGGTCACAACTGCAGACAAAAAGTCGACCCCCTCATTCTGCTACCGGATTAGATGAGTCAAGACAGCGCCGACCCTCTCTCCGTCTTCTGGCGGTGGTTCAAGATCTTGAGCATCCACTGCGCACACAAGAGCCGATAACCGAGATCTTCAGGGATTATGGTGCTTTCCGAACCGTGACTGATATTCACACACCCTACCAATTCATCGATGG
This sequence comes from Dermacentor variabilis, assembly GCF_050947875.1. Lineage (NCBI taxonomy): Eukaryota > Metazoa > Arthropoda > Arachnida > Ixodida > Ixodidae > Dermacentor > Dermacentor variabilis. The sequence goes on along the minus strand of NC_134570.1, from coordinate 157,780,222 downwards.
TTATCCTCCGCTCTGCACTTATCAGCTCATCAGCCTTTGCAATTGTGTTGGGGGTGATTGAATGGTGGCTTTGGGGACCCGGTCTTGGATTGTCTTTGCAACTTTCACGTCCTTTTTTGAACCGTTTGCTCCAACGCTTCACAGTGTCGCATAAAATGCAATGTTCAACGTACACGGCAGGCATGCGCAGACCATTTCCTTTTTGGGAAACACCTTTAGCTGTCGAAAACCTCACGACACCATGCTGTTCAACATTTAGAGTGTCCATTATGTTGCGCAACCAGCCTCAACACAGTGTATGAGACCATTAAAGAACATTTATTCTCACACCTGCATGTCACTTGTAAATGACAGATGCCTGTGTGCTACGCGCATGCTTCGCAGATAACAAAAACAACCGTTATTTCTCCGGGTTGGTTGGCTCACTTTCATTTGACTCGCACTCATACATTAGAAATGCCAAGATAAATGGAATATACAAATGCGAAGATACAGCTTGATAAAGTGCGAAAACTGTCACAGGAAACAGACTTCACTGCACGTATATACAAAACCTCGCAACAAGATATTTAAATGGACGTATAAGTCTCCAATATATCTACGCATCTAAGTAAAAGTCACTGTATATAATGCGGCAGACGAGTCAAATGAACATGTTGCGCAACAACAGATTCCGAGGTCACAGACCCTCTTCCCTCTACTCCCCCTGTTCTATTGCGCGCGACAGGAGGCGGCGCGCATCCTCCCAGCCTTTCTCTCTTGAGCGCACAATATTGAGCCACCATCGTCGGACCACCCATGCCGCCACCACCCACCTACGCTTTCACATACACATACAACAGGCGGCGCGTGGTCACAGTGTTATCGCCCTTGGACTTTATACGGGACATGAGGGCGATGGCAGTAATGTGCCTGGAGTGTCCATGTAATTGCTGCCGCAATAATATAATAGGAGTATCTAGCAACTGAAGCGTCCCATCGCCCATTACTTTCCGCAAAAGAAGAAGTAGTAACAAAATCGAACTTAACAAAAGCAACACTGTCTTTTCTTCTTTTGTGGGGCGTGGTCACGGAAATGAAAAAACGCGAAGGAAACCATGCTGGCCACAATCGAATGTCTATTTCAGGGACCTAATGTGGCTGTCGAAAGTATACCGAAAGAAAACGTGAGATGCTTGGTCCACAAAGAACCATACCCATACTGCTCGGTATCCTACACCGGCCAGACAAAGTTCTCCAGAGAGGTTGCGCTTTACTGAACGCGTTGCAATCCGTCGAGTCCACGTAGCAGGGTTACCAAGTCTTCGGGAAAAAAAGAAGCCGAGAAAGTCCGAAAAGTAGCCAAAAAAGTCGCCAACTGCGGCAAATGCTTTAATTGGTAGCCAAAAATCTAGCCACGGTGCGACAAACGAACATTTGCCCATTTCTAACGCGAAAATAAAGAACAGGATAGATATATCTGTAATTTCCTGCTGAGCTGATGACAAACAAAAATAACAGTACAACACAGTAGTTATTACGTAATATTGTATCGTAACTTAACATAATGTCTGACGAACTGATGTTCTTTGATAATTTCCACTGTACACTTGCGGTGCTTTCTCACAGCCGAACAGGTATCGCCAGTTGCAGTAGAATAAACTTCCTGAGCGCGGTCCTTGCACAGATGGTTATATTAACGCTATACCACTTCCCCGTGCGAACTAACGTTCCCCGTGCGAACTTTATGACGTCACATACTTTTTCTGTTCCCTGGTACGCAGTCGCATAGTCAGATAGACATTGGCACCTGCGGTGTCATGGCTGCCATGGCGTGTTTTTGGTTGTTGCAGGCGCTTCTGACGCGAGAAGTATGGTCTTCGAGATTCTCCATAGAGGTAACCGTCACTGGTGTGATACTAGGGCACCATCTCTTGCTTCCGCCCTTCGAAGGATGCAAAAACATTGCCTATAAGATTGCTTAATTCCGGTTACTCAGAGGGAGCTTCTTGGGCCTGCTCAATTAAACGTCAATGACAGTCCCGGATTGCCCGAGACATTAATTTCAGCCAATGAGCATTGCAATGATGCATCTCGGGCAAGACCTGGGGAGCCCAGGGTGACGAGCGGAGGAGGCTCACCGCACATGTGGTGGCTATGATATATTTTCAGCTCCTGAATTTGCTTCCGCAGCTTGTAAGATGCACAAGCATGGCCTTGAAGATCTGACGCTTCGAAGGGGCCGTCGGGAGAGTGCGATTCAGCCACTACCTATGCCAATTACCACCTCCGAAAGGAGCCATAAAGTATCCAAGTCCCTAAACACGATTTTCGATCGCCAGGAGCTTCTAAATGTAGCCAATTTGGCGAGAAATCGACAAATCTTTCAACCCTACCCGCAGTGATGACGGCGAGCTACCAAACATTGTTTCTCTTTCTCGCCTGCTAGCCAGAAAGCGTCGAAAACATTGCCCGCTGAAAATCCACCCGGTCAGAGAAAAACGAACGCGCATCGAAATGAACCGCACGATGGTCGGGACAGCACGATAAAAACGCATGCGCTGTTGCGGGCTCCCGCTGCCCGTGGGTAACGAGAACACAAAAAAATGGGAGAGGCTCAAGTGTCCTCGCGAATAAATGTAAAAGTAGAAAAATAAATAAGAATGTAGCTACCTCTGCTGGCTTTAGTGTCTTGACACGCTTGCTTTGGTACAGGTTAAAAAAAATGTTGATAATATTTTCTGTGACATGACGGCAAAAATAAACCACAACAACGCTTTGTCTCATTGGACCTTGCTGCGTGCTTTGTCAACTTGTCTAATAGTGTGTTGATTTGGCTTCTCTCGTCGTAAGGTCCCATGTACTACTTCGGTAAGGTCAATGCACCTTTGGCGTCAGAGGCTTTAACAACCTTAAACCCACAAAGTTCCGCAATTGAAAATCTAAGACAGGACTTTGGAAATGTCAATGCACCTTTCGCATGAAAAGTTTATGAGAACTTTATACCCGTAAAATGTCCGAATTAAAATCCATGCGCTCCGTAGATTCCGCGGCCTACGAGCCCGCTTACCATCAAAACGCCTTTGGAAACTGTGTGCTCAGATGGGGCTCCTGGCGTTATGCGACTCCCGGTATATGGGCGTTGCCGTGAAATCCAGCCCGATTTCGATGTTTTCGCGCTGCAGTGTCTTTTCGAGCATGAGAAGGACATTCTAGACAACATCTAGAATGAATTCCAGCGCCGGGGGTTGATTTGGTCGGTGGTGCATGACAGCACGAAAAAATTTCAGAAAGTTAGGGGGGGGGGGGGGGGGGGCTCAAGTCCCATAAGCCCCCGCCCCTGGCTACGCTCATGGTATATTGGTAGAGCTTTTTAATACGAAAGACCGGGATTAGATACGCAAAATTCTAGGTGGCGATAAATCTAGTATAACCTGCCTAACTCAAGAAGCCTTTGTGTGACAGAGAGAGAGAAAAACTGTATTGGTGCAGTGATTCTTATTGATGAGTCAAGATGGTCGGTCCATCTAGTTCGGGGCTTTCGTAGGCCAGGTATTGCTATTACCGCACGGTCCGCGAGTCTTTCTGGCAAGTCGGATCCGCGTTAATGAGGCTGGCCTCCCACTAAAACATGTATCTGTTATCTAGTATTATAATTTTGAAATTGCATTTGTGCGCGTAGCGCCACATAGTGTGGAGTGAATCTCTCGCGCGATCGCAGTGCGAGCATTGTGGCGGTGGATAAATGTACGGGTAATAATTGCGTAGGATTACGGAGCACAGACGTGTGTTTGAGTGGAGCTGTCAGATTAACACCACCTCCGTTCTGGTGAGCGAGAGTTGAGGAGCCGCGAATCTCCTTATGCAAAGACGAAGCTCCCGCAGGATCTATCTGTATGTCCAGCAAGCCCGAGAGGCGGCGACGAGGCAAGGCCTCGAAGTCCCCTCATGGGAGACCTGAGCCCGGGTCATCAAATTTGCCGGACTCAGAATAAAGTTGTTTCCATCCATATGTGGAATTGGTTGCGGCACGAAGGGAATGAATGGAATCGGCTGCCCCGTTTCAAAAGGATGCCAATAAACATCATCACCAACATACAAAGTGCGAGCGTCACTACCCGTAAGAAGATACGTGGTTTGAGTCGGTATGTTAGGGCAGGTCGCGTATTTTATCATTAGGATGTGTGCGCCTGGGTCGCAACTATAGACCAACTAGAGCAGGAGAATGATAAGCTCGTAAAGCTAGTCGGAAAGCTAGAAAAGGAACTCAAGAGCGAGCAGAACCAGAGGAATTTGGTGGGAGATAGGCTAGCCTACGTCGAAATGAAGCTGAGCGCTTCGATGCGAGCACCACGAACGACCCTGGCTCCGAAGTGGGAACCGATCAGGAAGCAAAAATTGCCACGCCGGAAATCAATGGCACTGACGTAATCGATGATGACGAAAAGGCTACCACTCGTAGTGCGGGCAGCGGAAGTCGAGGACAGAGCGAAGGGCGAGGCCAGAACAGGAGGGCGGAGGGCAGCTCCGAACGCAGCTTCCGGAGACCAGAACTAACGGCGTTTAGTTGCCTCTTTGAGAATTTTAACGTGCGTAAACTAGAATCGGTAATAAGAGAGGGAGGGAGAAATTACGTGCAAATGAGTGAGTCCAGGTCAGAGCTCTTCAGGGGAAACCTGTCAGCGATGTGTCAGCGAGGGCCAACGAACATCTGTGAGACGCGATGAGGGAGCAGCGCCTGGCAGTGTTAACGGGAGGAGTAATTGACATGCTCTGTGAAAATGGCCATCGCACCGGCATCATCATCGTCATCTCTACCTCACCTCTTGCCTTATAAAGTGAAACGAGGGTGAATCACAAATTACCCAAATCAACAACAATGTGTTTCACAGCACTGCGGGTGACATGCGTTGACAGGAACCGAGCTGACAGGCACCGATAAGGAGATACGAAAAGAGAACAAATTATCTGAAAGAGAGACGTCGGCCCAGTCTATTACGCGCTGGCCTGATCTCTGCACAAGAGGAGGAGGATAGAGGACAAAGAATCTTAAAGAGCCCCGCACTAAGGGAATCGCCGGAAGCGAAGCCATCTATACTATTTGCTTTTATTAACGATAATTAGAGAAGATGTCGGTGGCGAATGCTTAACCTCTTCACAGTTTAGTGCAATACGGGAGGCCAGACGCCAGAGAGAGAGAGAGATAGAGATAGAGATAGAGAGAGAGAGAGAGAGAGAGAGAGAGAGAGAGAGACCTTATTATAAGAAAGGCAGAGAGGTGCACCTAGGATATGACATTCATCCCTGCGATCTGTACAGGAGCAGGAACAAAGAGGACAAAAGTGTGGTCAAAGATGGCGATGAGGACATTTATTTATTTATTTATTTATTTATTTATTTATTTATTTATTTATTATTACCTTCAGGGCTTACAAGAAGCATTATATAGGGAAGGGCTTTAGTATGTCAGTAGATATAAAATAAATACAAGGAGAAATGAGGAACAGTCATACCGCAAAGGAAATACAGGAACATCAGGTAAATGACCACAAAAGAAACATAGCAAAAATAAACACTTCAAAATCAAGTAACAAGAATAGGAAAGCAAGAACATGGAATAATAGCAATGAAAGAAAACGATAGCAATAGGTGACAACCTGGTGGTGACGCAGTTTTCAAGTAGGCTTATAATTCGTGTGATGGTGCTCTGTGAAAACGGTCTGTACCTGTGATAGCGACTAGTGACGCAGGCAGGTGGTGCCACTCAAGACATGTTCTCGGCAAGAACGAGTATGTGTAGGCAACTGTGTGCTGCGCAGGTACATGAACTTTGAAGCGATGATTGATACGTGCGGAGACATAAGACGCTGGTGTAATGTACCGGGACTTGAGCTTGTGGTTACGATAGTAGATTTAATGAAAGAGGGAGAGACGAGATAGTTTTCTTCGGGAAGAGAGAAGGAGAATGCAAAGAGCAAGTTTCATGTTAGTAACGCTAGAAGTACGGTGATAATTGTTAAGAATGAAACGGACCGATCGATTTTGGAGACTTTCAAGGACGTTTATTAGTGTAGCATGCCCAGGGTCCCATATTGAGCATGCGTATTCGAGGTTAGGTCTGACATAAGTGACGTAGAGTTGTTTTAGTTTCGGGTGAGCTAAAGAAAAGTTACGTCTGAGGATAGCCAAGCATGCGGTTAGCTTTCGATGTGATGTATTCGATGTGTCTTTTCCATGAAAGATTGTTAGCAATATGCACACCGAAATATTTGTAAAAAAGTATCGGGTCAAGCGGAGCATGGTTAAGTATGTGGGCGGGGCAAGCTGACTGGTTACGTGAAATTTTCATTGTTTTGTATTTGGAAGTGTTTAGTTCCAGTAACCAAAGCTTGCGCCATGCTGCAGTGTTATTCAGATCATCCTGGAGTGCTAAAGTATCGTTAGGGCTCTCAATCTTGCGGTATGTAACACAGTCGTCAGCAAATAGACAAATGGAAGTTGCAATTTGGTTAGGAAGATCATTGATATAAATTAAGAAATGTTAGGGTGCTAAAACAGAGCCTTGAGGTACCAGTGAAGCAACCGGAACTTCAGGAGAATCATTATCATTAATGCTTACATATTGTGTACGGTTAGAAAGAAACTCTCGAATCCAGTTGAAGACCAGGGGATCAATGCTTAGCTGGCCGAGTTTTAGTAGGAGTAAGTGGTGGTTAACTCTGTCGAAGGCTTTTGCAAAATCTAAAAATATACAGTCTACTATAAAGCCAGCGTCTAGAAAAGTATGGAGATCACTACAAAACGTTTTGCATGAGAAGGACTTACGGAGCCCATGTTGACTGTTATGAAAAAACCGGTTTGATTCCAAAAAGTTGACAAGATGAGACAAAATTATGTATTCAAATATTTTACATGGTACTGATGTCAAGGAAATAGGTCTGTAGTTGTATGGGTTATGGGTGTCGCCGGACTTGTGAAGGGGAATCACCTTTCCTTTTTTCCAGTCTCTGGGCAAGAAGGTATTGTTCAGATATTTTGTAAAAATCAAGTTCAATATAATGAAACTATATTCGGTAGTACCCTGCAAGACTTTGGAGGTAATGCTATCAATACCGCACGAAGAGGATCTTTTTAGATTGTTAATAATAGAGCAGATACCATATGAGCCGAGCAAAATCGGTTCCATTGGAAAGAAACTAGGTGCTATGAATGGCGTAGAGCTGCCAGAGTGAGTGGGGCAGCATGAATGGGTGAAAGCGATGTTAAGTGTAGACGCACAATAACGGCTTGGGATTCTCTCACCTAATTCATTAGTAAGAGTTATACCTTCACTATCGCGGCTTTTCACGACGTTTCAAAAGCGTCTCGGATTCGTTCTGAGTAACGATGGAAGCGTGGTGTTATAGAAAATAAATTTAGTTTCTTTAAAAGAATTGCAGTAGACGTTTGCTGCGACGGCCTAAGCGGAGCACTTGTCAGTAGTTGACGATTGTTTTGCAGCACGGAAGAGTCTGCCTTTCTTGTTAGATACTCGGTTAAGGTGTCTGGTGTACCACGGTGCGTTAGATGATTGATAAACCTTTCTTAAGGGAATATATTGGTTTATTAGATGCATTGCTTTACCTTAAAATGGTGCCCACAATTCTTCGACTGATGCGTCGGTGTGAGATATATAAAAACTGTCGAGGAAGGAAGAAGGATTGGTGTTGATAGCGTCAAAGTTAGCTTTATTATAATCTCTGATAAGTTTAAAGCGCTTGTTCCTTTTAGCAGTTTGTACAGAGATAGAAAAATGTATCACGTCGTGATGACTGAGCCGTGGCAGGTGAGTTATTGTTGATACAATTTCAGGTGATGACGTTAGTATCAAATCTATTAAGGGTGATGTCGTAGAAGTAGCACGTGTAGGAAGGCGGACTAGTTGCGATAAGTAGAAATGCGAGCATGTGGCTAGGAAGCTACTAGTTTCGGCGGAAGCAGGTTCTGCAAGCGGACATAAATGAGACTATTGGACTAATGTGAAATTAAAATCACCTAGAAGAAAAACTGGTATACCGGGAAATCTGGCTGAAATCTGGCTTAGGCAATCATGAATTGCCTCGCAAAAAGAGCTGTTGGAGTTAGGCGGGCGGTAACAATTTCCAAAAACCATCTTTCTAAAAGCAATGGTTATACAACACCACACTATTTCTAAATTACACGAAATGTTCAAAAGAGTGCATCCAAAGCATTCATTCACGCCAATGAGGACACCGCCACCCGTTCTCTCAGCGCGGTCACGAGGATATACGGTGAATCTTTTCTCGCACTGAAAAAGTTCACGGGTTGAAATTTTGTCAGATAGCAAAGTTTCAGTCTGCAATATTATATCAGCATCTGTATCATTAATTAAGGCGCTTAGATTGTCTCTTTTCGCGATAAGACTGCGAATATTTGTAGAAAGCACGCAAAGCACTGACGGGTTGCCACCACCCTCCGCACTGTCCTAGCTAGCGGCAGAGTAGGTACGGCCTGAGCGGGTCGCCCTCAGGGAAAGGGCAACCCGCTTGAAGAAGTAATTGGCGAAGTGGTGTCGGAGTGAAAGGAAGACGTTTCGCAGACGCAATTCTCGGAAGCATCATACATGCAACAATTTGTTTGCATATAGCCTTTTGTACTGCAGTTTGAAGGGCGTTTTTAGACATCATTAAGGCGGGATGCGTGCACATTAGGACGGGATGCGCATGTCCAATAACCAAGTAACAATGGTTTCCTCAATTTCTTGAGCATCGATACAAGTTTAGATTCGAAAGCTAACACAGGTTAGTAAGTGATCAAGCTCCTCAGTACAGAGCCTCGCTGGTTGCCCTGATCATTGCCTTTTCGACGTAAACGGTCAGGTACGGTTAACTCTCAGTGGATTTCACCTTATTCGTTCAGATGACAGATGGGGGCAGGCTGAGCTCGGTTTCGGAGGGAAGTGACGACGATCGGTATCCACATTCCCGTAGAATCTGTGTTGCTATTAGAATACTATGGTCTGATTTAAGGAAGAAACACGAGGTAGATGGGGACGATTCGTTGGGCCTCTTTACAGGCATAAATCTTTCTATTTAATCACTTGCGTGTAGACATATTTTCCGGTTATGAACAGAAATTTACGTACGGTCTTTCGTAATCATGCAATGTTGTAGAACCAATTGTAGTTTTCGATGCTTCACTGCTACATACTTCCGCTGAGCATACGCGTATAGCAAAAACAATACTGCAATCATTTGGAGCGCATTCCTTAAACGGATTCAAAGCTTTTTAAGGATGCGCAGTAGATGAGGATATATTCAGCTTTCTATAAACCCAATGCTTATACCACTTCAGAACTGCGTTGCAAATATCTGTAAAAAAATGTAGTCGCCTACCTGAGAGTAAAGCAGTCAATTCGTGTGGCAACATTTACCAAGCACAAAATTGAAAAAAATATGCACAGTTCCGAGACATATTATAGAGCAGGAGAATATAGAGCAGGAGCGCCCTAAGCAGGCGCTCAAGCACATTCGTAATTGGACAGAACTAAGCTTATTCTTTAAGAAAATGGTGGGCCATCAATAAAATGTGTTCCTCACATCTAGAGTTTGTCGGGCGCCCTTCTGGTGTAGTGTATAGGAAACTCAACGCACGTGTCACACGACAAACTTCAAGTCGCAATGAAATCAAAACTAAACACAGCTGTTCAGTTTCGCTAGCACTAAAAACGAAGAGTAATTTCACCAAGTCTTCCCTTGGTGAAATAAAGCCTTCAATATTGTTACACAACAGAATGTTTGCCCTAATCATTATCAGGCAGGTCTGTCTCAAATCGCTTTGGTGTAATCGATATCACGTGCATTCGCAAGAACATTAAGACTCGGCGCAGGTCATTCGGTCACACCACTGGCAGACCGTGGGCGCGACTTCTTTCCGGTCCCCGCATTTTGCGACAAGGATGCCTTGCGAGCATCCCTCCACTCCTCGGTTTTCCTTGGCCCCTCAAGGAGACGGTGCTGCCGCCTTTGCTTCAGGAACACTTCGGGCAGCGACCGCACCGCGGCAAGGCACACGAACATCATCGCCGCCGCAGCAGCGTCGACGGCGAGCACGACTCGATGACTACTCGCCGCCGACGAGGCCACCGCGAGCAGGGCACCGAGCCTGTCGAAGGAATACGACACGCAGAGGCCGGTGGCGCGAAGCGCGGTCGGAAATACCTCGGTCGTGTAGCCGTAGGTGACGCTCATTGCGGCAGCGCACCCGCATGCTACCAGGACGCCGCACAACGACACCAGCATGGCGTTCTGGTGGAAAACCGCCACCACGTGCACGGGCGTGCACAGGCAAAGCAGATGGAGGAACATGGTGAGCGTCCCGCGGCAGCTCCACCCGACCACGGTCTGGGCGGCACGCACATAGAAGCCCAACTGTAGCAGAAGGTGCGCCGCCTGGACCCACGCTGTCCTGGGCGCGAGTGACCGCAGCTCGATCGCGTAGTAGCCGAAGGTCAGGGTGAACCAGCCTGCGGCACCACGGTGCCACAGCTAACGCTTTCTTTGGGAACATCGCCCATGGTGGACTCGCTCACTTGCTGGCGTCTCTTGATCTGTTGTTTGAGGGCGGTGAACGTGGCCCTCGCCGTGCCTTCACCCTGGCCGTTGCACTTGGCTGCCGCCAGGAGCACGCGCTCGGCATCGCGCAGCCCGCAGGTGGCCAGGAGCTCGCTGGGCGATTCATCCAGAAGCAGGCAACAGGCGGCCAGAGCCACCGTTGGGACCACGATGATAACCTGGGACAGCATCCAGCGTGGCTCGAACAGTGCAACTAGTGCCAGGAAAGGTGGGCACAAGATGGCCGCCAGTCCGGTGGCCCACACGCTGTACGCGGCTCGCCGCTCATCCCCGGTCACTTCATAGAGCAGCGTGAAGAGTATGAGCGTGGACGATCTGCAGGCGGCGCACTCGAAGAATCGGGCGAGCAGGAAGAGAACCAAGGTGTCAGCCATGGCCGTGTAAAGGGTGGCCAGCAGCAGGGCGCTCACTGTGGCCATGATGACCGGTTTGCGGCCCCACCTGTCCGAGAGCACGCCGGCTAATGGGGCAAAGGGCATCGCACCAATCATATACACAAGCGAGGAGCACTGGTAGAGCCAGCGGCGCCCGCACACCAGGTCGCAGTTGCTGACGATGCTGTCCTCGGTGCTCCCCATGTCGTAATCCCAATTATCACAGTTAACTACGCGGCGCTCCTCTTCCAATGCGATCTGCATTAGATACATGCCGATCGTGGTTTCAGGATACGTCAGTTTAACTCGTTGAAAATCTGTCTACATACGCGAATCAACTTGCATACGAGAATTGCTCACTGATTGCATCGTTACTCGAGGTGGCCGCATCTTCCTACGGTCGGTTAAATTCGCACCAAGCAGGGGCAGTTCACGAAGACGCGACAGAGCCTAGGGACAAAGGAAATCTGCACTTCTTATTTTGCTGGAGTAAGGGTGCCGGCAGATTTAAATTAATTGTGACTACTCCGCGTACGCCCTAATATATACGTATCAGCAGTTTCTAATTCAGAATAGAAACCTTGAAGTTCGGCTTGGTAGCAACCGTATAGCGTTACAGCAACTACTTTCAATCCTATTCCTTAACTGAAAGCATCTAAGAACTACGCGGTAGCCTAAATGCATTATTATATTATTAGAGGGAAAACAGCAAGAGGAATACATTTGGAGAGATACAATACGCACGATAGAAGCTGAAGACAATATTGCTAATCGACCGACGAAAGTCGGTGGCTATTCATGACTTGAGTAGCTCAACATCTTTGTCAAACATCGCCCTAACAGTCATGCGACGATAATTTTTCAATAAGCCTGGTGGCTCAACGTGGCCGAAAGCTCATTTGGCGCTTCCATAGAACCTGCGCATGTGTGTAGCGTGCCGGTTCACTATATTGTTACTCAGGAAGACGCAGACGCGACTCTACATGCAAGTAGGTTCACACATCTATACGCTATTGGCAAAAAGGCAACAGCGCACGCTAACCGCTAATCGTCGTCATCGTCTGCACACCGCGGACCTTTGACGTCTTTGGACATCAGGAATACTGCTCTGTAGCAATATGAACGGCTTTTGAGTGTGATAAGTTTTCGAAGCTATTTGTGATAGGCCTGTTTCCTTGAAAGTCGCTGCACAGTGGCTGTGCCGCTGGTCGTGCAGCACCACGGCGCGGTGACGCAGGTTCATTTCGCATGCACAGTTCTAGCGCGACGCCTGCTGCTGCGACGAATGTTGCTTCACGAGAAGCGCGTACCAGCGTTGCCGTTCGGCGCTCTTTAGAAGTGGTGCTGGAACTACCCTCGATTCATGTTTCGACATGTTTGAGGAGTGTGTTTCGTCGTTCTCCATGAGCGATGCTAATTCTCGATTTTCGTTTATGGCGAAAGAAAAGAACTGAGGTTTCCTTTAATTTCATTCCCTGTTGGAACGCCGTTCTCGAACTACACGCGTCCAGAACTGTAGCCGAGGTGATCGTGTTACCAAATTTTGCATTAAGCGGCTCTCTCAGCGGCTCAGGCTTGTTTACGAATGCCGCTAGGCGCCCGCCAACTTCTTGGACACACGGATGCTAAGGTCCGGGTAACCAGTCATTATTATCTTGCAACCAATGTCTCTAATCGCTTGTTACGCTCAAGGCTGTAAAGTCGAAGGGTTGCGGCCCTTTGGATCTAATAGAGCTGGGCTGACTTCTGAAGGAAGGAGCGCAAAACCTAATCATGAACTCGAGAACGATGTGCCAAAAGTAGAAAAAGACCTGAGTGTGTTGCCAAAAAGCAGTATGCACTGCAATTTTGTCCGCATATCCAAACTCATGTTATGTCCACCACGTAGAAGACGCAATAAGAAGGAAAACAACAGCACGTGCGAATCAGAGCGAATCAACACCACGTACACGCGATTTCGCGTCATGAGATTGGAAGTAACGCGTAACGAGTAACGCGTGGTAACGCTGGTGTGGCGGTGCGCGGACGCGTGATCATTCGGCTCTGTTCATATTTCGCGCGTTTTCTTTATAACGCGGAAGAAATAATCACGCGAGACATAGCACACTGAAATCAACCGAATCCGGTGTTCTAAACACGATTGTTATTTTTATATCAAAATTTGTGCCCTCAATTCAGGAATTAAAAAGTTCGTTGTTTATTCTCATCCAATTATCTATATTTCAGTTATGAAAAAGAAAATACTCCTGGTGCAGTACATCACTGCTGACAGAATACCATTGGTTACATCCCCGTATATTCGTCACAAGCAATGGATTGCCTTGGTGAAAAGCGAAAGTTGCATTCTGATAGCCGATCATCCATTATGCGCGAAACATTTCGTAACACTTCAGCTTCTAGCTTATTTTGCGTGGCGTGCATTAGCCAACGTAGGATCTCTGGATCGTTAATACGAGGTCACCATATTATTTATCCGCACTGCGGCAAAGCTAGATTACGATTAACAAGGAGTGTAGGTCGAGCGCGTAGTATGCACCTCATAGCACGTCACATTCAAATTTATTTTCATCTAAACGAATTCAGCCACCTGCAGTGTAGACAGACTATCACACGTTCCCATACTGAAGGCAGCGCTGTTACAGATGCGTTAATTTCAGTGTAGCTGCCATAATCGCGCCTAAACATGCTAAGGAATTTCCGCGTCTGAAATGAAATGTACACAATTTGTACAGAGTTGGAGCGATTAGACGGATGAGCCCAACAACTCTAACTGGACGGGAGTACACAGCCGGCGTCGTCGTATTGCCGGTACATCGCCGGTTCCATCAAGCAGCCGAGGCGACCCGCTTCTACCGCTGCTGACACCGACAAAGACAGCAGCTGAAGCTTGTTTTTTACATGAAATAGTACTTAACACAACAAAAGTATTTAGAATGTGCGCGTGTTTCATAAAGCAGCTACCAGTACTAACATTACAGTAATCCACAAAAAGGGAAACTTTAAATAATGGAAAAATTTGAGGCGCATTAATTTACTTCCCGCATTATATAAAATATTCACCAAGATAATTTTCAATAGCATAAGGGCAACACTGGACTTCAATCAACCAAGGGGACAGGCTGGCTTCAGGAAGGGACCCACAACAATGGATCACATCCATGTCAACAATCAAGGAATCGAGAAATCCGCAGTCTCTCTCTATGGCTTCCATAGATTACGGAAAGGAATTTGATTATTGTCAATAGACATACCAGGAGTCACAGAGGCATTACGTAATCAAGGAGTACAGTATGCTTACGTAAATATCCGTAAATATCTTGGAATATATTTGCAGAGATTCCACAGGTACCTTAATTCTGCACAAAAAAGTAGGAATATACCAACAAAGAAAGGGGTCAGACAAGGAGACGCAATCTCTCCAAAGCTATTCACTGCGTGCTTGAAGAAGTATTCAAGCAACTAAACTGGGAAGGCTTTGGGGTGAAGAACAATGGCGAATATCTCAGCAACCTTATGTTTGCAGATGATATTGACCTGTTCTGCAACACTGGGGACATGTTACAACAAATGATTCAGGACCTTAACAAAGAGAACGTAAGAATCTGGTTGAATATTATTATGCAGAAGGCAAGGATAATGATCAATAGCCACGTAAGAGAAAAGGAGTTTCGGACCGCCAGTCAGCCTCTAGAGTGTGTCTCTCCCTTCTCGACCTCGTAGCGGAGGTAAGGAGAGCCTGCTCGTGCGGTGACTTTGGCTGCGCCCGTAGAGTTGCTGGCGTCGCTTCCTTCGTTGTGCACGTTGGGATCCTAAATTCCGTAGGCGAACCCCAAGCAGCTTCACTTCTTTTCGATGGCATGCCTACAGAAGTTTCCCTACTTTCCTATTGCGAAACCACCGGGCACGTGTCTTGCTCGTTGAAAGGCTCCGTTGTTCGCCTAAGGTGTCGACGCTTTCTTCAAAGCAATCTTCCCTCTTCTGTGAGAACAAAGTACGAGCGTGGACACACCAGCTTAAACACCCTGCCTTTGGCGCGCCGGCTTCGGTTAATCATAGCTCGAACAATATCACCTTCTTGATGTGGTGGCAGCCGCTGGCCTCTTTGCAGGTTCCAGTTATGTTTGACGCGCTGCGACTCGGGAGGAAGTAGAGAGTCAGGGATCCGTGTAAGAAGGCCTTGGCACATCAACAGCTCCGCTGGAGACCTGCCGTCTTCGAGTGTTGAAGTTCTGCAGTCTTATAGTCCCAGCCAGGGTCTGTTTTATTTTCTTGCAGTAAAAACAAGTTAATAAATTACGTTGGTGCCTATTAGCCTTTAATATCTGTTTAAGTAGGCTTCTTTTTATTGAATTATGTGTTTTTGTATTGCTATTTGCTGTATGAACACTTGCATGAGAAGGTTTATTGTTTTTGTTTTGTTTTTGTTCTTTCTCTCTTACCCTCCTTTTTTGCCATGTGTTGTTTGCTGCTGCTGCTGCTGTCACGAGAAGGTTTAAGGACTAGTCAAGTTCCTCTTTCGCAACTTTTTTCCTTATGTCCTCCATAAACTTGTATATTTATGGAAATAAAATTCATTCATTTCATTGATTCATTGGTTTCATTCAATCGTATTATCCGTCTGCCTATATAAATAGTTTATTCTCAGCCACCTCTTTCTGAGCCATGAGCGAGGCAGCCGGTGGAAGTCCTTCGTCTGCCGCCGCTGCTAAACGAGCTGCCCGAGCAGAAGCCCAACCCGGTCCACGCCAGAATCCAGAGATGTGTTGCGCCGAACAAGGTATTGGTACAGGAAGTCGAGCATGTATCCGTGTATTTCTCTGACCACAAAGCTTCCTCCGCGACAATCAAGAAGTGGGAGTGGAGTGTTTCTTCAAGAGGGAATATGGGTGTCATGAATGAAAAGTTGTCTGTAAGTGCACATACAAGTCTTGCTAGAAATAATTCTAGCAAGACTTGTATGTGCAGTTACAAACAACTCAATGTATCTAAAAGTCGATACAGCTGAATAGCTGCGCTCACTCAAATTTCGCATTAAGAAGTAACAGAATCGTCGGCAATTTTTTCGTGAATGTTGTTGCAATCAACGCATAATGAAAGATTGCGCGCACTAAAGTATCAGCGTCGAAACGCCTCGCACGTTCTCGGATGGTCGAAGAAAAAATATATTTTCCCCGGCGAACAAATTTCTCCCGTTTCTCCGCGACCGCACCTCCCCGACCAGCGAGAGTGATGCATAAGGAGCGTGTGCCGCGTGAAGTCAGCGTTTTTGGGCATCGTAGCGCCTTCATGCGCGCGCAGCTAGAACGTTCTTAGAAGTTGCTTAATTACATTACAGCCCTAATGGAACTGAATGGAAGCCAACGACGAATCTAAAAATTGTGGCGTGCACTTCTTTGGCGATGACACTTCAACGATCCCTACGGCTGCGTCGTACGGGGCAACAATTTTTTTCCGCTGGCCTATATATTCCAAGGTTAATGCTGCCTCCAGGGACAGAAAGTCGCACAATCAACGCGCGTGCCGGTTAGGTTTATGGTGCACGCGAAAGGAAATTTCATAGAGGAAACAGTATAGAGTATAACCGCGAAATCGTTTGATACAGTTTCCAAGAGAAAAAACAAACGCTCACAGAATGGCAACTGTTCTGGCCATATGCGAGGTAAGCAATTTCCTGGGCGTGTTCATGTTTTTCCGTCCATGTCGTGTTCAGCACACACGTCATTCATGCTTATGTCTTGATGCGCCATTAATGTCACGTGATGCATGCATGCCATTCGTGTCATCTTGCCGTGTCATTAGTAATATGTACGCAGGTCGCTCATGCCATGCCATGGGTGTTTGTCATTCGTATGATGACATAAATGACATGACATGTATGCTGTGTCATTCAAGTTGTGTACCTCATAGTCTTTTAGAAATCGTTGTACGCGCAAGAAAATAAGGCCCGGACAACCGAATAAAGAACGCGAACAGGTGCACTTTGATACTTTCAAGCTTCGTGGGCGCAAACCACGAACACTATGGGGAGAAGCGTAGACGCTGCAGCCATTCAAACAAACCCCGCACTTGGCGCCAGAACTCCGAACGAACAATCTCGTAGGCGCGCTAGTCATGTCCCAAAGATGGTCTCACGAATCCAAACGGTTTCGCCACTTCCCAGGGCACAAAGCCGTTATTCAGGCAGTACGAAATAGCCCTTTCTCTGCATGGCGTAGTTTCTTAACATTTGACGTCATTTTAGACCACGTGATTGCGTTTGGCGAGTAGCGGCGCGAGGAAAACTTAGGCGCAATTATGCGCCCTTTCGGCGCTTATATAGGGACACAAAATGTTCTTAGTTAACAGTAGAGTAAACAGTCTTAAGTAGTCCCTGTTGCTTGCCTATTCTCTTTCCAATGAGCGGAAGCGCCGCACGAGCGTATGTTCTAGACCCGCCTCACCGCCGCATTGGTTACGCGTCCTTCTTGCTCTCTTGTGTTCGCCATGTCTCCTTGTGAGCAATGTTTGGTTCATAAAAGTGGTATTGCGTTAACCTACTTGCTTCAAGTCTACCGTGCTCCTGACATCATAGTCTGTGTTTGTAAATATTAAAATAGTTTTATTTCAAAGCGCTCGGCTCACCGGCACGGGCGGGTCTTAGACGGTGCACTGGCTGAAGCTCCCGTCGGCCTCGACGGGTATGGCCACGTTCCTCCACTCGTGCGGCGACATGCGGAACAGTTCTTCGGGAGGCTTGCACCAGTGGTCCACGTCGCGCCCAATGAGCCGCAATGCGACCGTGTGAAAAAAACAGCGCCACCATGGACAGGATGGTGGCAGGGAGCACCCGCCTCTGGACGATGCCGTAGCCCAGGATGACGTAGACGTTGTGCTGGACGGCCTGCGTGCTGCCCGAGGCGACAAAGCCACTCAGAAGGTCGCTCCTATGCACGGGAATTTGGACATTTCTGCGGCCCTGGTTGAATGCGGGCGAGGGCGATCTCGTCGAGTACTCTTCCAGCGTGTTCGGATCCACGGCAATCTGGACGCTCCTCCGGCCCTGTGTGAATGCGGGCGAGGGCGTTCTCGTCGAGTACTTGTCCACTGTGTTCGGATCCATGGAAAATTGGACGCTTCTCCGGCCCTGGTAGAATGCGGGCGAGGGTGTTTTCGTCGAGTACTTGTCCACCGTGTTCGGATCCACGGGAACTTTGACGCTCCTCCAACCCTGGCTGAATGCGGGCGAAGGCGTTCTCATCGAGTACACTTCCACCATCTCCGAATCCACGGGAAATTCGACGCTCCTCCGGCCCTGGTTGAATGCGGGCGAGGGCGATCTCCTCGAGTGCTCTTCCAGCGTGTTCTGATCCATGGGAGATTGGACGCTCCTCTGGCCCTGGCTGAACGCAGGCGAGGGTGTTCTGGTCGAGTGCTCTTCCACCGTGTTCGGATCCACGGGAACTTGGACGATCCTACGGCCCTGGCTGAATGCGGGCGAGGGCGTTCTCGTCGAGTATTCTTCCGCCGTGTTCGAATCCACGAGAAATTCGACGCTCCGCCGGCCCTGGTTGAATGCGGGCGAGGGCGTTCTCGTCGAGTACTCTTCCACCGTGTTCGAATCCAGGGGAAATTCGATTCTCCTCCGGCCCTGGTTGAATGCGGGTGAGGGCGTTCTCGTCGAGTACTTGTACAGCGTGTTCCAATCTACGGAATTTGAACGTTCGCACCCATCCCGCCCGAGCTGCATGTGGGCGAGGGTGTTCTCGTTGAGTACTTTTCCCCCGTAGGCTCCGGTGGTGTCAGAGGCGAGGCCTCAGGAGAGGTACCTTGGCCGCAATACGCCCTGACTTTCTCACGCGGCGGCGATTCCTTCGAGCTCATTCCTGCAGGGTAACACTAGCGAATAAATACGAAAGGGATATCTTCCTTTAAGGCTTGTCGTTGATGAGCGTTCCAAGTAGCTACGCATAGCCAATCGAAGATACCCTGCGCGCGCTTCTGATGATGATGATGACGATGATGATGATGATGGCCTCATGTTATGGCTCATACCCACACTGGCGGATTGGCCAAGAATTCCGTGCTGAAACGATTACTTATTGCCCTGAAGCGTTACATATTCGATGAAAAATTCTGTTTACTGCTACTTCTACTTCTTCTCCGACAAAATATGATAAACAGAGATTTACATGTAACAAAATAAAAAATGAGCAGTGCGCATATTTTGGAACCGATTATATGTTAATCGAAGCTGACGATCATATGACGAGCGCAATCTTGGTACTTGTCCATCACTTCAGAGAAAAAGGCCATGATATCTCTTTTCAGTGGATACCAGGTCATTCCGGTATCATAAGAAATGATGTGGCAGATAAGGCAGCTCGGACGTCAAACCAAGAATACCGCTGCGTCCCCATTCCTCTCTCAAGGAGCGACGCCGCGAGACAACTTCGCAGTCTAGCTCGCACGATCCCCTTAGCAGCGTGGAATACCGCACATACAAGGCGCGCAAGAGTGCACAGACTAAACCCGTCACTTGAACTCAGCACTCCGGTAAGTCCGTACCGACGCGAAGCATCTTTTCTGTGTCGGTTGTAGGTTGGAGTTGCCATCATGAATGCCTGCCTGCTAATCACTAACTGGAATGGCTCAACATGTGACATTTGCGGAGGCGAGGAGAACATTGACCGTGTATTGTGCCATTGTCCTCAACTTCAAGCATAATGACAATCTTTGTCCATCACATTGAGGAAATTCGATTATCGTCCTCTGAGTGAACAGACAGTACTAGAGCACCGTTCCCACCGATCATCGGCTCAGAAGGTTGCGAAGGCCCTTTTGTGCCTTCTCAGAACGGCTAGTTTGCGAGAACCGCTTTGACTCAAGTAATGTCCGTTGACGTGTCTATAACTTCTCTCTCCCTTCTCTTTCTTCCCCTTCTCCCTTCCCCCAGCGTAGGGCAGCCAACCAGAGTCTTGACTGGTTAACATCCCTGCCTTCCTGTATTCCTCTCTCTTTTTCTGGTCACTGGGAAGACAGTGTAATGAGCTTGGGTACTCTCTAAGAAGAGAAGAACGAAATGGGGTATCCAAGTTACTCGTTTTGAGGAGTAACTGACAGGCCATAACCAGTCATCCTTTTGGAGGGGTAACTGCGAGGGGACGATCTGTTACTCCACATGTGATTGCTCTTTCCGTTAATTTTTTTACTAAGCTCATCAAGAGAGAACGGTCACTCGTTCCCGTGCTCCTTGATGACGGAAATTACGAAATCAGCCATTTAAACGCTGATAAAAAATTATTGAGGTGAAAAATATAGAGTGCACCACAGTAGGATTCTAACTCACAAGTCAATTACTCTGAATATTATACCATGGCAGTTTTCTTTTTTTCTTTTTTGCCGGTTTGGCGAACGAACAAGGGAGAGCACTGTACATCAAAATGTATATAAAACACCCACCGCTATTGTGGGTAGCCCCCATTAAGAATGCTTCAAGTTGCCAAGTTCATCCATCGTACTTATCCACTATAGACGTCAGACTCTGAAGTTTTGCAAGACACGTAGCGCCACCTGCTGGTGCGAAGAGGCAGTAATTGAGTAGTGCGAAGCCCCACTGCCTTGCTAAGTTGCCTATGCAGCTAGCGACTGCGAACAACAATTTCACTAGATTTGGGTCCACATTGCGAATGTTTTGCGCATTTAACACCCAGACAGAGAGCTATGAGTTTCTCTGCTAGTCGGACGCGCCGTCGAATAGGTGTTTTGTCACTTTTGTGGCCGAACTGCCAAGAGCTTGCTGGCTGATGCAGGAAACGGCAGCAACCTCGATAGCTCCGCGCGATACGATGAAACGCCGCAATCGACGCTACTGTTGTGTTTTAAATTGCCATGAACGTGAAGGAATGAATAACAGCGTTCAGTGTTACCGATTTCCATCGCGATCGTATGAAGGGGAAAGGCGAGAGTGCTGCATACGGGCCGTTGAGCGCGTTGGGCAATCGAATTACTTGCATTCCACACAACACAGCGGCTCGCATGAGAAAGTGCGACAATATTGTTCTGCTGTATTTGTGCTGCGTAGCCCTGACGAAGGACCGCGGCAACCAAGCGGAAACTCGAGAATCTGCCGCCGCTACTTCGTTGGCAACAGAAGAAACAACGTTGCTAACCATCTTGTGTATTTGCCATCGATATTTCCACCTGTTAACAGAGGTCCGCATCCGCTTGACTCAACAAGTGGAACGGAGCGATTGGGCTGGTCAGTTCAACCAAACATTTTGGTTCGTTTACGAATTCCAAATCCTGTTCTAGAGCATCGCTGTATCGCGAGCTCATTTCTAGTACCAGTATTTTCTATGTCCTGCGTCGGTACAACAAGCACGTTTCGCAATGTGCTGAGCCTGCCCGACTGCGTCTTTCACACGTGAGCAATAAAATTCCTGTAGGAGCACTGGATGCGTAATTGAGAAGTAATGCACGTGTGTAAAAAATGTCGCGTTTATTTACATATATATATATGTGCTCTTGAGTTGCTTGAACCATCTGCGAAAAGTTCGAAGGTAGTGCGCGATGATGTAGCTCCTGAGAGTCAGAAATACGCGGCGCGCAGGCGCTGTAGGAAGCTTACTTTCGCTATGTTCGCACGCTGTTTGCTGCCCTGAAAAGGCTATGGAAGTATTTACTCTCTGTAAATAATTGTGAGAAAAAAAACATTACGATAAAATGCATAAGACTATAGGAGATACTTAAGTCTTGTGTTTAGGACATTTTTAATATGAACCAATTTGAAATGCTTAGATTTTTATGCTGATATGCCAATAAACAAACATGATACTCTCTGTACTTGCGAGTTGCATCACGCCGAAAAAACACGTGAGACTTCATTTATATTGCACAAGTACTTCGCCCTGCTGAGCTTCCTCCCTTTCCGAAGCTTGGATGGGCGGAAGAAGCCTTGCAGGTACTTGATTTTCAGGAAACCGCGTCTCAACTCAACCGAAAAAGGAGGGTCCATTGTGGCCTATGCACTTCGCTTGCGGACAGCTCCTTTTGCGCTACTCAGTTCGTACCAAGGCTGCGATGGGGGCGCTGGTGACGAGTTTCTTCCGCAGCGCCAACTGGGCAGAGTCTGAGGTCTATGGAACCTCACTTTGACTGTTGGGTGCATCTCTATCATATAACATGCTCTCGGTAAATTATTGCCTCGTAGTGCGGGCATCTATATAAGCATTCCGGACTGACATACGCACTTTCCATAGGCTGTGCAGGCGCAGTAACATGACCATATCCAGGGGCATGCTTCCAAAGTGTGGGACAGGTAAAAACCGGATGCCTCGATGTGACAACGGGATATCCTTTTATAAGGTTCATTGGAGGATGTCACACAGCAGTACGGCATCCCAGCATTCGAGGAAGATAGGTTCAATGGTCTCGGGAATTTTGCACAAAAGACAGTGAAAAGACCTCGTCTGGGAGTCGGTCACCACGGTCCTCACTACCGGTTGTGCGAGTGTGAGGGCCACGGTCACTTCTTCTGCTTCAGCTGTATTCGTTGTCCGTATCGACGCGCTTGTGACCGCCTGCAACGGCGGTCGTCACCACCATCGATAAACTGGCCAGACAATTAAGCACAGCATTTTAATACATGAGCAAAAACTTCTCAGTCTTATTCAGCCTAAAAATATGAATTCCTCATGCCTTTTCAGTAAATTCAGGTTAACGCGACCAACTGCACCTTTGAAGCATGCTGCTGAATGCCTGCGGCAAAGTTTCTAGCTAGCACTGGCGCTGCACGTAACTTGAGTGGTGGCAGATTACCTATGGGCGAAAGACAATGTCAAGCGCGAGACTTCTTATAATGAACGTATCATCACCATCAGCCTGGCTACGCCGACTGCAGGACAAAGGCCACTCCCATACTTCTCCAAATACCCCAGTCATGTACTAATTGTGGCTATGTTGTCCCTGCGAGCTTCTTAATGTCATCCGCCCACCGAACTTTCTGCCGCCCCCTGCTACGCTTCCCTTCCCTTGGAATCCAGTCCGTAACCCTTAATGACCATCGGTTCTCTTCCCTCCTCATTACATGTCCTGCCCATGCCCCCCCACCATTTCTTTTTCTTGATTTCAACTAAGATGTCATTAACCCGCGTTTTTTCCCTCACCCAAACTATTCTTTTCTTATCCCTTAACGTTACACCCATCATTCCTCTTTCAATAGCTCGTTGCGTCGTCCTCAATTTAAGTAGAACCCTTTTCGTAAGCCTCCAGTTTTCCGCCCCGTACGTGAGTACTGTTAAGACGCAGCTGTTATACACTTTTCTCTTGAGGGATAGTGGAAACCTGCTGTTAATGATTTGAGAATGCCTGCCAAACGCACCCCAGCCCATTCTTATTCTTCTGGTTATTTCAGTCTCATGATTCGGATCCGTGGTCCATACCTGCCCTAAGTAGATGAATTACCTTACCACTTCCAGTGCCTCGCTACCTATCGTAAACTGCTGTTCTTTTCCGAGACTGTTGAACATTACTTTAGTTTTCTGCAGATTAATTTCCAGATCCACCCTTCTGCTTTGCCTCTCCAGGTCAGTGAGCATGCATTGCAATTGGTCTCCTGAGTTACTAAGCAAGGCAATTCATAAGCGAATCGCAAATTACTAAGGTATTCTCCATTAACTTTTATCCCCAATTCTTCCCAATCCAGGTCTTTGAATACCTCCTGTAAACACGCTGTGAATAGCATTGGAGAGATAGTAGCTCCCTGTCTGACGCCTTTCTTTATTGGGATTTTGTTGCTTTCTTTAAGGAGGACTACGGTGGCTGTGGAGCA
The DNA here is from genome assembly GCF_050947875.1 of Dermacentor variabilis. Taxonomy (NCBI): domain Eukaryota; kingdom Metazoa; phylum Arthropoda; class Arachnida; order Ixodida; family Ixodidae; genus Dermacentor; species Dermacentor variabilis. Next base: position 157,756,427 of record NC_134570.1, on the reverse strand, counting down.
GCTATAGATATCTTTCAGTATTTTTACATACGGCTCGTCTACATCCTGATTCCGCAATGCCTCCATGACTGCTGAGGTTTCGACTGAACCAAACGCTTTTTCGTAATCAATGAAAGCTATATATAAGGGTTGGTTATATTCTGCACATTTCTCTATCACCTGATTGATAGTGTGAATATGGTCTATTGTTGAGTAGCCTTTGCGGAATCCTGCCTTGTCATTTGGTTGACAGAAGTATAAGGTATTCCTGATTCAATTTGCGATTACCTTAGTAAATACTTTGTAGGCAACGGACAGTAAGCTGATCGGTCTATAATTTTTTAAGTCTTTGGCGTCCCCGTTCTCATGGATTAGGATTATGTTAGCGTTGTTCCAATATTCCGGTACGCTCGAGGTCATGAGGCATTGTGTATATAGGGTGGCCAGTCTTTCCAGAACAATGTTCCCACCATACCTCAACAAATCTGTTGCTACCTGATCCTCCACAGCTGCCTTCCCCCTTTTTCATAGCTCCCAAGGCGTTCTTTACTTCTTCTGGCGTTGCTTGTTTGATTTCAAATTCCTCTAGACTATTCTCTCTCACATTATCGTCGTGGGTGCTACTGGTACTGTATAAATCTCTATAGAACTCCTCAGCCACTTGAACTATCTCATCCATATTATTAACGATATTGCCGGCTTTATCTCTTAACGCATACATCTGATTCTTGCCTATTCCTAGTTTCTTCTTCATTGCTTTTAGGCTTCCTTTGTTCCTGAGAGCATGTTCAATTCTATCCATATTATACTTACTTATGTCAGCTACCTTATGCTTGTTGATTAACTTAGAAAGTTCTGCCAGTTCTATTCTAGCTGTAGGATAAGAGGCTTTCATACATTGGCATTTCTTGATCAGATCTTTCGAATCCTGCGATAGCTTACTGGTATCCTGTCTAGCGGAGTTACCACCCACTTCTATTGCACACTCTTTAATGATGCCCATAAGATTGTCGTTCATTGCTTCAACACTAAGGTCCTCTTCCTGAATTAAAGCCGAATACCTCTCCTGTAGCTTGATCCGGAATTCCTCTAGTTTCCCTCTTACGCTAGCTCATTGATTAGCTTCTTATGTACGAGTTTCTTCCATTCCCTCCTCAAGTCTAGGCTAATTCGAGTTCTTACCATCCTATGGTCACTGCAGCGCACCTTTCCGAGCACGTCCACATCTTGTATGATGCCAGGTTTAGCGCAGAGTATAAAGTCTGTTCCATTTCTTGTCTCGCCGTTTGGGCTCCTCCACGTCCACTTTCGGCTAACCCGCTTGCGGAAGAAGGTATTCATTATCCGCATATTATTCTGTTCTGCAAATTCTACTAATAACTCCCCCCTGCTATTCCTAGAGCCTATGCCATATTCCCCCACTGACTTGTCTCCAGCCTGCTTCTTGCCTACCTTGGCATTGAAGTCGCCCATCAGTATAGTGTATTTTGTTTTGATTTTATCCATCGCCGATTCCACGTCTTCATAAAAGCTTTCGACTTTGTGGTTATCATGACTGGATGTTGGGGCGTAGATCTTTACTGTAAAGTATGCCGCCAGAAAAATCACGCGTTCTGTTGTGTGACTCCTTATTGCAACAGCGTTCCGCGTGCACACAGTAGACTACCAAGCTCAATAAATTGAAACACACAAAACGCACGCTAAGCACGCTCCGCATATGCTCGGTATCATGGGCTGGTAATCAAAGATTCTATGCGTCCTCTCGCCTCAGTTCTAATTGAACATACCATGGTTATGTCAGCGTTTGCGAGTTTCAAAGCTCTTACGCATAGTGGTAAGTGATAAAGTCACGTGCAGTTATCGCGACGACTGGCTTTTTCGATTGACATCGAGCGACACAGCGCGCTTGCGTAGCCCGTCGTCAATCCCTTCGTCTAAACGTTGCGACGAATTCCTGGTGACAGCATGTCATAAACGCAGAATGTGCACTTAAGTTAGAATTCGCTTGCCGCGGCGGATTTGTTGTTATATCCAGCGAATGACGAACGGCAGTCCTGTTTTCCCGGCGATGCGAGGTCTCGACACGGTATCCCTTGGATGGCCTTCATTCCTGCTCGCTGGACGGATCACTTTTCTCCGGTGCTGTGCTGTTCCGCGATGTGGTGCGCGCGCGCGGTGGGGCAATCCTAGTGAAAAAGTTGAGCGCTGGCTCCGCTTTTCTTTGCACTGTGGCTGCCTGTTGTCTCAGAAGCAAAACGATGTGTTCTATGCTCAGCGTGCGTGAGTGATACATCGCAATGTTCGGGGTCAGCCTCCTACAGTGAAGCAGGTGCTTACGCTACGTTTTGTTCTATATTGCCGCAAGAGTAGAACGGGCATTGTACTCTCTCTCAGAAGGGCAGAGTGAAAATAACATGACGCTCTTCTCTTTGACGGACCGAAAAATGGATTTCATTCTACTCAATATTTTGAGAGAGTGAAACAATGCTTGAAGAGTAAATCGGCCCCTTTACTCCTGCGATACTCTCCCTAGTTTTTAGAGTGAAGCGTCTTGGCCATTTCGAATTCATCGATCGCTCTCTTTATCTCTCGCAACGTAATAGGCCTTTCAAGTGAGTCAGCGGCTTCATGCTCCAACTTCGGCAAAAAGTCCAAGGAAATCACCGTCATATCCTTCATCCTCCATTGGTTTCCGTCCCAGTAGTTCATGATAAAAGTCTATAGAAGCATGTTAATTAAAGTCGTATTGCAATTAAAACCTATTGCAAGTTATTCATTCGCCAGGATCTACATCCAACGCTTTCGCCAATTTATTTTTAAACGTTCGTATGGTCTTCCGCTTTTGAGTCCCTGAGGCGGGATAATATTTTCAGGACAATTAGTGAGGGTGGGCTGAGCTTAGTACATCATTATGCGGGGCCAATAATGTCTCCTTTGTTTTGCTTTCACGATACATCATTTCCTATAACTCGGTCATTCATGCAAGTCGACCTTGTTATTGCTTTCCCTGATTTATTAGTTCCTTCAATTTTCCTTTCTTTTTTGCTTGTGAGGGCTCATTCATGAAGTTCACTTGGCGGTTCATTTCGTGACAGTTCGTTTTTCCACTGAGTGCTTGTACTCCGTGCCGCGTAAAATCTTAAACAAAGATTTACTGTCCATGTTATTTCCATCCCCCATTGTAACGATCACTATACATTGAATGGTCCGGCCACGGTGTACTAAAGAAAGTTAATAAGATATATGTAGCCCTATGCTGCAAAACATTCTTTTATAATCTTCATAGCGAAACCATACCACACAAAAACATTGTTACAGAAAACCGGTGTCTTTGTTTCTTCTGCTAACTGTCGTTGTTGTGATGTGTTAGAGACAATTGAAGTTTGATAATTTGCAAAGACGACAACCTATTTTGGAATGCCCTCCAACGGAATTTATAGGAAGACTGAAATAAACGCTCATAGTGTACACTGTGGCTTCTCAGTTAACGAGGCAGCATACCGATACCAGGTTAAGCACCTGAACGCAGGTGCGGCAATGCAAAAAAGACTCGGCATTTTGTGTATGCTTTGGGATGAGAGCCTAACGTTGCGCGTGCTTGCAACCATAAGCGACGGTCAAAAGCAAGCCGTCAATTTATCATTGGGATCTGAAAAATTATTGGCGCTAGGGTTGCACAACACTCTCAGCGAACTGAAAGAAGCCTATTACGTCTCGCAACAACAGAGGCTTGCGCGGACTCGCACGGGCCGGCAGGTCCTACAAGCCTTGGGGTTCCCAGCAATAACAACACGAACCCAAGAAACCTGCTTGATACCTCGTCACGTCCAGGACAGGTTTCACGTTGCCCCGATACCACGCAACATGGACCCTAACCTACACTCCGACAGGAGGAGAGCAAGGGCCCAGTACATCGAGAAAGCGTTCAGGTTCAATACCACGGCCCGTTTTACGGACGCCGCCATGTATGGGACGAACAGCAAGGGCGCAGTTGCAGTGGCATGCGACCACCGAGGCCACGTTACCTCCGCCCCTGCACGTTACCCGCCCCGGCACGATTACGGAAGCCGAAGAGCTGGCCATCGCGTTAGCCATCCACGAGGGCCTACACGCAAACCAACCACTGACGATCCTCACGGATTCCCAGCAGGCCTGCCGCAATATCCTACAGGGAAAAATTGGAAGACCTGCTGCACAAGTCCTAGCCGGAATACTCAAGGAGGACCCTGAGGACTTCACCACCCAAACCATCGTCTGGATACCGGGCCACATTGGCATCACCGGCAACCTGCAGGCCGACAGAGCAGCTCGAGGATTCGTACATAACCGAGCACTCATCACGCCGCCGGCAGAACACCTGGACCCTGTCGACCTCGAGTATTCAGCCATCGTTAACTACAACAGAGGGCGTCGCTTGCGATATCCACCACCCCATCGAAACCTAAAGACAGAAGATGCCGCTGCCAGGCGTAGGCTCCAGACAGGCACTTACACGAACCTACACATATTACATCGGATACACCCCACAGCCTACAGGGACGAATGCCCATGGTGTGGGGCCACACCAACCGTATACCACATTACGTGGGAGTGCACACTACACAACATAGAACACCCAGACTCGAACACCACGAGAGAGCAATGGGAGGCGCTACTGTCCAGCTGGCCCTCGACGACCAGCTCAAGCTGATAAAGAGAGCTGAGAAGATGGCAAGAGCCAGCGGAGCCCTGCTCTAAGGGCCCCGACCATTAGCAGTTTTTCAGATTATTCTTTTAACAGTTCATCTATCTGTCTGTCTGTCTGTCTATCTATCTATCTATCTATCTATCTATCTATCTATCTATCTATCTATCTATCTATCTATCTATCTATCTATCTATCTATCTATCTATCTATCTATCTATCTATCTATCTATCTATCTATCTATCTATCTATCTATCTATCTATCTATCTAGCTATCTATCTATCTATCTATCTATCTATCTATCTATCTATCTATCTATCTATCTATCTATCTATCTATCTATCTATCTATCTATCTATCTATCTATCATTGGGATCAATTAAACTAAGATACGTTAGGCGATGTACGAGTAGCGAGTGCAGAGGGCCACGCAAGACGGCAGGGAAGGCCGATTTCTATGTCGTCCAACGTACCCCGTTTGAGCTACACATCGCTTCACTTAGGCTTCTAATATCCATGGAACGGAAGGAATTTAGGTGCTATTGACCAAGAACGCCAGGCAGTTCATCAATGACCGGCGCGTTTAATGTGCATCACTCAGTTAAGGTGTGCACATTAGGTGCATGGCCCTTCGCACCCCATGTTTAATATTGCACGCAATTTTCTCACGAAGAGGCAAAGTGCTGCTTCGCCTGCAGCTCAATAGACCGTGCACGAACTTCAATAATTCACGATTTACTGACATTACCTTTTTCACCGCATCACTCAACAATAAGGACGAAAAGACGAGCAACTGCATGAGGAGTAACTGTTGCCGTTCGTCCTTCCGTTCCTTTCTTGCGACCAGGGACTAAACACGTACGTTCGAAAATTTCCACATGCACGCACACTCCTGCAGTTAGTCCCCTGAGGGACAAAAACGCCCTCTTTCGGACTAACTGTCCAGTTACTCCCGCTTTCCCCGGCATTTTTCTTGCAGTGCACTGGCATACAACATACAAACAGACAGACACAAAGATGGAGAAATACTCTAAGAATGCTTCTCGCGTTAAAATAAAAAATTCAGTGCCATTTCAATTTGTGAAGGTGGATGACCGGCAAAGCTGTGTATAGTAGGACTATATTGGTTTAATATATGATGATTACTGTATTGATGGGATAAGTGTACATATACGTGTCTTCGGGATTGCACCGTATATTATTTTTATTTTCTTACTATAGTGATTATCGCTTTACAGTCACTATGGTAGACGGCCATGGGCTGAACGACGATGCTGAAACAATTTTTAGTGAACGTCAAATCTATACATGACCGAGGACGCGTAGTTGGTACAGTGACGTGTGTATAGCTGAATGCCGAACCTATTCTCGGGGTATTCGGGTTCCAAACGGGCACCGCGCACACGCTTGGCGCTGACGGCCCGCTCCTAGTCGGTGGTCTCCTTCCGCCGCCTTCGCGCCCGTTCCCGTTTCTGTTCGCGAACGCGATCTTCACGGGCACGCTGCTGTTCTTCGCCGGACAGAAGCGGGCTACGCGACGGTCCAGTCCCATTGACCGACGCGCGCTCGGCGCTATCGGCTTCCCGCCGCCTCCGCGCCCATTCCCGCTCGGCTCATCCCGTCCCTCTTGGTGGACACCCTGCTCTTCCTCGGTGCGCACAGTACGCGCCCTACCCCGCGGTGCGGCCAGACCGCAACTGCTGATAACGTCGGTTCGAGATGTTGACCTCACAGTAAACAGGCACGCACATAATGCCGGACTATAAACTCGCCTTTAGCGTTTATAGCCCGACGTTATCGGCGCGGCCGTGAGATCGCTCAATGCAGGGCGCGTCGATTTCATGGTCCTTGCGAACCTCTTCCACGCACGCAGAAAGAACGGAAACCTAGCGATATAAAACTTCGCTGTAAGAAAATTCGGCAGGACCCATCTCAAGATGACCGTAGATGGTAATGCATTTAGCATTGATTCAATATAGCCACACAACGTATCGCCACCGCCGAAACGAGTTTTCCATGACGCGTGTAATGGAGCTGACTGCTATTGTATCCTCAGTGTCGCTTTCAAACTGCCTGACCATTAGCGCCAGCACGCGCTCAATGTTGTACGGTGTTCGGTGCGATTGTATGGCTCGCAATGTACTCCTTCCTCCCTGCTGGTCGAGTACAGCACGGAATTGTTGGTTGGTCCCGATTGGTGCAAGTCTCGTTCATACAGGTCCGTCAGGTGAACAGCTTCGCAGTAAAAGTTTGGATTCATAGGAATAAACTGGCTCACCCGTAATCGTGAGTAAATGTAATTATCAAGTGGCAACCCGTAAAGCAGACTGGTTGGAGATGATACATGTCACATTCTTGAAATGGGTGTAGTGCATGTGCTCAACGGCACGCCCCACCACACCACCCCACACCGCACCACGCCATACTGTGTACTGGTCCACGTGGATGCTGTCCATTTAGAGGAAGAAAGCAGGTTGAAGGCCGCACGCCTGACAGCAAAAGACGTCAGGGAGGTTGAGCGCACTGGTCAGCTAGAAGAAGAATGAATTGAATTCTAGTGTTTTACGAGTCAAAACCACGATTTGGTTACGAGGCACGCCATAGTGCGAGGCTCAGGATTAGTTTTGACAACCAAGAGATCTTTAACGCTTACCCAAAGCACGGCACACGCGCGTAATTCATTTCGCCTCCATCGAAATGCGGCCGCCATGGCCAGGATTTGATCCCGCGACTTTGCGCTTAGCATCGCAACTCCATAACCGCTAAGGCAAAGCGGCGGTAGAAGCCGCGCGACTGGCCGCTGTGGCCACTTTGCGTCTATTCGCGGGCATCTCTCGCGCTCTGAAAAACACTTATGTAGCACGTATTGAGCAACGGAAAGCTGTATCGGTTGTTTTTCATGTTGCTCTAAATTGTCTAATTAACATTCTTCATCTAATTACAATATTTCAGAGTTTGACTAATCAGTTACAACTAATTATGTAATTATAGACGGAATGCAAAAAATAATCGGAGTATCTCCAAGTGACGGCAAACATCGCCTTGGTTCTGTCCAGCTAACGTGGCATTTGCATATCTTTAAAACTTGGTGTGTGTGATAGTTGGGATACCCTGTATACACACTGCCACGTACTGAGTGACTCAAGTTCTTCTGACGGTAGCTTTCCAACCCTGCTCTGTCAGCACATATCAGCCTGATGCGCTACTCATTCGACCGCATACTACCCAGTGACCCAGGAGGAGAAATGGCTAGTGGTTGATTGATTGGTTAGTTGGACGAATCCTGGGGTTTTGCGTGCCAAAACAACCATTTGATTACGAGCGACGCCGTAGTGAGGAACTTCGGATTAATTTTCATCATCATAGGATATTTAACGTTCCCACAATGCACGGGGCGCGGCTAGTGTTTAAAGCCGTGTGGGCGTGGGGAAGGGGTCCCAAACACCCCCCCCCCCTTTCATTTCTTGAGGAAGGGCTTGGCCTCCCCTCGGCAGGTCAACTGTAACACTGCGGCACCCATTCTACATGCCTTGAAGGCGATTTTATTACCAATATTACCTTGTGTGGGGCAATTCTAGCTCCGCAATTTTGCTTTTGCTCACGCCACATCATTCGGTTGATGCGGCGCGAGCAAAAACAGGAAAGCACGTGTTGTCGTACTGCTCTATGTATTTCCCCTTTGCGCTGCACATGAAGGTCATCACCTTTGTTCGACTAAGATTCTTAGCACAGCATGCCGCTTCTTGAGCCACCTGAGCGTGACGCTACTTGCTCGTGTATTAGTGAAGATTCAGCTTGATTTCTTTATGTTTGCAGACAATTTCCATTCGTTTAGCTGTGCTTTATGAGTGCTATGTTATAGCATAAGACGCACGCATTTTGTCTGTCTGTTTAGGTGAATCGGTGTGAAACCATGAATTATATTATTTCAGTGCCTGAGGTCGGGCCAATGAAGTGAGGCAACTAATGTCCTGTGTTGCAGCCAGACATATTCGTTTCGAGTTTGACCGTTTACCTCCAGAGTTACTTATGTAAAAGGGTTTCTAAATTACCAACTTTCTCTACGTACTTGATTTTTTGGTGCTTGAACTTTGCTATCGTTTAATATACAGTAACATGATCCGCAAGATGGTAGTCTAAATGGTATGGTACGGTATGAAGAACTTTATTTAGGTCCTGAGGGATCAGTCTCGGACTGATGCGGGCCGCTCCCACGTCGGTAAAGAGAGGCCGAGCCCCTCTGCCATTAAACGGGCCCTCTGGACAGTCCTGAGTTGGGCCGCCAGCACTTCACTGTGCAGCATCCGCTGCCACCGATCAAACTCGTTATTTTTGCTTGTCGCGCTAATTATTTAGGGTGCCTCGGCTAACGATAGGTAAGCGGTTAAAGGCTGGTGACCAAACAACGAAGGTAGCATTGTCAGACGTTGACTGTGTTTTTAATTATTTGACGGGCCTCACTGCCGGATACAAAGCTTCACTGATTAACTTTAGCTAGTTTGAAAATATGCAAATACCGCGTAGCTGGACAGAACGAAGGTAATGTTGTAATGCCCGTGCTATACAGGTCGCTAGCCTGCGGTCTGAGCCTGGAGCGTATTATTAGGCACCGGAGCTTATATAAATTATATCTGCCATTGTAACTTCGATAAATTCCGGTCTAATTTTTGAACTTTATGTACTCGTATGTTGGGCGCAGTGGAGAAACTTATTCTGCAAGTTATTTCTCGATAATTTCGAGCGAATTTCAACCACCTCGTTGAGGAATGTACGACGAAATGTGATCACACAGACGGCAGGGGACTATTTCATGATGCGTGATAATCTATATTGTGCACGTATTTTAAGCAGTTGTAATAAAATATAGGTATTATCGTTTTCATGTTCGACTATCGCTAGGGACACGGTTCATTTATATACCAGTACCACAGAATTTTTGAGCAAATCAATGCGCCGGTAAGTAATCGGGAAACTTGTCACATCTTGGCGCGGATAAACCACACGTGCATCCATGCCTCCCAATAGATGAACATGAGTCACGTTCCGACCTTCCTCGATTTCAGTTTTGACATGCCTGGTCAAATACGTTCTTTCACTCATTTCAAAGGTCATTTCGCCCTGCAATTCCACTATATGTGCAAAAGTACTTTTTGCATGAAATCGATATGAAAGCTGCTGTACAACATACATTCACGAGTAATGCCGCGGCCGCGAGTCGGCCACGGTCATAGCCGCCTCTACCCAGAACTCTTACCTTATTTCCTTTCATTGCGCTTAGCACGCTCAATGCCGCACCAATCTATTACGAACGCTGGTACCTGCGGGCTCCGGTTTCCCTCGTGATCTATTCGCCTTACGGTGCAGTGCACGCTCACGTCTTGCGACGCCGACCTAGGCCAGCTAGCGAGAGACCGCTCAGGTTGTGTTCTTATGAACACTGCAGTGTAATGCTCGCCAACCCGATCAAGGTATCGGCTTGTATTGTTTCAGCTTTTGCGGTCGACGACAAAGGGGATCGGTTCGGCAAGAACGTGCGCCCGGTAGCAGTGTCGGCGCCTAGGTTAACGGATGACCGCGTCTATGCTCGATTAGCAACACAGACAGTACAAACAACGCAGTTGTCAAACATTCAGAAGCAAACACTTGTCCGCAAGTTTGTCAGAATACTACAGGCAGTCACAAGTTTTTGAGCGACCAAGACCGCAACCCCGCTGTCATTAGCAAACAGATGCCGCGGGTGCACGCAAACGTGATTCGAGGAGGTCCTTGGGTACTGCAGGAGGATGCGACAGCTGTACCGATTGCTGTTCGAAAAAAAAAAACCGCACGTGATGTCTGCGCGCTCCAAACATAGTGGCTTTATCTTTCAGTGTCACATGACCGCAACTGACGGTTCCGTCGACAAAGCACAAGTTTCGCCTCAGCAATCAGAAACGCAACTCCCGATGAACTCCAACTACAGTAAACCCTTAACGAAATTCACTAAAAGTGAAGGATAGCATCGTCACATGCTTGCAAACACAATTGAAAGCTACAGATAAATCACTGTTCGCGGTACACAAAACAGGGGCATCCTGGTGGTAAAAAATACGGTCAGCGGGAAGTAGAGCCGCGCGAGGATGACAAAGCGGCTCTGCTGTTTGTGCCGCTCTTTTTGGGCTTTGAGTGTTTTACATTCTTGGTAGAAGAAACGTATTTGGAACTTTCGCCAACCTCTGCCATCGGGGACACCGCCCTAGGCGGAGCTTGTAAGTCTGGTGACGTCGCGCCGCATGTCGAAGTGCGTTGCGATTTGCGACGTTTGGCCTTCTTGGCGACGGCCTCTGTGCCTTGGCACAAGGATGACTTCAGCGCCTCCTTCCGCTGCTCTTCGGTCATAGCGGCTGGCTCCAGTGTCGGTGCCTGTGTCTTCTTGCGCACAAATATTTCCGGCAGCCACTGGATGGCCATCCCGCTGGCGAACACGAGCAGGATCATGATCATGTCGAACACCAGTGTTTCTTCGGAAAACATAGAGTTCAGGAAAGCGGCCAGCAGCGCCCCCGCACGCCCGACCGAGTACGACACGCAGAGGCCTCTGCTTCGTATCGATGTGGGGAACACTTCCGTCGTGTAGCTGAAGTTGACGGCCATGACGACCGCAGCGCTGCTGTCGACCACGAGCCTCGCAAGTACGATCCAGGGGAAGGTGATATTCAAATGATAGAGTGCGGAATGAAGGGCGGTAGACATGCAGAGCAGCGCCAGCACCATGGACAAGGTGACTCGTTGGCCCCACTTTGTGATGCCGTTGTAGACTGCGACGAGGAGCATCACCTGCAGCATGAGTGCCGACACGGCCCATAGGCTATCGCGCGCCGTCTCGCGGAGCCCCGTTCCGTAGAAAGCAAAATTGGCACCGAACCAGGAAACCAGCACGGACGCTGCGCGGCGGCTACGCGTGGACAAGCTGGCCGTGATGGTGGTGGTCGTCGGGGACGCCGCCTCTCGCTTCTCCAGTTGCTGCTTGAGCGCCTTGAACGTGCCCTTCGCCTTGGCCAGGTCGATGCCGTTCTGCGCGGCCGCGTACAGTACGACGCGCTCGGCTAGCCGAACCCTGTGCGTGTCGACGAGCCAGACCGGAGACTCCTCGACCATGTAGCAGCAGGCAGCCACCATCGCCGACACCGTCGCGAGAAACGCGTGTGATAGCCACCAGCGCGGACTGGCCATCGACACGATGGACAACAGCGGCGACACCAGAGCCGCACCGACGCTCGTAGCCAGGAGGCTGTAGAGGGCGCGGTGTTCGTTGCCCGTCACCTCGTAGAGCACGATGAAGACCAGCATGAAGGTGGCGCTGGACGTGCCGGCAACGAGAGAGCGTGTCACAAGGAACATGGGAAATACCTGCGACGCGCCGGCGGCCAGGCATGCGAACAGCATGGTGAACGAACAGGTAAGAATAGTGGGTCTGCGCCCGTGGCAGTCGGACAGAACGCCGGCCACTGGCACAAACACCATGGCGCCGATCATGTACGCGGATGAGGACAGCGCGTACAGCCAGCCGCGGCCGCACACCAGGTTCCAGGCGCTGACGATGCTGTCTTCCTGTCGGTCGGCGGCGTATTCCCACTGGTTGCAAGACACCACTCTGCGCTCGCTTGCGTTTTCGCCCTTCGAATAAAACACGGAAAAAGCATAGACGGCTCAGTTGAGGATCCGACTACTGAACTGGCGCCAACTGGCGCACGTCAATAATTGTGTAACTGACTCAGAAGGGTTTCGGCACGAGCTGGTTGTTACGGATCATTCCTTTTAAGCAGCGCTGGTCCTGTGCTCTTCCTTGTCCGTGCGTTTTTGGCGCTGTTTACGATGAAAGTGTAAATGACACCTGAGCTAAAACACGCAGGTTGTTAGCACCTAACTGATGGGCGAGACGCCGACCCCAATAAACTCGTGGTCCCATGCTTACTCGTAAAGTGATCTTGTTTCGAAATGACGTTGCTTTTGATTTTCCTTGTTTATTTTTAAGTCGGCTGACAGCATATCTTAAGCAGTGCTGCTAAGAGTGCTCTGTCGTTCTAGACTATTCCACAATTAATTTATACCTAAGCACGTTTATCTTCGCATATATATATATATATATATATATATATATATATATATATATATATATATATATATATATATATATATATATATATATATGATTATCGCGATATATATATATATATATATATATATATATATATATATGATTATCGCGATATATATATATATATATATATATATATATCGCAATATTTCGCAATATTTAGCTGTCGAGATTGTCCTCATAGTGATCACTCAATCGTCTCTAGAAGTTTTAATGAAGACCGTCGAATAATCTGAGAAGTCATAGCGCTGGCTACAGCTGCGCCTGCAAACTCGACCAAATTTGAATCCAGCTTTACTTATACGATGTGATAAGATGTTGCTTGACGAGGACAGCTACTGGTACTGTAGGTGTCCGACACCGGCTCTAACACCATTGTTCCGACAAAAGCAAGATAGTTCCTGCCACGCGCTTAAGGGGAACCGCCTATACTTACTGCTTTCCGTGTTTCGTAACGCCTCAGCCGTCCCAAAGCTATAGTCGTTTTGCTAATAAACAGTCGGAACACTAAAAACGTCAAGAACGCTCAAGTCTGATAATGACACTTCAAAGCGTACGTCATCATTGGAGCAGAATTATCATTGCCAGACAAGAGTAACGGAAAACTTTTTCAACCTTGTTTATAACTATACTGGTGCGAGCACAAGTTAGTCAACTAAGCGGCGGTGTTGTTGGAACACATTAGAGTTTGATTCGGGGCCCCAAAGAAAATCTGTCCTATGCATGTACGTCACGCAGTCATCGTCACGCAAGTCCGCGAGATGGCGGTACTTTGTCGCCTTGTGCCAACCTAATGGTTACGAAAGTAGGCATCAAAAGGTTGCAGAGGAGTGCTTTACTAAAGTTGTCATGCTCTTGACATATATATGTATGGAGGAATGAGGATATTTATGTGTCGTTTGTTTTATTACTGAACAATTTTGTAGACTATATGGTCGGCTAGCGGCTTGGACATATATAAGGGTAATAAATATGGCCGTACTTATAAGTGCTTTGCGTGTATTTCAGTCGGCGTCCACATGCAACCGAATTCCAGGTGATTTTTGGAAGGTGATCCACCGCTAAGTGGTGCTGCGGCGGCTAACATCGTTTAAACAGCGTTACAGATACCTACAGAAATTAAAAGAAAGCGATTGCCCCCTCTAATTCATCAGGGTCTCATTTTCACAATGTAAATAAAGTCGCAGCTGTTAACCTAACGCAATCGTAACATTAACCCGCTGTTATTACTTAGTGGATTTGGCGTTACGCGGCTAAGCACGAGGTCGCGTGATCGAATCCCGACCGCGGCGGCCACATTTCGATGGGGGGCGAGATGCAACAACGCCAGCGCGCGTTGAGGTACCCCAAGTGGTCTAAATTAATGCCAAGTTCCCCGCTACCGCCTGCGGCATAGCCATATCGTCGTTTCGGCACGTGAAACTCCGGAATCCATTTTTTTTATCCTATAACGTTCGCATGGGTGAGGAGGTTATAAATATTTATCGTTCCACGTAAACTTTACATCAATCAAGAAAAAATCAAAGTGAGCCATGTGTGATTTTGGCGTCACATGCCATGTTATAAGCATATGGCGTGGCGCCGGGTTCTGGAGTCCTGTATTTAGCCTATTTGCCTCCTTACATTTTACTAACACTGACTCTGCATTCAAACAGTACGAAAAAGGATCGAAACATCGAATGCCCCGCGGCTTTTGCCATTATTTAGCATTATACTGCTGGTCCGAGTGAAACTACTAAAACTCCTTTAAGATATTAACGTTTTTGGAAAGCGCTTACGCTCCGCATATACGCGTTAGCTCGATTGCGTGATGCAATTTACACATAGCCGCTCACGCCATGCAGCTGTACAGCATCTTTCGCAAGCCGGACAAGAACTGCTGAGATGGATTTTTTTCTTTACTTTAGACGTACACCTCTGCCCACAAAAGCTTGAAGGCTGCGAGAAATCTGCGAAAAGCCTAAAATACTTCGCTACGTAAGCGGGGGTGCACTACGTGTAGTTCCCACAATACACCAAACGTTTCTTTTTCCGTTGTTGTTGTTGCTTTACGTCAATAGCATTTCTTAATAAGCCTTTGTCAGGTAGTAGAAATTTACTCATTCAAAGGGATTACTCGAAAAGGCTAACATTGACTTGCACACGAAATCGAAATGCGTTATGGACTAATTTACAAAGTTTTGTTATTCAACGTTCTAACTAATAACTTCGCGTACATATTGCAGTTTATGAATTCGACTCCGAGAGTTATCAACTTACGTTGAGTTGGAAAGATTTTTCGAAATTGTTATCAGGTTTGAGGTTACTGTTGTTGATGTACCGTTCTTCCGCTTACTTTATTAACAAAGGCATTTCTTCATGCATTGAGGCTCTGCAGTAATTCGAACAACAGTGCATTTTGCCGCACACTTTGGAAGCGCTTATCCAGAATCTGGTATCCTCAGAATTCCGTCTAAGTGATGTTCCTTGCGAACTGACCAGCTGGAATTCGTAAATCTCAATATCTGCTGTAATATATTTAGTTGAAAAGGTAATTAGTAACACTGTGGTAATCATTCGATTACGCATTTCGATGTCACGTGAAAATTAGTCCGCCTCTTTTAGCAGTCCAGCTCGAGGAGTAGAATTCTGCTACGTGCCAAAGGTGACTAAAAAAAATAAACAAATACACAAAAAGAACGCTTCATGGAATGAGCATAACGGGCGCTTGCGCGTCTTAAGCTACACGAAGCATGCTCAGGCAACCAAGTTTTTCGGCTGCTTCAGAGTTCTAAACGAGTCCCCGAGCCAGTACACATCCATCCATGTCATACTATTTACACCAAGGCCATAGACCCACCTGCCCCATTCTGCTCTTGTGAGGAGCGATAGCGGCGCTCCGAAGCTCCGAATGGTGAGAACATATGCTTTCACACTCAACAAAGATTTGACACTCTTTGTGTGCGATAAGATAACGACGAAATTATCCGGGAAAATATGTAAGATTATTGACGCATGCACTGACTTGTTAGTAATGAGAAGGAACCTTTGGTCAGCAGCCGCTTACGAAACCAGATGGTGTGTTGTATGTTCAGCCTTGTGTCTCAATGCTGGCGCCGCCACATATCCAAAGACTATAAAGTATAATGGCCAGGCCTCGTTTAACAGGAAGCTCTAGCTAGAGGGCTCCTGTCTGAATACATAGGAAAGGAGAAATCGTTTTTCTCTGCATTTATGCTGCATCAATATTGATTGGATTTGTTGCACTTCGAATAAAATATTATAATTCGACGACTGTAGGAAGCGGAACATTAATTTTAGCCATCGAATTCAGTGACAGTAGGAAGCGGAACTTTTATTTTACCTACAGCTCCCCTCAACAACGAAAAACTATATGAAAAGTCTGTAAACTGCGTTTAATAATGACTCTAACGCGCTCAAAATTGATATATTATACACGTCAGTGAAATATATTACTAATTTGTGAATAGGATTTAGCAACAGCCTTATATAGACTGTGGCCAAACCACGTAAGATGCAGACTAATGCACCAAATATGTGTGCTTTAGATTCTGTGAAGAATGCAGTTTACGGAAAAGCAGTATCTGTTTTGTGGAGAGTTAGGGAGTTGTAAACTTCCCTATCCCAATTTTTTTCAAACATACCATTGTCTGGCAATTTCCGTAAAAAGTTCAAACTGAAAATCAAACTTCCGCTTCCTACAGTCATCAGAATTTAATTTTCTCTCTCGCTTGCAACAAATTACATTATTATCCGTAAAGGGTTATCTCAGAAAAGCCTTTCTGCATTTTACATGTATTTGAGTAGGCGGCATCAGAGTTTGGTCCGAGCTAAAGCTTCCCATTAGGCCGGGTGACATATTCCATAGACCTTCTAGGAAAAGTTAGTTCAGAAAATTCTGACTGCAGTGTCTAGGGAAGCTGCCAGCAAGGTGGTTTAGGCAACATAGCAATTAGGGTTAGTGCATGGTTTTGGCTAAACATGTTCCTTCCGGCTTGGTTACCTCGCAAACGTATTTTTCACCAGAATATCGCGTTTTAACTGCTAACAACTCGCAGTGAGCGCAGTCTAATTTGTCTAACGTTAGCGCAGTCTAATTGCTTTCTGCATTTAGAAGAATGGGATTGGATGAAAATTTAGGCGACTAAAGGCTAGTAAACAGCCTTAAATAAGCTAATAATATCGTCTTTGACACCAGCACGAATATTCGACAAATCTAAATAACTGCAGCGAAGAAGACTGGCGCAAGTCTTGAAGAGGCCGGCATGGGCGCATTGCGGGTCTGAACGGAGAGAGGAGCATACATATGTGCGCATATGGCGGGGGACGACTAATAACCATTTGCGGCCATCGGAAGCGCAATTTCGACGATAGAGAACACCATCCCGTAACCCAAAATAAGAAGCTTGGCGGCGGATTGCGCGTCAAGGGCGTGTTGTTGAAGTGTCCGAAACGCAATCCATAAGTGCCGCAATCCAGGGATCTTTGCGTTGCTCCACAGCCATGTTGGCGTGCACAGGCGACGAAAACGCCGATTCGATGACTGAAATGCAAGTCATGTCACTTGGTGTGGGCAACCGGAGAAGGCATCCGCGTCGGTGTGTTTACGGCCAGACCGGTAAATGGCACGTATGTCGAAGTCTTGTAACCCTAGAGCCCATCGCGCAAGGCGGCCAGGCGGATCTTTTTAGAGCCGTACAGGTAGGGTCGGAATTTTCCAAGGGCCCAGATGATAGCCAGACACACCTTTTCGGTGACGGAGTAGTTGGATTCCGCTTTCGTTAGTGTTCGGCTTGCGTAGGCTACTACGTATTCATCATGCCCACAGCACTAAGTCCTACGCCCTGGCGTCGGTGTGGACTTCCGTGGGGGCCGTGGGGTCGAAATGGCGCAGTACCGGAGGCGAAGTGAGCAAACGCTGCATTATTTCAAAAGCATAGTCGCAAACTGTGGCCAAAATAGAAAGTCGTGTGTCGTCGCGAAGCAGCTGAATCAAGGGAGCAATGGTAGAAGCGAAATTCCGGATAAAACGACGAAAGGAGGAGCAGAGCCCGATAAAGCTCCCAAGTTTTTTCAGAGTCGTGGGTTTCCGGAATTCGGCGACGGCGCGAAGTTTGGAAGCATCAGGTAGTATGCCATCTTTCCATACGACGTGTCCGAGTATTGCAAGCTGCTTGGCTCCAAAGCGACATTTCTTCAAGTTGAGCTGGAGGCCTGCCTCGGTGATGCGCTGCAGGACTTGTTCGAGACGGTACAGATGTGTGCGAAAATCTAGAGTAAAGACGACGACATCGTCAAAGTAACATAGGCATGTCTTCCATTTTAGCCCATGAAGGAGATTGTCCATCATTCGTTCGAATGTTGCAGGGGCGTTGCGAAGCCCAAACGGCATAACGTTGAATTCATATAGGCCGTCTGGGGTCACGAAGGCTGTCTTCAGGCGATCGGCAGGATTCATAGACACTTGCCAATAGCCTGAGCGTCAATCCAGCGAAGAAAAATACTCTGCGCTTTGCAAACAACCCAGATCATCGTCGATGCGCGGTAGAGGGTAGACATCTCTGCGAGTTATGTTATTAAGACGGCGGTAGTCAACGCAAAATTGAATTGAGCCATCTTTTTTCTTAACCAGGACTACAGGTGACGCCCAGGGACTGTTCGAGGCTTGAACCACTTCACGCTCAAGCATTTCGCTTACTTGATTTTCAATAACACGGCGCTCCGCGGGTGATACACGATAAGGCCTCTGGTGCAGTGGTGCGTGGGTGCCGGTGTCGATCTCGTGACGTACAGTCGATGTGGGGCCTAGTGGAGTTTGTTGACAGTCGAACGTAGATTAGTATTTCCGTAGAAGGCTGAGAAGCTGCGAACGCTACGTAGGGCTCAGGAGGGCATCTACTGAGCTATGGAAGACGTCTTGCGTAGGCTGCGAACAACGCAAGCTATAAGTCAACTAGTGCACCTATGAACAGGTGTTGTCAAGAGGTGCGCCAAAGATAGTCACTGAGTGGGCAGGCTGAAGACGTCCAAAGCACTCGCCATGACGTAAGACGAGGGGCGTGGCCTTAGTGTTGGAAACGAGCAGTCGCGTGCAGCCACCGCTGACAGGACAGCGAAGGGAAGGGAACACCGTCGGCGAACAAAAAGGTCCGATGGGATAAACAGGGCAGTAGTGTCAGTGGCGAAAGTAGAGCAGGCATTCGCAATCACAGAAGAGTGCGGAGGGATCGTGGTTTCTTCTGTAACGGCCAGTTTGTCACCAAAATCGTCAAAGTCATGTAAACGGGTATCCGGAAGCGGAGAAAATTCAACTTCGGCGCGAGAACAATCAATGATGGCCTGATGATCGGAAAGGAAGTCCCACCCCAAGATGACGTCGTATGAACAGGATGAGGGGACGACGAACTCGACTGTATACGTGTATCCTTGAATGACGATGCGGGCGGTACATGCGGCAACGGGGATAATGCACTGGAAACTTGCAGTCCGGAGTTACAGCGCAGATAGTGGCGTCAATACTTTTCGAAGCTTGCGGCAAAGTTACGTAACTGCTGAAACGGCGGCGCCTGTGTCGACTAATGCCGGTGTGACGACTCCTTCTACAGATATTTCAATTACGTTCGTCAGAAGAGAGCGAGGCTTTGTGTGGTTCGACTGGAACGCATTTGTAGCGAATAAAACTGGCGCGCCCTATGGATGCACTATTATCATCCGCCCGCCGACAAAGAGGGGCTCGCGCTCTCGGTGTCTGACGCTTGACTGAGACGGTCGCGTTCCTGACTGCTCAATAAACCGCATTACATAACAAATAATTCCATGATAGCTGAAAAATCGCAGCTACCAGAGTTCACTCTACGTAGTTTAGTAGGAAAATATGACAAAGGAGTGTATCCAAGGGAGATACTGAGCCCGTGAATCCCCTCTACCCCGATCTGGCATTAACGGCCATGCGACACCTGCCTATGCGTCGCCCGCCTTTAAAAAACGTCAACCGTTAATATGCGTCGTGGCCAGGCACGTAACCAAGGGGAGGCCCGGTGGGGCCCGGGACCTCCCCGATATAAAGCGGCATAGCCCCCCGCCACTCCCCGCCCACGCCACCACTCCTCACAAGCATTCGTAAAGCACCGGCAAATCAATCTATTCGGCGGTCAACATTTTGCTGCCTTTTACAGCGAAAGCTGTATAGGGCTAACTTTCCGTAGTTTTTTCGGCGTCCGTCAGCAGAAAAAATCATCATGTGGGCCGGTCCGGGGGATAGTGCAGCAAGGGTCCAAGCTCGGTGGCACATACCCCAGTGGGCTCGGGAACTTGTAACGCGCCGTTCGAAATCTTCGGAATGGCCTCACACATGGTGATCACTGCTTAACGCCTGCGTCACCTCCGCCGCGGGTGGGAAGTAAAAAAAAAAAGGCGGCCGGAAGTGGAGAATTCCGTGTGTTTTGAATGGCGCTTATGCAGTTATCAGTGGAGCGGCCTGACGTAGCCGCTTCTCTGCTGTGGTTATGTGGATGTTTTTCTACCCTTTCGCGGTGGGCGCAGTACGTCTAGAACCGCAGCATCCTGCGCTCTACGCGGTTGTACGGGACTAGTGACCACGAATCGTTACGCAACTTCCCGGATAACAACACGAGTCGGATTTGGCACTTAAATTGGTAGACCAGTAAACGAGAGATCCAGAAGAATTCTGATTGTTTAGCAAACATATATATATATATATATATATATATATATATATATATATATATATATATATATATATATCTGTAGTTCTTCCAGAGCTAATGCAAAAAACGCTACTAGAAATCTTTATTTTACACTTTCGCTTGTTTACATGTTCTTGGCAGTGTTCTTCGTGCGCTTCTGTCATGCGCGAGTCCATTTGATGTGGTTACAATTGTTTGCCAAGTAAAGGAGAGGTGTATCTCACAGGCGTACCTGTGAGGTACACCTTATTTCAATTCTCTTTTGCGGGTTTACGCGTCTTTATGGCGAATAGCGGGCATTACTCACATTCGCACTAGTAAAGCTGCCTCCCCCCCCTTATTTGCATAGAAAGTTACCTTGGATTGGGCCCCCCCCCCCGGAAAAAAATCAGGAGTACGTGCCTGTGCGCGGCCATACGTCTGAGTATACATCCGAGTCAACAAGAGTAACAGGCAAATTCTCACCCGCACCGGTGGGTCGTAGACCGTGCACCCGCTGAGGCTGCCGTCGGCCAAGACGGGTATGGCCACGTTTTTCCACTCCTGGACGGGCACGTGCAGAAATTCGTCGGGCGGGCGACACCAGTGCTCCACGGGACGACCGATGAGACGGTACGCGAACGCGTGCAGCAGAAGCACCGTCAGGCAAAGCACGGCGCAGAGCAGCAACCTCCTCTGGAACTTGCCGTGGCCCAGAACGACGTAGACGTTCTCCTGGATGATGGCCCTCGCGTCGGAGGAAGTCACGAAGCCGCCCAGGATGCTCCGTGGCAGCGAGGCTGCCTCACCTGTGCCGGCCTTCGCTCCCGATTCCATGGCGTCGACGGTGGCGAAGGCAGAAGCGCCGGCGCTGCTGGCGTTGTAGACGTAAGCAGGGGCGGACCTGGGCGCGGGGTACGTGGCAGCGAAGGCAGCCCTTCTGCTAAAAATCTTGTCGCTGGTGTAACCGCAGCCGAAATCTATGGAGACGAAGGATGGGAGCCGTCAGCGCGCGTCACGGCAACGGCAGCGTTCCCGTTTTTTCACCTTCAACGATATGCTGCAGCGAGGTTTTGAACAGCAGCGAAGATTTCATTCGCGTCTTCTTTGAAGCTCGTGGATGCGCGCGCACCGTGAACGCGACAGTTGGTGCATCCCAAGCTTCCTCGTCGCCTTTAAAGAATTAGGCAGGGAATTTTTTCTCTCGAAGGATTTCTTGCAGGGCATACTGAGAGATGTCAAGGTTAATCCGCGACATTTCATATAGGCATGTCGACAGTGTATTTGCGAAGAAGTGTTTCTTATGTTGTTGTTCTCCTATACTGTAACTCCTGACACTGCGGCTCATATTTATTTATTTCAAAGTACCTTACAGGCCCCAAGGGGAGCATTGAGTAAGGGGGGCGTCATTGAACAAATGACAAGAGAAAACAGACATATGAGCGCTAAAAAATGTGAGAGTTAAAAATGTTTGTAATGATCACATGCTTCCAAAACAGTGTTAAAAAAACGCTAAATCAATACAAAGAGTTATCGAGAAAGGAATGAAAAGTACATTTCACCCTAACATAAAAGGCGATGTAACACTTGCGCAAAATAACGTACATAGCGCGAGTACGTAAAGCAAACAAAATTGAAACCACAATAACAATAACAAGAAAGTCACGTATTATATGACATGACATATGTACAGATGAAGGTATTTGTTATGATGAAGACTGTAGGTTAAGTAGTTGTCTAAATTTATCATTGCTCATTTGAGCGACAGTGCTATTAGGAAGCGAATTCCATAACTGAATCGCTCGTGGTAAAGCCGAGAAGTTAAATGCGTTAGTGTTGCCATAAATGCGAGTGAGACTTAAATCACTATAAAGTCGTCGTGATGTGCAAGACGCGCGTTCCAGTGGCAAGTTTGGTGGCTTGATTTGGTGAACATATCTATGGAGCAAGGACAGGAGTGCTATGTCACGTCGGCTACTCAATGATTGAAGGGAAAGGTCGAGTTTTATTTGAGTAATGCTTGACTGGTAGCTGTAATTTCGGGAAATAAATCGACTAGCTCGGTTTTGGATGGCTTCTATCATGTGGATTAGGTATTCATGGTAGGGAGACCATATAGGGGACGCGAACTCGAGCTGAGGGCGTACAAATGATACGAATGCTAATTTACGGATGTTAGACGGGCTATTACGCAAGTTGCGGCGAATATACCCAAGAGACTTGGAAGCGTTTGCGCATATGGTTGCAATGTGAAAGGCCCAGGAAAGGCTCGGTGTAAGATTTACGCCTAGATATTTATATGCTGATGCCTGAGATATTATATTTGAGTTCATATAATAGGAAAACATATGAGTTGATGTTTTTCGCGTGAATGTCATTAGTTGGCATTTAGATGAGTTAAGTTTCATTTGCCAGTCTTCACACCATTTGGTAACGAGATGAAGGTCCTCTTGAAGAATGTGATGGTGTCATCAAGGCTGCGAATTGGTCGATATAATATACAATCATCGGCGAAAACACGCATGCAGGATGAGATGTTATTGGGCAGATCATTGATGTAAATAAGAAAAAGCAAGGGTCCTAGTACGCTACCCTGCGGTACACCGGAACTGACATATGCAAGGGCTGACGTAAAATTATTAACGACTGTAAATTGCTGACGATTTGTTAGGAAGTTACGAATCCAGGAGAGCGTTAAGCAGTCTAATTTGAGAACGGATAACTTGGAAATTAAACGGCAGTGAGCCACACGGTCGAAGGCTTTGGAAAAGTTGAGAAAAAAGCAATCTGTTTGAAGATTATGGTCCATGTTAAAATGCAAGTCTGTAGTGAATTCTAGTAACTGCGTCTCATATGACAAACCTTTCCTAAACCCATGTTGGTTAATAAAGAAAAAATTATTTGATTCCAAATGATGATATATGTGAGATGCAATGATATGTTCAAGCATTTTGCAGCAAATACTTGTCAATGATATCGGCCGATAGTTTTCTGGGGAATTCTTGCTACCATTTTTGTGGACTGCTATCACTTTTGCAATTTTCCAGTCTAAGGGAAGCTGGCCTGATGACAACGACTGGCGGAAAATATTGCATAAAAATTTGCTAGATAACGTGACTGTATTCTTTAAAATTTTTGAGTTAATAATATCGACACCCGAAGAAGTAGTCAACTTAAGGTTATTTATGAGACATGTGATATCATCATCTGTTATATCGATGGATTGCATGTACTGGTAATCTAGATCAGTGACTTCCGGCAGATTAGGATGGTCTTCTACTGTGAATATGGATGAAAAAATTCATTAAAGACGACTGGGCATTCCTTGTCACTGATTGGAGCTTGATTCCCATCACTTAGTGAAATGTGATGTGAGCCACTATTAGGTGAAATCACCTGCCAGAATTTTCGGGGGTTGTTTTTAAGTAGTGAAGGTAGATCTTGAGAGAAGTATTTTTCTTTAGCCTCTTTTAAAGGTGAACAGTAAACTTTCAAAAATGAGCTATATTTATCCCTTACCACGGGTGAGGTTGTACGCTTTGCAGTTGCGTATAGCCTTTTCTTCTTGTTTCTGAGCCGTCGAAGGTGCTTGGTGAACCAAGGGCTCTGTCTATCGCCTGTTATTCTTATTTGGGGGATATACGTTTCCACTAAAGCACACAGCTTTTCTTTAAACAGAAGCCAGTTTTCGTGACTGACCGAGCAGAAAACGAAGCTAAAAAGGTGCCAGAAAGAAAAGTATCAAGTTCTTTGTTAATATTGCCATAGTCTCCCCTGTTGTAATTACGGATGGTTTCGTTTGAGACGCCTGTATATTTCAAGGGAATGTTAAGAGTAAGTTGTAGTAGCTTGTGATCACTGAAACCGTCTAAGCAAACAACTTCACCAATTGCTTCAGGGATGTTAGTGAAAACTAAATCTAATATGTTAGTGCCACGGGTGGGCTGGGTAATTATTTGGAATAAATTGAAATCTAACATTAAAGAAATGAACTCCATTGATGTGTGACAAGAGGATGATAGGTTATTCCAGTCGATCAATGGAAAATTAAAGTCGCCAAAAGCATAGACGGTATCAGCCTGACAGAGCTCAAGGGCTTTAGAAATACTATTGCGCAGTTCGACAAGAAAGTACTGGTTTGCATCGGGAGGACGATAACAGCACAATATCAGTAGCTTGTTTCTGTAGGTTTGACATTCAGCCCATACTATCTCAATACTGGAATCTACATTAATAACTTGTGAGGTAACTGTTCTTTTGATACCAAGGAGTACGCCACCACCTCTCTTTTCGGTCCGATCACACCTTAAAATGTTATATGTGCTATCATGTGGAAATACTTCATTATCTGTTATTTCAGAGTGTAGCCATGTTTCAGTAAGAACAAGAATATCTGAACTGCAGTCATCAAGAAATGAGGCAATATCGTCGCGTTTAGGCAACAGACTTCGGATATTTGTGAAAGATATTGATAATGATGGTGCGATGACAGGTGGCTTTCACTTCCTGCAGTTCACATTATGCAGTGTGGTTTGCTGCTATTTAACACAAGGAACAACTGTATTCCGAGTGCTATCAAACATATAAATGGCGTCCCCAATTCGTAGTCGATCGGTTGACAACGTAAATGGCTTTGCTTCAGTTTTCGCAAAAGCAATTAGCTGCTTTCTTGCCTGCCGGGTAGCTGGCGAAAAATCCTCGCGTATTGAAAAACCAGACCCTTTCAGTTTGCGTGCAGAAGACAAGATACGGCCTTTGTCTTTGAAAAACGTCATTTTCGCAATAATAGGCCTCACCCTGCCTTCCGCAAACTTCCCTAATCGGTGCACCCTCTCAAACTGCGCAGTCGTGAATTCCGTACCCAATTTTTCGGAGCAAAATTGTATCACTTTTTTTTCTGAAGCTGCCCAGTTTTCCTTAGCCTCATCTGCTATTCCAAAGAAGAGCAGGTTGGATCGTCGCATACGGTTTTCTGCATTTTCACATCTAGAAGATATTTTATACAGCTGATTGGAAACGTCACGCAATGTTTCCAAACACGTTCCAGAATCCCCAGCTGGTTGAGATGGCACAGATGATTCCAACGCTACTAGCTTCGTATTTAGCACTTTGATTTCGTTTACGGCGGCAGCGCGTTCCTCGTTCGCTCTATCTAAGGGTGTCACATTCTTAAAGCGACTGGTATTCTCTGGATTTATCGGCTGTTTTTATGAGCAGTGGTTGGTCGTAGACCGTCGATTGTTTAGCATTGATGCAAAGGTCACGTGCTCGCTATGAGATTTAAAAAAAAAAGAAACTTCAATGCGAATGCAGGGACACTAGCCCTAGTGGCCTTCTAGCGGACTCTCGCGGGAATGCACGAATTATAGTGCAGGCTCCGAGACTGGTATGCGTAATGTCCGCCTTTCGGTGCTCGTATAAAGTGTGCATTGTGATTCGGGTCATGCCTTAGCTAGCAATGGGCATGTTTCCGCGGCATTACTTTCCTGATGCAGGCAAACTATCGTACCTTGCCTGCTTTGAATATTTCTAGCATTTGGCTTTGCATTGCAACATTTTCGCCGCAATCAGATCAGTTGTCCTTGTCGAGTGTGGCCTGCGCCATTTTGTCAGCGTTCTTCGGCCGCCGACATTCTGATCTATTTTGCTTATGAGCAGGTAACGGAAGATATTCCGCGCATTTTCACAAAATATGACGCTCTTACGGCCAGTAGGTTTCGGCCACTTTCGTATAACGTAATGTTTGGCATTCTGCTAAGCTGCGTTAAGGCGGTGTAAAAATTGTTCACCCTAGTCAGTAAAAGGGCAAGAATGCACTAACTACCCCTCAAAGGAACCACACGCCACTGATTCGCCTCGTCTGTCCTGGGGAAGAGTCCACCTCGTGGACATGTCCAGTTCGTCTGCTGCTGAAGTGCTGATTGGCTGTGGTGCCTGGTTGCTGCTGACACGCAGCCCAGCCCAGCCAATCAGAACTTCAACTAAATACCTCCTCTGGTCTCACTCTAGCCATGTCGCTCTTGCAACAGCGCTTCTTTCGTGGCATATAAAATACGAAATCAACACTCGGACAAGCTACGTAAGAGAAAAGTTTCTGTACAAAACAAGTCATAATACGTTGTGCCAATCGTACTTTTTTTCCCTTTGCGTCGTCTAGTTAGGTTGGTGGAAAATCGAGAAACTGTCATTGGCGAGGTAAATATCAGTGCAAATGATTTACAGCAGTGAAATATTGTTCTTTTTTTTGTTCGCATGAATATCGCGCGATTAAATGTGACGGGCTTGTGCTAGAAATTGGCAAATTACTACTCCGATAAAAATGTTAACTACGACAGAAGCTAAGAGGTTAGAAAGTGTACTTACTCTTCACCTCTTTTCCACATGCAATCACTCTCGAGTCGCCTTCTTGTTCTAATTTCAATATTTCGCGATCAAGAACAACACCGTCCTCCACCGTCATTGGTGACCGAACTGATGGCCCTGCCGCAATATGCTTTTGGGAAGCGAACACGCTAACCACTGAGCTATCGCGCAACTTTATTTCTTTCATGTATGGAAATACTGTCAATAACGTAGGCAATTCTAGCTTGGAAGATTCTGTGGAGTGCTGTGCGCATAGCAGTCTCGAAGAGTGCTGGCGTCATTGCCTATATTTCGGAGCCCACGTGAGGCCACGTCATTACACTGTAGCAGACGAATACAAGGTTGTACGCTTTGCATCCCCAAATGATTTAGTTCTTTCCTAGTTAGTATCAAATGCCTTCTTTTCTCCCCATCCGAATCTTGACCACTCCCCCATAGTGGATATGAGCCATCAGTAGAGGGCGAACAAGCAAGCAAGCAAGCAAGCAAACAAACAAACAAACAAACAAGGGAGGGAGAACTAAATACTCGCATATTAAGTGCATTTTGTCCAGTTTGGTACCCTACGTGTGGGGAGGAGAGAGGAAGTGGAAGGGAGAGAAAGAAACACGATTTCAGGCTAACAACATGTACTAAACGAGAAAGAGCATATGTAGAGTCCGGCACTCAAGTAAGTTGCCTTCAGTAAGATAAGTGCTCGTGTGCAATGCGCGGTGAAGCGAGGCTTCGGGGACTGTAGCTTTGGTAAAAGATCGATCGTCTAGTCAGCTGAAGGCACGCCTGTGAGTCTGACGTTGTTTGTTGGTGAGGAAACGGGGGCAGAGGAGGCCATCGATGGCCTCTTCACATATGCACTGAGCGCGCATAGGCGAGTCAGCCTTTCCGTTGCGATAGATGCACCACTCTGCGAATGGTACTCCTACCCACAGCCGGCACATCAGTGTTGGGTCAGATCTCGAGAGATTTGGAGATAGCTACAATGTTTATGACATATAAGAACTGTATAAGCTACGGTTAAAGTTCTTCAGTTCATTATTGTGAGTCAATGTGTAAGAATACGCGCAACATGGCGAACTTATAAAGCAATTTAATGCGAGCAGATAGTATTACCATCGAGTGAACGGTTGAAGACAGCGCAACGCGTTCTCTGCATCTCCATCTTCTCTTTGTGAGCTTTGGCTAAAATGTTTTTCTGAGTTCCTTTACCAACATGCCCAACACACAGCTGTTTACCAACTTGTCCAACGCAAAGCTGTGCGGAAGATGGCGAAGCTCCTAAGCTCCTGGAGCGGGCGGTCTTTAGTGTTGTACAAGTTTCGCGCGGGTGCTTCAGCATGGGCAGATCAGGCAGCCTACTGATGTTGAAGAAACTGAACCAAGAGCCATGAGCCATTCCTGGAGTTTCGCGCGGGCGCTTCAGCATGGGCAGATCAGGCAGCCTACTGATGTTGAAGAAACTGAACCAAGAGCCATGAGCCATTCCTGGAGTTTGATTTTTTCTGGAAACTCTAGCTTTAACGTTGGAGGAAGTATGAGTGGATCTTGAATCTTCGTGTGCCCGTAGAAAAAGGGATAATGACAGCATAGCGTGCTGGGGGCAAAGTCTTCAAGAAGTAGTGTTTTCTCTCTTTCTCTGTCGATATTAACAGTTTCTTTGCCACCAGCTGGAGTTTCTGCATTACCTTTCTGAGGGTTCTTGCGACTTGAGCACAGCGTGCCCCTCACGACAGCTCATGAAAATATGAGCCACGAAGAAAACTTCCTTTGAATGTATACGTGCGTGCGGCGTGCCCGCGTGTTTTGCTAACGTCACTCAAGCACAATCACGCCTGTGAGATCGACTATATCCTCTAATAACAAATATCCTAAGCAGCATTCAAGCTGACGACAGGTGGTCAGGCTTTCGTAAGGGCGTCCTTTCTGCTGACACCATTCATCCCCGAGTTTGGCGGCGACAGCTTTATATATATGAACCTGTTTGCCTCCTTCCTAGTGGTCATACAAAAGCAAAATTTTAAACATCTTGATTCACATAGCTCTTTTTTTGTCTCTTCGAGGCTTGTCCTCAACCATGAAACTTTCTTTTTCTTTCAGGGGTCGTGTAGTGACACGCTGTCAAATGACGTTCTCTTGTCGACCGATTGTCGCCCCACGATCTATTGGGGCAACACAAGTTATGATTCGCGTTTACATTAAAACAAGTCGTTTCGCATATCTTACCTGATCGGCCATTACCATTGCTTCTTTTGTGCTCATGCCATACGCGGCTGCGGAAGCGTTATACTACGTCAGACTGCGGTTCAGAAGGGACGTTGTCGTCTGCGGCACACGTGATCTGTTACCTTCGTGACTAGCTGAATGCTAAGGCCACCGAGGACCATAACGCATGCACGCTTGCGAAGTTTTGGCTCTGCGTTCACTATCCATAGGAGTCAGAAGAAGGCGAACCGCTCACAAATCAAGCGGTCGTATGCAAATACGGGGATTCGCCTGGAGGGGCAGACGGCGCGGCAACGCCGTGAATCAAGGCGCACGCCTTCAAAAGGCACTCCTTCGCTCCCCCTCCCCTCCTTACCTCCTGGTTGAAGGCCGGAAATTGAAGATGACTGCGAAGACGGCTGACTCTAGGTCTGCCCAGATCTTCTGCATTCTATTCCAAGTTGCGATAGCCTCCACACTCCCAGTGTCAGAAGTCGGCAGTCTGATTGACCCTGAAATCGTTAGGTGAGCTACTGGCGAGACACATGAAGCAGAAAATTAAACCAGCGACTGCCTCAAATGTTAATGTCTCAAGGAGAAGTTGTGGTGTCTCTTTTCAAGCATAGATGGCGCAAAGGTCTGCTACAACACGAAGGTTTTTCCGAGAATGCAACCAGCATTTTGTGAACAGTACCTTCGCTACAGCTGCGTGCTCAGAACGCTGGATCTACATGGCTATCTCCATCTCCATAGAGGTAGAGCTCTCGCGGTGTCGCACGCTACACTTACCCTCGGAAGCTACCGCGCCAAGAGTTCAAGAAACGGTTCGGAGTTGACTTGAGCGTGACTGCATTGTAGCGATGATGAGCCAGACATCGCTGCTGCTAGCCATCATGCTGGTCGCCTCTGCTGCGGCCATTGAGACCGGAAACAAGACAGTAATTCGTGAGTCGGTGAATTTTTCTTTCGACGTCTGTGTTTCTTGGCGCTAGGAAGTAAAATTGAAAGCACCATTGTTATCTGGCCTACTGGGACGGTTCTAATAGTTCGTGCCACTGTACTACAAGATTCGTGCAGAGACCGTCATATATATCTTAATATGGCAGCGTTTGACTCTTGGTGTCCCAGATAGCATGGAACTTTGTACGTGCTCATTGTTGTGGCCCCTGTTGCGACAAAATTTTGCGACATTTTGTTGTGGAATTCGGGTGCTCCATAATTTATCCACTGCCTATGTGTGTAAATAGCAGGTGGCGCATTATAAAGTATGATACACACCTTGTGAATTTGAAATTTTGAACCCCTCTCGCGAATGAGTCATCAAGTGCACTGCCGGTAGTTGTGATTAGTATTGCATGTTAAATGACCGAATCCAATCTCTTGGCCTTCTTCGGTCGGTCGGCCTTGCCCATCGTCTGTGGAGGCCTGTTTCCTCCTCTTCTTTTATTCCTCTCACCGCTCAGCTGTGCCGTGCCGTTGAGATTTCCTCCCACCGAGAGACAATTACGGCGCTGCCCTTACTCTTCAACTTTCATCCTATAAAAGTGACACACAACATAATCTTGCCTCCAGGAAATGAAAATTCCAGTTGTTGCCGCGTTTTGATATACGAAAGTCCACTTAAAACTACCGCGAAAACTGGCCTGCAAGGTTTATATATCTGGTGTAATTACGGTACGTGATCGCCTCATGACACTCCTAACAAAGCTGGTGCGCCGTCTTGTGACCGTCATCGCTTCCGATAAGTGTAGTGGCACAGCCGAGAGACCATATACAGATGGCCAGATTCAAGGAAACTATTGGGAATAGCAAGTAAATGCTGTTGCATTTAAAGACAGACGCGTGCCAATAAATAAATGCCACATCTATAATTCAATGTTTGCGTATGGAAGGAGTGCGAATTGGAGTCGGCAAGAAAAAAGGTGTGGTGGCGTTCGGTGCATACGGCGTGCTTACGCCAATATTGTGCATCATGCATGTACACGAGCACATGGTCATCCACAGCGCTTCATTTAAGTTATATATCTGGCATTCATAGACTTGTAAAGCTCCCAGGCTATCGTTTCTTCAGTATATAGAACCTCAAACGTAATACTCGAGTAGTTTATTATATATTACGTGCTAACTACGCAAACGCTGCTGGCGCTCGTGGTTTATACACTTTGCGTGACAACATTCTAGTGATCAAGCTGTAAGAAGAAAAAAAAACACAAACCTAAATAGCTTTTTTATTTTCGTGATTGGTGCAGGTTTACTTTAGAAATTTGAAGACAATTATATCTGAAGACAGCTCTGTTCAGGTTTATTCTTCTAGACTACTTGGAAATCTCATCAAATTTTCGGCTCAGTACTTCCCGTTCAGAAGCAGGAGTCTCTACACAAAGAGAGACCCTTCTTCTGATGCAGACTATTGTGGGTTAAAAATTCTTTTTTTTATCACTCTTGTTTTCGACAGCCCGGGCCAGGAACACAACGCAGTTTTACCGAAGCGCGGCTGGCAGCAGCAACAGATGTCTAGATTCATGCGCTATACGCCATCAGCTAAATCCCGTCGGGGGTTTGTCTTTTTGTAATTGTGACTGACAAATTTCATCACGAATGTCCCGTAAAAATAGCGATAAAATAGAAGTGGGTGGACAGGTTAAATTTTTCTTTAAGCCCAACCAGATAAAAGCGACAGACAATGAAACCGAAGGAAAGCACATGGCAAATTACCGATCGTATTAATTGAAATTTAGAAATAATAACTTGAGGAAAGAGGAAAATGGAAGAAATAACAAGCGCTCTATTAGAAGCAAAACAAACGGGAGCTGTCTTCGATAACGATTTTTTTCACTTTTCTGACACTAACGTATGTCACAATCACGAAAATAAATAAGGTAAAAGATAGGCTTATTAAGTATGTGTTCGTTGACAGTATTTGTTCGCAAAAGAGTTGGGTTCACCACGGAATATAAACCAGCTGGACAGGCAGCATTTGCGTTGTAAGCACCACGTTTTGTTAAGATTACTGGCACTGTAACTTTAGAGGCATTGCATATATGTGCGAACCATTATTATCACCCAACATCTGCACTAACAGCCGAGGCAATCAACCAGGCTAGGATCTCCAGCGTCTTCAAGTCAGCATCTATCTTGTGCGTAGAACGTCATCACATAGCGCCGTCTTCTTTTTCAGTATAATGCAGAAAAAACGTTAAACTTTTGTCATATTTAAAGGTAATTATGTGCTTCCCATGCAGTGAAGGACATAGGGCACTGTGCTGTATTTTAATTCAAGCAGATTTTCTAGGAATGACGGCAGCTGCAGCCGAGTCGAAACTTACTTCGCGGCTTCATTTTGTAGACCGGTGGACGCTTTCCTTCTTTGACAAGCGACAACACTCATTTCGTTGTTGATAAAAAATATAAAACAAACAATCAATCACAGGTTCATATTTCGAAACAAAGGTAGAGAACTTCATGGCATTAGGATACAGATCACCAAAAGCAGCGACATTACTAGTCCCAACGGCCTAAGAGTGAAGCTGAGTGAAGAGAATTTCTGGTAATTAGTTCTTATTGCTATCATTTGCGACATCCTTTTGCGCAGTAGCGTTCAGTCGAATGGCGGAGTGTAAAAAAAAAAGACACATTTACCGTGCACGTTAAATGACCCTATATAGTCAAAATTATCCCGCTACCCCCGACAGTATAAGACACAACCCGTGCATTGCCCTCGAACGATAAAGCCCATAATTTCACTGCATGTCATCGTGATTTTCGTCGTGGCTGCTACTAGTATACGTAGTATTACTAGCTTCCCTAGTATTCTGAGCATAAAAGTTATGGGTACCTTGTCATGGCGAAGCCTATCGCTTGCGCACTGAGCTGAAGCGCGGCTTACAGAGCAACTCCATTGATTTCTTTCTATGTGCGGTATGAACGAAATTTGTATCGTAAATTCTCCGCGGCACCTTGATCACGTGCTCCAAACGGCGGTACTTTGCGCAGTGTACCTTTGGCGCAAATTAATCTTAAATGTCGGCGTGCCCAATTCCAATCACTGTCTTCGAACAAATGGCTCCGACTGGGCACCCGATGCTCGCCGCTTGTGATGCCAGCACAACAGCGGCAGCACTAGTGCCGTCA
Organism: Dermacentor variabilis; assembly: GCF_050947875.1. Lineage (NCBI taxonomy): Eukaryota > Metazoa > Arthropoda > Arachnida > Ixodida > Ixodidae > Dermacentor > Dermacentor variabilis. Next base: position 157,723,247 of record NC_134570.1, on the reverse strand, counting down.
TGTTGACAGTTCAGTTTGAAATGTGTGTGCCGGACTCTTGTCAATGAGTGAAGACAGAATCATAGGCACGTGTCCTGGTTTTCGATAATAAACATTGTTGGAAGTTAGCGCTGCGTGTGTGCCTGTGCGTCTTCTTTTGTCCTGTCTTTTAATTGCACTACCGTAAACCTATTCGAGATGCGTTAGCAACAAGCCCACATTGCAACCCTCGTGAAATCACGGAGGTTCCTACGGGCAAACACTCTAAAATTGCAGTAGGAGTGACGCCGTCAAACGCATGGCAATGCAAAAGCATTCCATTTATTTCTGTCGATGTTGAACGGTCGTTTTAACTTTCGGGCCTACAAGCTTACTCTGAATGAGAAAAGGCACACTCTTCGTTTCCCAAACCTAGAAATTGGAGCCATGTGTTACTTTTCTTACTACGTTTTAGAAAGATTTTCAAACATACGTCATTCAACTCTTTTTTTTTACTACAACATTTGATGACTGCAACCTATTATGCATGGATTTTAGCTTCCCCCATTAACAGTATAGCAGTTTCTTTTGCGCATTTTGCTTTTCGTTGTTGCTCTATTTGATGTGTCACTGTAAGCAGGAAATGTTCACTATTAATTGCACTCTACCTCCTCATTGGCGCTGAATAATTGTAATAAGCGTGTTGGCTGCAGTATTCGGATTGACAAGAAAGTGGCCTCTCGTCTGCCCATCCAAGCCCTGCGAAGCAATGGCTTGCACAATGTTTGCTGCCTTTCTGACCTCAAGAACGAACGCTACACGTCCGTTCTTTACCATAAAAATCGGCTACACATTTTCAGTAGATAAGAGGTCGTTTTTTGCGAGCATGTTGTAGTGCCTGTTTCGACGTCTGTGCTGCCTAATTGAGGCTTTAATTAGGTGCTTGTTTTAGGCGCCTAACGCTCATATTGTTAATGCCTAAAATACAGCCTTCTCGTCATAAGCGACCTACGTGATGGCGTAAAGGTTTTACTGTGACGCCCATAAAGGAATGTGCACTTATTTTATCCCCTAGGTGGTTTGTTGGGCACGAAAACATTCATAATTCCTATCATAGTTGAACACGTTTTACAGCGAAGCTATTGATGGCTAGGGTTCCGTGAAATTTTTAAGTGTGCGAGCAAAAACTATCATCATTACCAAATACTCGTGTTTCTGCTCGCGCGTTCGTCGTCGTCTTCCTCAACTGGCTCCGTTGCCACTCGTCATGCCAGCGTTCCCATACTGCCCGTCCCTTCAGTGCGGTGATTTCGGTCTCAAATTCCTTGCCTCGATATATCGCGAAATGAAAACACGAATGTACATCGCGAATATGTATAAATAATGTATAACACGAATGAGCGAGAATGTTTAAAAATAAATGTGTGTGCCTAGCTTTCGTCACGATGACCACCGATCAAGACAATAAATGTGTTTATACTTTTGTTAAAAATTCTGTGTCACCTCTTTGTCGTGTGCTACACAGCTTCGCTCGTCATCCACCCTCACAGAGTGGGATGGCTCGTGATTTTTGCATTTTGTTTAGGCGTAGCTGCTATACAGCGCTCCTGTTGGAGACCCGTGTCCTGGGCTGACACTACCACGTGCAACAAGAAAGGCGGATCTCTGAGCAACCCTGTCCAGTTTCCTTTGTCGTTTGATGTTTTCTTGCTCATCTAAACGAATTTTTGAGATTTTATAAGGATTCTTACAACTAACTATCAAGGCTTGACAGGAAAAAAAAGACAAATGCAGAAGACGCAATTCTATTTCGCATATTGACAAGAATCCTCGACCAAGAGATCGAAGAATAGGTGAGCAACAACCCTGCCGCTATGAGCTATGAGCTATGGATAGAAGAATGATAGGTGTAACGTTAAGGGATAAGAAAAGAGCAGATTTGGTGAGGGAACAATCGCGAGTTAATGACATCATCATCATCATCAGCCTGGTTACGCCCACTGCAGGGCAAAGGCCTCTCCCATACGTCTCCAACTGCCCCGGTCATGTACTAATTGTGGCCATGTTGTCCCTGCAAATTTCTTTATCTCATCCGCCCACCTAACTTTCTCCCATCCTCTGCTACGCTTTCCTTCCCTGGAATCCAGTCCGTAACCCTTAATGACCATCGCTTATCTTCCTTCCTCGTTACATGTCTTGCCCATGCCCATTTCTTTTTCTTGATTTCAACTAAGATATCAATAACTCGCGTTTGATCCGTCAGCCAATCTGCTCTTTTCTTATCCCTTAACGGTACACCCATCATTGTTCTTTCCATAGCTCGTTGCGTCGTCCTCAGTTTAAGTAGAACCCTTTTCGTAAGCCTCCAGGTTTCTGCCCCGTACGTGAGTACTGGTAAGACACAGCTGTTATACACTTTTCTCTTGAGGTATAATGGCAACCTGCTGTTCATTATCTGAGAACGTCTGCCAAACACCCCAGCCCATTCTTATTCTTCTGAATATTTCAGTCTCGTGATCCGGATGCGCAGTCACTACCTGTCCTAAGTAGATGTATTCCCTTACCACTTCCAGTGCCTCGCTACCTATCGTAAACTGCTGTTCTCTTCCAAGACTGTTAAACATTACTTTAGTTTTCCGTAGATTAATTTTTAGACCCACCCTTCGGCTTTGCCTCGCCAGGTCAGCGAGCATGCATTGCAGTTGGTCCCCTGAGTTACTAAGCAAGGCAATATATCAGCGAATCGCAAATTACTAAGGTATTCTCCATTAACTGCTATCCCCAATTCTTCCCAATCCAGGTCTCTGAATACCTCCTGTAAACACACTGTGAATTTCATTGGAGAGATCGTATCTCCCTGCCTGACGCCTTTCTTTCTTGGGATTTTGTTGCTTTCTTTATGGAGGACTACGGTGGCTGTAGAGCCGCTATAGATATATTTCAGTATTCTTACATACGGCTCGTCTACACCCTAGTTCCGCAATGCCTCCATGACTGCTGTGGTTTCGACTGAATCAAACGCTTTCTCATAATCAATTAAAGCTATATATAAGGGTTGGTTATATTCCGCACATTTCTTTATCACCTGATTGTTAGTGTGAATATGGTCTATTGTTGAGTAGCCTTTACGAAATCCTGCCTGGTCCTTTGGTTGACGGAAGTCTAAGGTGTTCCTGATTCTATTTGCAATTACCTTAGTAAATACTGAGTTAATGACATCTTAGCTGAAATCAAGAAAAAGAAATGGGTATGTGCAGGACATGTAATGAGGAGGGAAGATGACAGATGGTCATTAAGGGTTACGGACTGGATTCCAAGGGAAGGGAAGCGTAGAAGCGGACGGCAGAAAGTTAGGTGGGCGGATGTGATTAAGAAGTTTGCAGGGACAACATGGCCACAATTAGTACATGACCGGGGTAGTTGGAGAAGTGTGGGAGAGGCCTTTGCCCTGCTGTGGGCGTAACCAGGCTGATGATGAACGCTGCCGCGATTCGCATTTTTCATGAGCGAGTAGGTGCATTGGACGGGAAACTCAAACGTAGGTTTTCGTGAGGCGCAATCCCGCTGTGAGGATTGAGCATAAATAGAACTTCCACATTAATCGTTACACTTCGCCTCTTCTTTTTCTAAAAGTACTCTAGAAACGTAGTTTTTCAAAAGCGCTGTAGAGGAATTTTGAATGAGAATGCTAGAATTGGCCCTATAAAAAATGCGTACCGGTCGACAAAAGCGTAGTCGCGAAGGTTGGGTCCGACGCACATATGAAAAATGCCACATGTCGCAGTCATCTTCGAGGACGAGCGCTAAGGGACGGGACCGAAAGAAAGGGAGGCAAAAAACAAGCCCGGCACTGACTCTCAAGTGAAACTTTTATTGAAGAAACATGCACATATAAAACCATTCCGCATTTCATGACAGATAGCCCTACACAAAACCAGACCAAGTCCAAAAATATTTCACCTTTATATTAACACACGCGCGCGCAGACACGGACACCATCCTCGTAATGTAGTATATTGGTTCCTGAAAGTTTGCTGAGATTACAGCGCATGATTATCGTGCAGGGTGCTTCTGGGGAAAGTGCAGCGTCGTCTACGGCCCGTGGAAGAAGTGCATGCCGAATCAGCAGTGCGACGGGAGCGACCTTCGCTGCGAACGACAATGCATTTTGGAGCACACCGGTGAGGGGATTCTGGGCTGAAGCATCCATCCCTCCCCTTGACCAGTGTCCAGTTCTTCGCGATAAGAAGCCCACCATTTCGTTAATTTAGGGGACACTGAAGAGAGTCAGTTAAGTGAGATAATTTTGGTGGATTAGGCTTCGGTGTAACCAAATGAGTCAGTCATAATTTACGTGGAGGTTTGGCAAACCAGTAACTTGAGGTGCAGGGGCTAGAAACAGAGACTACTGGTGACGCCTTCCTGAAGTTCAGGCGCCATCTTAGCTAGATGTATTGATTTAGCTAAGGCTATTTGTTGTTCATGAATAGAGTAAACATCCGTTCCAACCGAATCCATGCAAGGACGGACATCATTTGAGAACTGCCGCCGCACGACACCGGCTGAAATGCGTGGAATTAAAAGGAAACCCCTGATGGCATGCTCACATCGCTGACCGTGGCCGCGGTTTGTCCACGAAATTCAATACGGACACTTTCGTTCTCATCTTTTGTGCGAAAGCCTTATATGCTCCACGAAGCAAAAGATCCGGCTTCTGGCGTTTGCATCCGATCGTGTCAAAAGCCACATGACCGAGTAATGACGTCACGTCCCCGGCACGGGACCTTCTCTTGCTCGCACTCGGAAATCCCACGCTGGACAGCCACGGCGTCGGACGTACCCCTGTCGCAAAATTGGATTAAGGTGGATTAAATTCTATTAAAGTGGATGAAGGTAAATTAAGGTGGTATAGCGTGGATTAAGGTACAATAAACTGTATTCATGTAGATAAATGTAGTTGAATGTGGATTGAGGTGGATTAAAGTAGATTAAGGTGGAGTTTTAATTGAAGGCGATAGCCTAGACAAGTCCTAATGCTTTCGCATTAAAATCACGTCAGGATACTTAAGTGGCTGTCACCTGTCTTTCTCTAACAAACAACTCTAATGATCGAGGTGGCGCAGGGACTGTGACGTTGCACTGCTGTGCACGAGGTCATGCATTCGATCCCTTCCTATGCGGTGGTTGCGTGCCACTCAGTGCGAAATGCAAAAAAAAAAGGAAGAAGAACGCTCTTGAACCGTTCTTTGTATGCGCGTTAAAGAAACCCAGGTGGTCAGTGTTAATCTGGAATCTGACAGCTTCGGGACGTTAACACTCAAATTTTTTTATATCATCAAGTCTTTCTTATAGGCGCGTGGAGTTTTGAATAAAAACCACTAATAGCGCAGCTAAAATTTCTACTTATAGCAGTACTGGCTGCACGATCGTGCACGTTTTCAATTCGTAACCAACCCTCCTTTGCCAACTCCCTACTGTCGAGATCTTCCGCAAAGCTTATCCAGTTGCGATGCGAAATTTAACCTCGGCAGAAGGAGCTAAGTGGATCCCAAATGTGAAATGTGAAAATGAAAAAGAAAAAGAATAGAAGAAAAAAAAACGGACCCTGTGGGCCACACCGGGACGCAGCCGCACAGGGATGCGCGAAGCGTTTTGTGCGTGCTGCAGACGGCGTATGCTCTTTAGGGTACAGAGATTAAGCCGACCAAACTCACAAGTTACATTTTATTCAGGTTACATGCCTAACTTTTGCTACAAGTTAGGCATGTAACAATCGTGCTCGCTCCCTATTCGTAGTGGGTTCATCTGTTTTGCAGAGGGTGTTTGTGCACCACGGTAAAAAAATATCGCCTCACGGTGCCAGACACTGCCCTGCGCCGCTCCAGCCCACCGCACTCGTAAACGGTTGCGGCTCTTGTGCTTGCGTTTCCTATGGAGACGGGCACGTTTCGCCGTTGACAAAGCGGCGCCGGACATACCTCTGTCTTGCTGCCCGAGTCTCATCACGACGTTTCTGTAGGATACGTGTCGAACGCAGGAGGGACATAGTTGAGCAAGCGTTAAATTTCTGCAACAAATTGCACACTTGCAGGCATTGATAAACACCTGATAAGCACCAGCATACGTTTGATGAGTTATATCTACCATGATATAGGCAGCTCTCTCAAATGCAACGATTCCTGCTCGGATCCATAAACGTATGGCCGAGCTACGCATGTCTGAACGTCGACCGAGAGGCGAAATTTACCTCAGATTGTGCAATTCGTGGCGCGACAACCGCGCCATCTGTGCAGGTTACACATGCATGGTCGAGCAACGGCTTTTTTTTTTTATCTGCACATCACTACCAAAGTAAGGTGCTTCGGTAGTATGGTTGCAATGATTTAGGCGATAATGGTCTTGATGCTGGCCGCCTCTGGTCTTGTTTGAAGACATTCACGTCAAAAAATAAAACACTTTTGTGTTGGGGGGGGGGGAAGGGGGCAATTATTCACTTGAAAATTGTGGGACTGTTCTAACTTAGCGCACGCAACAGCCATGCGTACGTAAGTCAGTTGCCTGTCCGCATGAGTGGAACGTGCGCATGAGTGGAACGTAACCACAACGTCACGCTTCCCGTCCGTGGCCACGGATTTCTTGCTTCATGCGGGTTTTTCGGGCGCCCTGCTCCCAGTGAAAATGTCAGAGCGTTTGCAAAGCGACGGGTGGTAGAGTTGGGGATGCGAAAGGTGCCGGCGACTCCACAGTTCTTTCAACCATCTAACAGCTGCGCGAGATGGCGCATAGGAACACACTAAATCAGAAAAGAAATTTCAGAGCTGACGACGTTCCGACGCATACGGAGCGAGCGACTAAACTAAACGTACTTCCACACACAGCCCCATTGCACGTTGCGTACGCAACTGCGCACGTTAAGCTAAAGCTATCTGTAAGTAAAAGTGCATGTTTATAAAATGTTACCGCGCTTAGAGTGCAGTGTCGCGTGTCTAACTGCGGGCGTCTTATTGATCCCCATGGCGCAGGTTGCCCGCCGAAGCACAACCGGGGCTCGTGCCACAAGGATCTGTTCGTGTGGAAGTGCTCGCTGCGCTACAGTTGCCCTCAAGGAAGGGGCTCGGCCCGCTGCCTCAAGACTTGCCTGCCACGCAATGCTCGCCGTCGCTACGGGCCCCATAAGAACTTCCTCAGCTACCTCCCCTTTGTCGGCGAGCTCTTCCAATAAAAAAATCAAGCAGAAACCCCTCCGGGAGTTGTCTAAGTATGCGTAAGCATTGCGCCACTTGCTCATCTCCACGCAGCCCGGCGTCATTATCAATGGTATGAAACTTGATCCGGCCACATAAAACCTAATCAATCCCTATCGGTTGTTATCAACCTTATCGGACTAGACCCGACCCTTATCAAGCCTTATCGGTTGTTACCAACCTTATCGAACACGATCCGAGCCTTCTCAACACTTATCAGTCATTAACAACCTTATTGCAATTGATCCTATCTTTATCTGACCTTAATTGTCCTTATGAACCTATCCGACTCCTATCGGTCCTTATCAGCTTTATTGGAGTTGATTCGACCCCAATCACCCCTTATCGGTATTTATTTACCTTGGCAGACTTGATCCGGTCATTATAAGCCTCTATAACTCTTTCGCACCTTATCCATCCACGTCGAGCCATTATCAACCGTGATAAGACCCATCTAGCCCCTCTTCACTCCTTATCAATCTATTGAACTCATTGACAGCTCATTAACAACCGCCAATGTTTTTCATTTCGAATTTATTAGTTTATACATTAATTTATACCGATTCTTCTAACCGGACGGTCGGACTGACGGATGCAAAGGTTTTCTTGTTGGGTCATGACCAGGGATCAGGGTGGATGGATGGATGGATGTTATGAGCGTCCCCTTGGGAACAGGGCGGTTGGTTGCGCCACGAAGCTCTTGCTATTATTCTGCCTAATGGCTCACCTATGCTAAAAAGGGAAAAAAGAAAAAAGAAAAAGAGCCCCACGGGGAATTATAAGCAAATTTTCTGACCCCCTATTGTGAACTTTGTTCTGTATGTCTCCTTTTTTGTCTTCTCCTTAATTCCGCTAATCTTCCAATCACCTTTTAATAATCTCCACTGCGGACATGTTTACTTTCCCCCTGCTCTCGCTGAGCCCATGGGCTTCAAGGAGGCCAGAGATGCCTAAATCAACCGCTGAGCAGATGTCTGCAAATTCTAATAAAACATGCTCCCTCGTTTCCCTAGCTTTATTGCAGCAAGCACACTCTTCTTCTTCCTTCTTATATGTCAGTTTATAAGTGCGTGTTCTAAGGCATCCTGATCTCGCTTCGAAAAGTAGTGAGCTTCCCTTTGAGCTATCGCAAATTGCTTTTTTTTCGATTTCGTTTTTTCCTCTTAAGTAGTTACTCATAGCAGGTGTATTAAACTTCGTAAGGTAGCGACACTCTCCTCCTCCGCCTTCACTCCTCCTCGTTCCTCCTCTCTTTTACGCTACGTCCTCGGCCGTGGCGCCGCCTACACTGCTCGAGCGTAGCAAGGCGCCAACATGCGCTCCCCGCCACTCCGTAGACGCTTCTGGAGCAAAAATGGCGCTGATGCACGACGCGAGGGCCCACGTGATGCTATTAGGCCAAGAGCGACGCGGCGTCGGCCTCGGCCAGAGCGCGCGAGGAGGAGGCGGCATTCTTCAAAGCGTGGCACTACTTTACGAAATTTAAGGGGCTTTAGGTGTATTTTCCGAACAGCGCCTCTAGCGACCGTCCCTGCAAACGTGCGCGTTTTCTATTGGAAAGCACCATTTTTTCGCGAATAACTAATCATACAAGCCATCTTTCAAAAAATTGCCCAGGAAGTCCGCTCTACACACCTAGGCCGACATCTCAAGCAATCAGTAATATTACTTACGGCCTAAAGCCCGTTCCAAATTACGGACGAAGTTTGATGCATGGGAGTGTATGGAAATGTTCAAATTTTGGAGGCCTTCTTGGTAGTAAAAAGCAATTTGCGATGAAACTATTGCATCGATTGGTATATTACCGGGGATTTATCAAGTTCTATGAATTAGGTTTCAGCTGATTGCAACAGCAGCTTTGGAAACGGCAAAACGGTCGTTCCAAAATCTCAGTTTTCATAACAAGGATGTCCACCATACATAGTTTATACATCCACCACAATTTATTGTGGTGGATGTATAAACTTGGTTTTTGCCTGCAGCAGCGCACTGAAGCGATATCCGAGCGCTCTGGTTGACGGCAGATGAAAATCATTGAGCACTCGTTAGCAGGTGCGAAACCGATGTAGTTTGCTTATTTCTTCTCCCTTTATCGTTGCTTAGTCTAGCCGTTTTCAACCAGAGGGCACATTACGAAATGCAGGTCACTTAGTTACGGTTCTCGTCTTGTTTCTTTATATCTGCACCAACTTTTTCGTACAAAATGTAGTTGGTCGGTTTGGTGACGATGCGAACGTGCTTCCGAACTTCATTTGCACTTTAGGTATAACATATTTTAGAGAATAGATCCAGATAACGTGTTTTGAAAGTTCATTTCTTTCCAAAAGTGAACGTTTATGAAGACATTATTGAGGAATACTGCTGCCTTTTGTTATGGGAAAGGAGTGTTTGGCGAGTCTTGTGCTGCTTGAAACGTACCAGAAACACTAAATTAGCGTCCAGTGCGCGCGGTTCAAAGACGCAAAACAAATAAAATTGAAAGCAGCCGCAGACGTAGTATTTGCACAAAGCAATATAGTTGAAGCTATTTGAAAGAGAACATTTGCATTATATCAAAGAAGGATTTTTGCGTGCCTCATCTTGGGTCCAAATGAAGGCTGCCCGAACTATTGCACAGGTTGGTTTGCTTAGTACGAACTGGTACCTCGAAGCCTAAAATTTCTATCCTCAATGCGCAGCGCGCGTGCCTTATCATTTGAACCATTCCCATATAGCCTCACGAAGTTTCAGAAATACTAAAGGTCTACATATATCTTTATCCCGACACGTGCAGAGGAGTATTGGAAGTTATGCGAAAAGGCACAGGAACGTGTTCACGTAGCCTGTCGTGCAACAACCAAGAACGATTTCAACCGCACACCCTTCTTTTGTTATGCCCACAAAGTTATGCAAAAAGATCTTCTCCTCGGCTATAATCACCACAGATGCCATAGTATTCTTCTGTTCAGTTCTTTATTCACTCTATTGCTGAGTCATATCCCATCATCGTAATATAACTACTGGTGCAATACTTCCTTAATTTTGTGAGAATATATCCGCCGTGGTTGCTCAGTGGATAAGGTGTTGGGCTGCTGAGAACGAGGTCAAGGGAACGAATCCCGGCCACGGCGGCCGCATTTCCATGGGGGCGAAATGCGAAAACACCCGTGTACTAAAGTTTAGGTGCATGTTAAAGAATCCCAGGTGGTCCAAATTTCCGGAGTCCCGCACTACGGCGTGCCTCATAATCAGAAAGTGGTTTTGGCACGTAAAACCCCATAATTTTTTTTCTACCTTAAGCTTAAACAGCGAAAGTTTATCGCAGTCAGAATCACTCCGCTTTCAGCGCACACCATTTGAACCAAGACACATATTTACGAGAAAAGGGCTCCTATATTACCCATGGCGAGAAATTCATCCACAATTTACACCTCATTATCCCCATGTGACGACAAGCCACACTCTACTGTCTGTGTTCAGTATTATGACAAAATATAATTTCTGCAGTGTCAATAGCCTATACGTAAAACAGAAAATTGAAATCAGAGTCACATCAACTGCCACATATATCATAAATTCGAAGAAAGAAAACTGAAACTGTACTTCATATTACTCGCAAGGCAAACTTCGATGCATGAGATTCATTTTCTTATTCAATTTCATATGTGTTCGAGGGTACAAATATGCTGTTCAACACAGTTTAATTTTGCAAAATTCGTAAGAATTATTTCCTCTAACATGTGTTCCTCTTGGTCATGCGTGCACATTTTTTCCCATGGTTTATATGGACCAAACATAACTGAGTTGAATTGTGAATGATTTCATCAAAGTTAAACTGCCTTCTCCACATATAGGGGAAATGCCGTAGGCACTTGGGAACGCAATAACACCACATGTAGTTTAGAAAAGCTTGTTGTTGGGCGAGTTGGTTCATCTCAAGAAAAATTTTGACCTGCGCACACTAGCGACCACAGAGACAGCATGGCACAAGGACAGGCGCAGACTTCCAACTAACTTGTATTCCACAAAGACCACATGTAAGTACAGCCCAGAATTGCACCACCGCGCGTGTGCAGTAAAACCAATATCACCAAAAATAGCTTTCCGTACAGTCAATACGCAACTTATCTACGCTCTTCAATAAACCTCAACTCACTATACTGCAGATAAACTAAGGTATGGCTGACACAATCAAGTCCCTTATTTCTTATATGGTACACCTCGCGCGTCACTCTAGTTCGGCTATTGCAGCAACGACACAAAACGTTTATTTCTATCAGGAGCGGCCGACACGTGTACGCCGAGCAGTGGATGGGAAGGTGCCTACTCTTGTTATTCGTAATTGACAATTCATGCTCACGCAAGCGCAAATTCACACACCTTCCGGGCTGGCCTACACAGACTTTGCCACATGTAAGAAGTATCGATTCACTACCCAAACGATGCAACCTACGTGTGAACTGGTGTACATATTAGAGAAATAATTCATACATTGTCTGAGAAAGGACACCACAGGACATCTCAGAGGCTTCCAGGTCACTGCGGCGTCATAGGTAACGAGCTCGCTGATGACGCTGCTCGGTCGGCTCTCCAAGGCAACAAAGAGGAGTCGATACCGTTATCAAGGATAGATGCCGCTAGAAAACTTCGTATGCTCAGCCCGCATATCAGGCTCTCCATGTGGAACACACGAAATTTTCAGAGCAATCGGCTGCATCACCTAGACTCATCTGTCCGCCTTGACATCTCAGCTGGATTCTTCCGACGCTAAGCTGCCCCGCTTATTCGAATATGGCTAGGAGTGGCCTTTACGAAGTCTTTTGCTTTCCGAATCGGATAGGTCGACGACACTTCTTGTGACGACTATGATACCGAGGAGAATCTTCAGCACCTTCTCTGTGACTGTCCTCTCTAAAATTTACAGAGACGATCACTCGCAATCGTGATAGCACGCTTGGACCAAGTACCTTTAACAAGGGAATCCATTTTAGCATGTCGACATCATCAGCCATCGCAGCAGAGGGCGACGAGGGCTCTCTTGCAGTATTTAAGCACAACAGACTTGTACAGGCGGCTATAGCCTGAACTGATTTTTACAGTGCTACAAATGCTTCTGTGCTGTGCGGTAATTACATGCGTTGTCAATGATCGACTGTGATTGTGTAGCTGTGCTCCCTTTCTTTCTCCTCTCTACTTTACCTCCCCCGCCTCTCTCTCTTCGGCGTAGGGTAGCAAACCGGATCTTCCCCTCTGGTGAACCTCCCAACCTTTCCCCTGGCTTATGTCTCTCTCTCGGGTGATTCGGCTATTTGCGACTACACTGTGTCCGTGGGCCTCTGTTTTGACCGTCACTCGCCAAGGTTAACTCACGACAGTAGGACAAAGATGGCGTGACGATGACTGTATGACGATGGCGGGACGCCGCCAGTATGGTGTGAATCAGGTGACGAAGCTGGAAGGATGGCGGTGGAACGACCACGGTATGACAACAAACACACGACGATGACCGTGTGTCGACGATGCATTGACGACGATGGCATGACAACCGCGACCTAATCACGGTTGAATGACGACAGCATATTCAACCAACTTTGTTGGCGGCAGCACCTGCGCCGCCGGGCCCAGCCGCTATATTCGTGGCGCCGCCGCATGAAGGCGCCACCGGTTCAAGCTCATCTCGCCCCCGGTGCCTGCGATGGCTCTTATGGTCCACCTGAAGTAAAATCATAAGAGATTTATCTACTCCCAATGTCTACCGCCAACGTCTAATTTATTTCCGCTCTGGAAATCAACGATGGCCGCGGCAGCAGAGCGCGTTGTTAATAGACTGTGGCTTCGATAAAGCTTACCGTTTACATAAGAGTTAGCTTGAAATAATTAAAAGCAAATACCTCATAAATCTGTGAATTTGTTTTCATTCTTATTCTTCACGTCACGAATGGGTATTCTCGTGCTTCTTTTTCTGTTCTTCTAACTGTAACTGCTTACTTGTTATTTGCTCGACTTACTATTTTATTTCATCCACATTACTCAATTGGAGTAACATGCTGGCGATAGCCCTAGGGTAATATATGCAACTTCAATTACAGCTCGATCTACTTGCTACTATGACTTGGCTGTTACGGCGTTGCACAGTTAAGTACGAGGTAACGCGCGTTCAATTCCCACCCGCAAGGGCCCCATTTCGATGGGGCCAAAATTCAGAAACGCCCGTGCACCTTGCATTGGGTGCACGTTGCAAAAATCGACATGGACACTTCAGGCTTCTTACTTGTGGGAATGCGAAAGCCTTATAGTCTCTTTGGTGAAACGTTTATTTTAAACACCCATTTTATACGCTCATAATTTTTTTAAGTGGCGCCACCTCCTCCCCATTGGCTGCGCCGTCACTTGCCCCATCACGCACGCACTAGGCGCACCTTTAGCCAGCCAAAACCGCGGGGCCACCGTGGCGTCGGGGAAGCTTGCGCACCCCGGTGCCCCGGGTTCGGTGCCCACCCAGACCGAAATGTACCGAATTCTCTTTTCAATGCCATTAATTTACTTTTGTAATGGTGTTTATTAGCCACCAGCGGTTGAACCGACCATCGGCGCAGGGCGCGGATTCTAAGCACGAGCAGCATTTCCCGAGAACACCACTGGAGAGCTTGACCCACCAGAAAGTGCTGTTGAGGATGGCCCGCTATAGTGTTCCTCTTATTCACTAAAATTACCCCAGGGAAGGAAAAAGGGGCCGCCAGGCAACCTAACAGCTCCTCACCATGAGTGGATCATAGTACGGCTTGGGGAGTTCGACGTTGACAATGTCTCGTCCTTGACGGCGCATGTCCGAACATAGTTCAATGGGTTCGATCACGTAGTTAATTGGGAATGCGCGCTCGACGATAAGTCAGGGCCCTTCATACATGGGCAGTAGGTTTGCAGAGAGCCCAGGTGCAGCGGAAGGAACGGAAAGCCGCACATGCGCTCCAAGAAGGAAGGTGGGTGCAGATGAGGTGTCACCGAGAGGGCTCTTCTGGCGCTCTTTGTCATTGGAGGTAAAGAGGCGTGCGAAATCGAGGCATTTTTCAGCATGTCTTGCCATGGCGGAAATTGGCACACATTCAGATGCATCTGGCCGGTATGGTATAATTGTGTCACTGGTGTGCGAAGGGTGCCTACCGTACAGTAAGAAAAAGCGTGAAAGCTGGTGGCGCTCTGAGTAGCGGTGTTGTACGCATAGGTTATGAAGGGCAGAATGTTGTCCCAATTTGTGAGCTCGGAGGCGACGTACATTAAAAGCATGTTGCCCAGCGTACGGCTGCAGCGTACTGTACGGCCATTGGTTTGAAGATGGTACGTGGTAATTGTGCAATGAACAATGTGGCACTCTTTAAGAATGGCTTCAACTCCTTCGGATAGGAATACACGTCCGCGATCACTGAGCAGGTCCTCGGGTTGTCCATGACGCAGAATGAATCGATGAAGCAAGAAGGAGGCGTCAAATGCGCTGTAGCTGCCGGGAGGGCGGAAGTTTCGACGTATCGCGTGAAGTGGTCAACCACCACAATGGCCCAATGGCTTCCAGCCGATGTCGGAGAAGGGGCCTATACAAATCAATACCGACACTCCCAAACGGCCGGCTAGGGCAAGATAAAGGTTGCAGAACGGCTGGCTAGAGGAGGTGTGGAGATTTGCGGCGCTGATTATCGGGGCACGAATGAACGAACTTCTGAACATAGCTGTACATCCCGCGCAAGCAGTATCGCTGTCATATGCGCTGGTAAATTTTGAATAACTCCAGAGAGTGCACACTGCGGATCAGAGTGGAAAGCTGCGCATATGCCGGAAGAGAGACTGCGAGATACTACTAATAACCGCTGGCGCCGGTCGGGGTTATAATTGCATCGGTGAAGCAAGTTGTCGCGGATGGCGAAATCTTGAGCTTTACGACGCAGCGTACAAGTGGCTGGTGGTGCTGATGAACCAGAAAACAAGTCTATAAAAGAGGTAATCCAATGGTCCTTTCGCTGCTCAAACGCCATGGTGATAAGGTCGAACGAAGAAACGGTAAAGTGGGATAGTGAGCAGCAGGCATTGTCGTCAGGAAAGGGAGAGCGCGAGAGGCATCGTCGTCTGAATGCTGGCGCCCGCTGCGGTACAGCACGCGGATATCGTAGTCCTGCAGGCGAAGTGCCCATCCGGCAAGACGGCCTGAGGGATCTTTCAAGGAAGACAGCCAACATAGTGCACGGTGATCTGTGACTACATCAAATGCACGGTCCTACGAATAAGGCCTAAACTTTCTGAGAGCCCAGATGATGGCCAGGCATGCTTTTTCTGTCACATTGTAATTGGTCTCAGCTTTCGTAAGCGTACGATTTGCATAAGCCACGACATATTCAGGAAACCCCTGTTGACGCTGAACAAGAACAGCGCCGAGACCAACACCACTTGCATCTGCGTGCACCTCTGTTAGCAAACGACGGAGCTTTGTGGAGGCCTCGTCACGCTCGGACGACCACGAAGTGAGAGGCCCGTTGCTTCTAATTGGCTTCGTCAGGGGCGACATGATGGCGGCGAAATTGCGAATGAAGCGCCTAAAATAGGAAGACAGACCGATGAAACTGCGCAATTCTTTGACGGACGTTAGCTTAGGGAATTCGGCGACGGCCCGAAGTATGGCTGGATCGGGGAGAATTCCATCCTTGGAAACGACGTAACCTAGAATTGTCAGCTGCTGAGCAGCAAATTGGTCCTTCTTGAGGTTTTGTTGTAGCCCTGCGTTTTTAAACACGTTAAAACAGACCGCAGCCATTCAAGGTGCGTGGTGAAGTCAGGAGCAAGAACAACAACGTCGTCAAGATTGCACAAGCACATGTGCCACTTCAAGCCGCGCAGAACTGTGTATGTACCTCATGCGCTCAAAAGTTGCGCGCGCATTACAAAGTCCAACAGGCATTACGTTAAATTCGTATAAGCCATCAGGTGTGACAAAAGCTTTATTCGGTTGATCGGCATCTGCCATGGGTACTTGCCAATACCCTGAGTGAAAATCTGGAGATGAAAAGAATTTTGCGCCTTGTAGACTGTCAATCTCGTCGTCTATGCGCGAGAGAGGCTAGACGTTCTTGCTGATGATCTTGTTGAGGCACCGGTAGTCCACACAGAACGGCAAAGAACCATCTTTCTTCGTAACTAGGATGACAGGGGTGCCCATGGAATGTTGGAAGGTCGCATCACTACGCGGCGAAACATGTCGTCGACTTGTTCGTTGATTACACGACACTCTGCAGGAGATACACGATACGGACGTTGCTGCAGTTGTGCTTGCGGGCGAGTATCGATGCCATGTGTAGTAGTTAGCGTCCGGCTCCGGGAAGATTGCCCTACAGCGAAATAAGAACGAAATTCTTCTAGAAGGCACGAAAGCTGAGACCGCTGGACTGGTGTAAGGGCATCGGCAATATAAGATCCGCACACATCACTGGGCGATAGGTCACATGTAGAAACAGCACTGAGCGCACTGGAACTAGCACAGTAATTGTCATTGGGCACGTCCATAACTAGCACATCTTCGATCACTTCTACATTGCCAAGACATTCCCCTTGAAGCCGCAACACAGGTATGTAAACGGATTGCAAAAGAAAATGGTGCTGTAGCCCTGTGTGATACCCATTGTCGCAAACGGGAGTAGTTGACCATTCCGAGTGAGAACGCGGTCAGATGGAGACAGTGGCGCAACAGCGTCTGATATTCCGCTGCAGGACATGGGCGCGACCGTATATATATATATATATATATATATATCATCAGCCTAGTTACGCCCACTGCAGGGCAAAGGCCTCTTCACCAATTACTCCGGTCATGTGCTAATTGTGGCCACGTCGTCCTTGCAAACTTCTCAGTCTCATCCGCCCACCTAACTTTCTGCCACCCCCTGCTACGCTTCCCTTCCCTTGGAATCCAGTGCGCAGGGCACAGATTCTCAGCACGAGCGGCTTTCTCCGAGAACAGCGCTGGAGAGCTTGACCCACCAGAAAGCGTTGCAGAGGATGGCCCACTATAGTGTTCCTCTTTTTCGCTGCACTTTGTTTACGAAATGAGTGAATGAAAAACTTTTATTTCCACAGGAACCTGACTAAGAAATTTGACGTCAATCACAACATTTCTTGACGTGTTTTTAATCTTAGCGGCATCGGCCATTTCTGGTACTATCGGTCGACAATGACGTATTATCTCGTAATGAAGCATATAATGCTTTCGCATGAATAACCCCAGGTTTCGCATGAATAAGCCCACTATACAACGCGCCTCATAGTCAGATGGTGGTTTGAGCACATTATTCCAGAATTTATTTAAAGCTCTTTCTCTCTTTAACTATCGGTTTTTTAGGCAAGATGGACAATATTTTTAAGACGTAATCATAGGTCGCGAAAATAAACGGAACTCACTCAGACTCACTCACAAAATATATAATTTTCAGAGGTAATTATTTTCGTGCGCGTTCCAGTTACTTTTGTGCTGCAGTGCATAAAACAGAGTTTCATTAAGGAAGGTAAGTGCAACAACGCTGCATTTTTATGCCCAGTTTGATGGCTCATATCTCCAAACTGGTGTCATGAGCTGCCATCGGGGATACTGTGCTAATTCACAAATATTTTCGTTCATAAGAGCTCTTTGCTGTTGGCCTGCCGCCTTTGCAAACAATATTGTCACGTTTTAGTGACGGTGAACAACCACAGTGGCACAATTAACGCCAGTCACAAAACTGCTTATGGGGCGAATCTTTTCCCAGCAAAACAAGTAACACTCAGCACAATGATAGCGGCAAGCAGACTCGTCAATCGTCAAAAATTGGAGGACGCTTAAGCTTCGCCTTCAAGAGTGGAACACGACAGCGTTCCCGTCGACCCGCCAATGGGTGTAAGACAATGGGCTACGGCGCAGCGACTACGCGCCCCGCATCAGACGCGGTGAGCGTCGAGGAACGCAGCGTTCGGCGCGACAACGAAATGTCCGCCTGAGCAAGCGACGCACGCCTGAGCCTTAGAAACAGCTAGCTTCTAAGGCAACACCGCGTTCACTAGAGGCGCTTTTGTACCGCTTTGAAGCATCGAACTCGTGGCTCAGTCGGACTCCGCGTTCGGCTTTCGAGGAGGAAGGACGCGTGATGGCTCGCTCCGTGCGAGGTTCTTTGGCGGCCGCCGTTGGCCGCGGTGACAGGTTTTCTTCTGCACCCTCGGATTATAGGATGTTGCTGCCAACATTGCCTTCAGGCGAGAGCATGCAGCAGTGCGTTTTTTTGCACGGGGACCTGGCAAGAAGACCATATCGGCTGGAAGATTTTCGCGAGCCATTGGAGGACGCTGGTATAATCAAGAACATCACGGGTATTGGAGCCTACCAGATGAATCACGTCTGGCTAGTCAAGTTGCGCAACAAGGCGGACAAGGATGCTCTCGTGAAAACGGGTGGACTTCAAGTCAAGGGCGGCTTCTGCGCTGTCATTGACCCCGTCCAACAAGACGTCACCGTGAAAGTGCACTGGGTCGACTTTGCTGTCCAAAGTGAGAGCTTTCGGCAAGCGCTGAGTAGCTTTGGTGACGTTATTGACGTGTCGAACGACAACTGGTCCGTCACCGGTTTTGAACATGCGACGTCCACGACGAGAGTCGTGCGAATGAGACTTAAGGAAGGTGTTGAGCTTGATGACCTGCCTCATGTTTTCAAGCTTGGAAGTGGCACTGTCCTTCTTGTGGCTCCGGGCCGGTCCCCGCTGTGTTTGAGGTGCCGCAGGCAAGGACACATTCGACGGGACTGCCAGACGCCACGTTGTGGTGTGTGCCGGGCGTTCGGACACGAAAGCAATGATTGTGCAAGGAGCTACGCTAGAGTAACCAAAACGGTTCTCCCTACAGAAGAAGTCCAAGAGAATATAATGGACGCGGAGGAGGCCGAAAAGTCGGCTCCGAACAGCAACACCAAGGAACGCGAAGACAAGGCCCGGGAGTCGGAAGCCGAGAAAACTGGAGGGACGACACCTGACAGCCGCGACTTGAGGAAGGCAACTGAGGAACGTGCCGAAATAGGCTGCACGCAAGAGTCATTGCCCTTAAGTCAAGCAAGTGAAGAGGAAGACATGAGCGATAGCACCGAGATCACTACGGCCGAAGATCAAGCAGACGCTACGGGGGCGGCCGCGGCACGCGGGAAGCGTCCCAGAACAGGCGTTCCGAAGTTGACAGAGGGCAGCACCGAACGCAAAGTCAAACGCCTAGAGCGTCAGTGGCATCGCGTGGCTGGCGCCAAGGGTAAAAAATATGTCCCCGAAGTCCGGTCGGCGTCATCGTCGCCGGTTCGGGGTCAGGGACGTGACAAGTAATACCCCGGCATTCCCACTGCAGGGTAGAGCCACGGTGAGCGTTGTACTGGTGGTTCGCGCTTACAATCACCATGATTAGTATACCTGCCCCATTACGTGTCGGTACGCTCAATGTACGGGGTCTAGGGGCTAGTCGCAAGCAATATCAGGTCAAACGCATAATGCAAGAAAGAGACCTACATTTGCTTGCGGTCCAGGAGACTAAGGTTAGCAGAGAGGAAGCGACCGAAGGCTTGGTAGCAAAATTTTCTTTAAGGTACAATGTATGCGTGAGCCATGCGGTGGGAGCATCAGCCGGGTGTATATTGTTTGTTAAAAATTCAATTGGCATTGCCATTGAAACGGTTACAAGTTGCTTACAAGGACGTTTTGTTTTGTGCGATCTTTCTTACGGGGAAGCGAAATTTAGAGTTATTTGTGTCTATGCACCTACAAAGCCGCATGAAAGATGTCTGCTCTTTCGCGAATTGAGTACGTATTTTGACTGTGAGAGGTGCTTGATTGTGTTGGGTGACTACAATTGTGTCCTTAATCAGGAAGATCGTTCAACCACTGCTAGTGTAAATGATGAAAGTGCTGTGTATCTTAAAGAATGCGTGAGCAAATTCTCTTTAAATGATGTGGCACAGTTTGCAAGAGGTGGAAGTCGCCAGCACTTCACACACTTTCAAGGCACCAGCCATGCACGACTAGATCGAGTGTATGTGTGTTCGGAGATTGCGCCTTTGTGTCAGAACTACGATGTTGATGCTGTTTCTTTCAGTGATCATTGTTTAGTGACCTTCGAGATCGGGCAAAAGCAAAAAAGGAAACTTGAATGGGAAAGGTGGAAATTGAACGCCGAGCTTATCAAGGATGACGTGTTCATAGATAAAACAAAAAAAGAAATAGAGCAGTTTTTTAATGACACACTACGCAGTGCCGCAGAGAAATGGGAGTTATTTAAACAAAGGGTAAAATTGAACGCTATAGAAAGAGGTGGGCATATAAAATATCAAGCTCAAAAACATGAACAAGGTCTGCGGCAGGAGCTCGAAGACTTGGTGCGAATCGAAACAGCTAATCCGGGTTTGGTAACGCAAGAACTGCAAGTCATTAAAAGAAAACTAGAAAGCTTAGAGGAGGATAAATACAGAGGTGCAATTATACGTGCACGTGCTGAAAAATATCTCGCGGGGGAAGTACCAACAAAGCGAGCTTTTTCAGATGAAAAGGCGTACGCTCGAGGAAATGAAATATTGGAAATAGAATATAATGGTAAGATATCCAAAGAACAGAAAGTTATCATGACGGCATTTGAAAGTTACTATAGAGAGTTGTTTGCTTGTCGTGATCCAAAGGTGCCGGGCTACGAGGATGACTTTTTGGCAGAAATGCCGACGCTAGCAAAGAGGAAACGAATTTATTAGAAATGAATATTAGTATCGAAGAGATTGAGAGGGCTATTGAGCAACTAGGCTCGGGCAAATCTCCTGGTCCGGATGGGATTACCGCGACATTTTACAAGGCGTTCAAGACGGATATGGCAACAGCATTACATGAGGTATTTTCAGAGGCACTCGAGCGGGGGTCTTTACCTCCATCGTTTAATCGAGCGCACACAGTACTAATCCCAAAAGGCAAAGATAGAAATATGCTACTTAAAGTAACAGGGTACAGGCCAATCGCGTTGACAAATGTAGACTACAAGGTTTTCATGAAAGTTCTTGCAGCAAGGCTGCAGGGAGTTATACGGAAGTTAGTTGGGCCGCATCAGACATGCGGCATCAGGGGTAGGAAAATATTTACAAATATTCATACAGCTAGAAGCATTTTAGAATATTGCGATAGCGCTCTCCTCAAGGTAGCGATGCTGCAAATAGATCTAGCTAAGGCTTTTGATATGGTACCACATAGTGTTCTCTTTTTATTAATTAATTATGTAGGACTTGGTTCCATCATCTGTAAAGGCATCAAAATGGCATATCAAAGCTCAGGTACCAATTTAATTGTTAATGGTGAACTCTCACAACGCATACAAGTACTCTCTTCCGTTCGACAGGGTTGTCCGTTAAGTCCTTTACTTTTTGCTTTATTTTTGGAGCCGCTCTGTAGAAAAATAGTTAATAGTACAGAAATTAGGGGTTTTAAGATACAGTCCTGTGAAGTACGTGTTCTAGCTTATGCCGATGACGTTGCCCTATTTGCTGCAGATAGGGAGAGTGTTAGCGCATTATTAAGAATTACTGAAAGGTTTTGCGAGAAAAGCGGTAGTAAAATCAATAAGCAAAAGTGCATTGGTCTCTGGCATGGCCACTGGAGTGCCACGCCCGGTGTTTTTGAAAATATCCGGTGGCTCACGACACCTAGCACTTACCTAGGGGTGCCTTTGGATGGGTATCGTGAGAACGAGTCACTCTGGCTCGAAAAAACGGATGAAATGCGTGCGATGGCCGAAGCATGGGGTGGCCGCGAATTGTCGATTTTTGCACGTGCCACCATTTGTAACGTTTTTCTCGCTGCAAAAATTATGTATCTCCTGCAGGCACTGTATTGTACACGTAAGCACATTCAAAAATTTCACCGAATTTTTGCCACGTTTATCTGGTGTTCTACGTGGGAGCGAACATCAAGGACAAATTTGTTTCGTCGTTTAAAGAAAGGTGGTCTGTCGGTGTGCCCCTTGTTTCTTCAGCAAGTTGTATCACGTTTCATATTGGTAAGGGACGAGAGAGACCCGTTTTTGTGCAGTTTATTTCAAACCATGTTAGCAGTGTCTATGCCTGATTTTTTTGTTTCTTCAGCCATTGGCCCTCATTACACAATTTCAAGGTTCTTGCGTGAAGTTGTAACGTCCTATCGTTTCCTTAGGGCGCGATTCTCTCTTGAGTACCTCTCCAATGTAAAAAGAAAGCGTCTTATGAAGGATCTCATTGAAAGTGTGTTCCCTGTTCCATTGTATCGGTTAATGTTTCAAGAAGGGCCTGGGCAAGACGTACTTAAAAAGGTTAAAAAGATGTGGATACCGGCAAACGTTAAAACATTCCTCTTCAAGCTCCACACGGGAACCTTGCCTGTTAAAACGTGGTTGGAGGAAAGAGGAATTTATGTGCCATGGGGAAGCAGATGCTTTCTGTGCAACAAAGCTGAAACAATCGAACATGTTTTCATTGATTGTAATAATGCCATATTCTTTTGGGATATATTACAGAGAACGTTAAAGATAGACCTACCCCTCAATCCACATGGTATTCCTTTTTTACCACCTGAACACGATTTTGAACAGATGGATGTCATCTTTTTACTTGGAATGCACGCAGTCTGGCGTAGTCTGTTGGCATATAGACATTGTGACGTTAAAGGCCGATCTGTGTATGAATATTTTGTGGAAATGGTTGCGAAGGTACGTGACGTGTACAAGACGAATGACTGTGATGAAGCTGTGTTGTCAATGCTTGATACTTTGACACATATAAAACGAGTGTGATCTACGATCACAAACTCTTTTGAAGCTTGTAGCCAAGCTGGGAATAAAGAAAAAAAAAAGCTCGTGGCTCAGTGGTAACATCTCCGTCTCACACTCCGGAGAACCTGGTTCGATTCCCACCCAGCCCATCTTGGAAGTTGCTTTTTATTTATGAAGTGCCTGCCGTGATTTATCGCTCACGGGCCAACGCCGCGGACGCCGACGCCGACACCGACACCGACGCCGACGACACCGGCTTTTCTGCGACACGAGCTACTTAACGCTATCGCGTTAAAATACGATCTGCTGATCAGACGTGTCGGCTATTTCTACACGGTTCAACAAAACTTCCAGAGTCGCAGGTGCTTGTAAGTTCTAGAGTGTACACTAAAGGGGTGCGATCGGAGATGGTTGCTCGGCGCGCTCGTTCGGTTACCGGCGCGCGCGATTGGCCTACTCCGCGCCGACGTCGCCAGCCGCGGGGCGCGGCCACGTTTTTGGTGACGTCAAAATGAAGACACGCTCCTGTCAATCATCCTTCCACCGAGCATTTCGTCTGCTAGGCGCCGAACCCGACGAGAGCTGGGAAGTTTGGAGCAACCATACGACTTCGCATGTCGCGTCTGGTGGATTGGATTGGATCCAACCGGCGGCTGCTGCATGGCACGTTTGGAACCAATCCATAGTTTAATTCGTGAAAATGGCACTTCCGTTCGGAACTTAGGTTGTTGCACTGGCGTTTCTAGAGGAAGGAGGAGAGCGGGTGGCGGTGCGAAACGCGTTTGAAGAAATGGCAGAAATTGAATTCCGGTGTCGTTTTTGTTTCTTGAAACAAATAATTCGTTAGTTGTACAGTGAAATCGACCCCATCATCAGTGTCAGCGAGCCACTGGAATGTTGTCACTGCCTCTTGAAAAGTGCGCCACTCTTCCCGTCGTTTCTTTTTCTTTTTTCTTCTCGCTGTGCGCGACACCACCTATGAACGACCCAAAGAAACTAATACTTATAAATTGCAGTAGTCACACGTAATACTATTTGAAAACGTGTTAGGGCTTGAGAAGAAAAAATACATTTTTTTAGATAAAGATTTCATTCATTTGGAAGACGAGAAACATTTTGTTTTGTAGTATACTGTCTGCAAGCAGACGACAAACGACGGAAGTAAACTTCCGGGGAGGTCACCGCTTCCTGATTGGCTCCTCTCTCCGCTCCGTTGTCACAAATTTTGCATACTGCCACTTAGTGACGTTGCAGCAACCGAATGGAACGCGTATCGAACAAATATCGCCGATCGCGCCCCAGTATTCGCATCAAGCACAAAATTTGATTACGCAAGGCTGGGCGACAACATTAGGCAACTTATAGAACCATCAATAACATCCCAGAAACTTGCGATGCAGAAAAGCGCTTCGTGCGCTAAGTGATAACCTTTAACATTTGGTTGCCGGTGAAATACGGTCACCGGGAAAAGAAAAACAAGTACATGTGTCAATATGTCAACCATGAAGCGTAAGAGCTTGTTGCTATGCGGTCCCTGGATGCAAAAAAAAGAAACAGGTATACTGCGGCAATGTGTCCTCCTGGGCTCGTATGTTGTTGTTGACTCAAAGCATGGCTCGTAAAAATATTGTCTCATACATCCATTCACTTCTTCGAAGGAATGAGTGGGCAAGTGCTTCGTGGGCATCTTGCCTAGTCAATATACAAATGAATAATAGAAGGACTTGTTGAATGCAAAGAAACGCCTCAGTTATAATTGCAAATTGTCTGTTGCAGTTAAGCAACAACAATACTGCTCGTAAATGGCAATAAAAACTGAATCGTTGGCGGCTGGCAGTTCGCCAACGATGAAGAAGACGCGCTGTTTACTGCAGGCGAATTCCTATTTAATGTTTATGTGAATTGCGTGGCTCTTAATTTCCATATTTCCGGCTGTTCCTTTTGATTCTTCTAATATCCCTTAAATTTTATTTTTATATGTATTCTTAATTTGTCCTATACCACCTTCACCGCTTTCCCGCAGTGGGTAGCACCAGTTGACTTGGAACCAACCAAACGACCACAGAAGAAGTCTCCTGTCCAGTTGTAGGTGTCAGGTATGCACTATCTGCTTTGATTTATGTAACATTCCGCTCTTCTCCTCCTCCGGTTTCGCAAGCACCCGCTGTAGTTGCCGCACCTAGTATCCTACGGTTTATCTCGACTATGTATTAATGTTATCTGCAAGGGAATCAACTTCCTTCGTAAGTACTGCAATTTATGTCTGCGTCGTGCAAGATCGCAGTCAGCTACCTTCAGGGGCGTAGCCAGGGCGGGGGGGGGGGCTTATGGTGCTTGAGTCTCCCCCCCCCCCCGAAATTTTTTCGTGCTATCCATGCACCGCCGACCAAAGCAACCCCCGGCGCCGGAAATCATCCTGTATTTGTCTGGAACGTCTTTTTCACGCTCAAAAAACCTTTCACCGCGAGCATTTCGAACTAGGGCTGGATTTCGCGGCAACGCCCATACACCGGGAGTCGTCACATAACGCAAGCAGCCCCATCCAAGCACAAAGTTTCAAGGGGGCTTTTATGCCGAACGGGCTTGCCACAGCATCTCGCGGAGGCCGCGGAATCTACGGAGTGCATGAATGTAAATTCTGAAGCTTTATGGGTATAAAGTTCTCATAAACTTTTGATGTGAAAGGTGCATTGGCATTTCCAAAGCTGGGCTTTGGATATTCAACTGCGGAACATTGTGGGTTTAATGTGGTCTTAAACATTCAACGCCAAGGGTGTCTTGACTTTTCTAAAATCTTACATCGAATCATACAACGAGACAAGCCTAACCAACACACTATCAGGCAAGTTGAGACAGCCCGCAGCGAGGCCCGATGAGACGAAGCGTTGTGGTCGTTCATTCGTGCCGTCATGTCACATAAAAAAATCATTTTTTTTCACCTAGGCCAAAGCATACATATCAAGACACTAAAGCCAGCCAATGTAGGCACTAAAGCCAGCCAATGTAACTACGTTCTTATTTATGTTTTCTACTTTTACATTTATTTGCGCGGACAGATCGAACCTCTTCTCTCTTTTTTTTTTTTTTTTTGTTCTCGCTATCCTACTCGCGGGCTGCCAAAGCCAGCCAGAGCGCTTGCGTTTTTCTGGTGTTGCCCCGACCATCGCACGGCACAATTCGGTGCGCGTTCGGTTTTCTTTGGCCGAGTGGATTTTCGCGTTGCAGAGTTTTGGACGCTTTCTGGCTAACAGACTAGAAAAAGAGGCAGTGGTCACTCGCCGCCATCACTCTGGGGACTCGATGGGTTGCACCGCGTTCGCTTGAGCGCAACCTCTCCGGATAGTCCTGTCTCGCCGCTGTAGGATACCGAGAAGTATGCGTATGGCTCTCAGTGGATCAAGCGCCTTAGGTTTTCTTCGATGTTCCTAAGGTAGCCACATTATGTGCACAAAGTAGGCATTCGATTGTTGCCAACAAATTTTAATTTGCGTTTGTTCATTTCGGTGGCCCCGCCCCTCGAAAGGAAAAAAATACATTTTGCGGCATGGCGAATTGTCGCATGGTGAAAGTTCGATTTTGTTACTTCTTCTTTTGCAGAAAGTAATGGGCCACGGGACGCTTCAGTTGCCGGATACTTTTATTACATTATTGCGATAGCAATTATATGAACACTCCAGGCGCATTCCTGCCGTCGCCTGCGCCCTCATGTTTCGTATAAAGTCCAAGGGCGATAACATTGTGACCGCGCGCCGCATGCTGTATGTGCGAGTGAAAGTGTAGGGGGGGGGGGGAGGCGTTAGAATGGGTGAGCCGGCGATGGTGATTCAGTCTTGTGTGCGCAAAGGAGAAAATCGGGGAGCAAGCGCGCCGCCTTCCGTCGCGCGAATCGGGGCGAATGGATTGAATGGCGGCGGGATCTAGGATTCTGTGAATCTGTGAGTGCGTAACATGTTTATTTGCCTTGGTTGATGCATTATATACAGTGGCTTTTTTGAGATACGTATATTTATTGAAGACTTATACGTATATTTAAATATCTTGTTGAGAGGTTTTGTGCATACGTGCTTTGTTTCCAGTGACACTTTCTTGCCCTTTATCAAGCTGTATCTTCGCATTTGTATATCCCATTGTATCTTCGTGTTTGTGATGTACGAGGGCAAGTCAAATGAAAGTGAACCTACCTATCCTGGGCAATTATTGTTCGGTTCATTATGTGAGAGGCATGTGCGTAGCACACAGGCATCTCTCATTTGCAAAAGTGACACGCAGGTATGAGGATAAATGTTCTTTTATGCTTTCATACACTGGGTTGAACATGGTTGCGTCTTGCGTGACGTAATGGACGCTCCAGAAGTTGAGCAGTGTGGTGTTGCGAGGTTTTTGACAGCTGAAACTGTTTTCTTAAAAGGCATTAGTCGCCGTATGGCTACCGTGTACGTTGAACATTGCATTTGGGAACTGTGAAGAGTTGAGGCAAATGGTTCAAAGAAAGGCGTGAAAGTTGCGAAGACGGTCCAAGACCGGGCCAAAGTCATCGTGCAATTACCCCCAACAAAACTGCAAAGGTTGATGAGCTGATTAGACAAGAACGAAGAATAAGCATCGATGAACTGGCAGAGCGTGCGAACATCAGCCAAGCTTCCACACCATAATTCATGAACATCTCGGTTATCGGCTCTTGTGTGCAATGAGTGCACAAGATTTTGTACCACCGCCAGAAGACGGAGAATTTCGGCTCTGATTTGCCTCATCTGACGTGGTATGACAATGAGGGCGACGACTTCTTGCCTGCAATTGTGATCGGGGACGAACCATGATGTTACTACTACGAGTCTGAAACACGACGGCAAAGCTTACAGTGGAAACGTTTGAATTCACCACCCCCAAAAAAAGCAAAGGCCGTCATTTCTGCCGGGAAAATGTTAACTTACTTTTCGATTGCCGGGGCCATCACTGACAGAATTTGCCAAGTATTGAGAGAGTATCAATTGTTTCCGATATTGTGAAGCGCGGGATCGGCTGCCTGTCGCAATCAAGAATAAATGACGTGGAAATTTGACGAATTGGGTCATCTTGTTCCACGACAATGCCCGTCCCCACGTCGCTGATGTGGTTAATACAAAACTGGCAAAGTTCAAGTGGTAAATGCTGCAGCATCCGCCATACAGCTCAGACCACATTCCACATTTTGGAGCAACTGAAATAAACAGCTCAAGGAAACCAGATTCGTGTCGGACGATGGCGTGAAAGAGTCAGTTGCAGGCTTTTTGAAGCTGCAACCCAAGGAGTTTTATGAGACGGGAATCACGCGACTCGTTAGTCAATAAGACGAATGTCTATAATTGCTCATGGAGACTACCTTTAAATATAGTACCCCGTTTGTAATACGTTCGCATTGGCTCACTTTCATTTCACTGGGCCTCGTATATTTTGCAGAGCTCCTGCTGTTTATACGTGCTCTCTGTTAATTAATACGAGTTTAATGGCGCAAAAGCGACTAAATCCATGCTACGCCAGTGACAGGACAGTACAAGATCTAATGTTAAGGAGGCAATAGCTGCGTTACCTTAAAGTTGATGTAAATATCCAGTTTCGTCGAAAAACTTGAACAAGTTACTGAATGGCACTAGCGGCTGATCGCCCAAAAATAAGGCAGTGTGTAAAGGTATGTGCAAGTGATACAAATTGTTGAAATGTTTCCGCCTCTGCGTTTCAGTATGTGGACATGACATAATTATGTGGTTTACTGTAAGCGATTCATTGCATTTCTCGCAAGTTGGTGGGTTTTCTTTTCGAAATAGAAAATCGTGCGTTAGATGCGTGTGTCCCATTCGAAGTCGACATAACATCACCTCATACGACCGTGCTTGGTGTTTGCACGATTTCCAATCGCCAAGTAGGGGTTTAGTCATATGCAACTTGTTATTTATGCACGAGTTCCATTTTTGTTCCCATATTGATGTTAGGGTCTTACGAATCTCTCGGATACTGCCTTTGTATGGAAGTGTTATGTAAGTTATCCTTTTGTGTGATGTCATGGATGCGCTTCTACCTACCGCTTCATTCCGTGGTATCCCAGCATGGCTTGAGACCCATCAGAATCGTATGGTTCCTCCGTATTTCTTATTAAAGACCATGTTTAAGATATCGCCAAGCAGGGGTTCAGACGCAGAGTTCAGGATTAGAGCTCTCAAGGCACTTAACGAATAAGTTTAAAAAATAGCATTCTTCTACTTGTCGGCAGTAATTTTTTTAACTGCCATTCATATCGCATAAACTTCCGCGGTAAAGAGTCAAGAAAAATTATTTATCCGAATGCTATTTTCCCAATTTTTTGTTACGATCCCGACACCTACGTATTCTTGTGTTTTAGAGCCGTCAGTGCAAAATTCCGTGTAGTTTTTATATTTTTCTTGAATAGCTCAGAACTTTTGTATCATGTGTTCTTGTGTAACCTCTTTTTTTGGATGTGTTAGCGTCCAGTCACATAGCTGTGTAAAATTGCGCCACGGCGGCAATCTTGGTGGCCTTTCAGCACCCTGCAGGGCTTCATGAGGAACATCATAAGTCTGAGAGTATTCTTTGTGTCGTAATATGAGTGGCCGAATCATGTTCTGATTATTTGTGTAGTGTACTAGTGATTTGCACTGTGTTACGATGTTGTAGCATATATGTTGTGGTGATGACTGGATTCTTAATACATAGCAAAGTGCAAGTAGTGCACCGTGGTGCTGTAATGAAGGCTCATTGCAGCCAACGTATTGAGTTTGAACAGGCGATCTTCTGTAGGCACCGCTCGCCAGTCGGAGGCAGAGATTAGGAACTGGATCAAGTCGCTTAATGTAGTGCTGCCTAGCAGCAACATAAACTACACTACCGTAGTCGAGGATTTCGGTGAAATTACTCACGATACACGACCGGTGACAGCTGCTCCTGCGTGATATAGTGGAATAAATGACAGCGTCATCGAGATTTTTCATTTGCCGTCGCATATGTACAAGAATGTAAATAAGGTTCTTCAATGACAAAGTTTCATTATTATATTTTTCCTCAACTTGTTTATTCCATGGCTTATATAATATTTGGGGTTTTACGTGCCAAAACCACTTTCTGATTATGAGGCACGCCGTAGTGGAGGACTCCGGAAATTTTGACCACCTGGGGTTCTTTAACGTGCACCTAAATCTAAGCACACGGGTGTTTTCGCATTTCGCCCCCATCGAAATGCGGCCGCCGTGGCCGGGATTTAATCCCGCGACCTCGTACTCAGCAGCCCAACACCATAGCCACTGAGCAACCACGGCGGGTTACTCCATGGCTTCTACAATTTTCATATCAGCAGCATGCACTTCGTTGCTGGTTTCGAATTGATATAGTTCTAAAGTTCGTGTGATATTTTCTTTACTTATTAAATAGACAAAAAAAATGAAAGCATTGATATCAGTTATTCTTGACACAAATTTTGGCACACGAGTATATTCTTTTATGAG